>NC_082645.1:24499300-24868918 GCF_028023285.1 Balaenoptera ricei
TGTAAATTATTACACAGTGTTCCGTAAACCTTCCTTGCTATATGGTCGGTCTTTTTGATATATGTATATAATATGTATTTGTATACATATGGTAACGCTAATCTTCATGTATCCATTCCCCCCACCTTTCCTTGTAGATAAGCATAGTTTTTTTTAATAAGTCTGTGATTGACTTTCTCAGTGGAAATATGTTCATTTGTGTCAGTTATTAGAGAACGCGTATAAGTGATATCATAGGATATAGGACTTTTGCTTTCCGACTTACCTCATGTTCTGTGATTATCTCCAAGATCATCTATGGTGTCTCAAAGAGCAGTGTTTCATTGTTTTCCATGGCTAGTATTCATTGTGTACATGGACCGCTTCTTCTTTTTCCTTTCATCTGTTGATGGACATTTTGGTTGCTTCACTGTCTTGTCTATTGTGAATAAGGCTGCAGTGCAGCTTTTGCAGCCCGGGTCTTCTTCATTCTGGTCTTCTCAGGTGAGAGGCCCATTGGTGCGCCTGCTGGATTGAATGGTACCTCAATTTTTCCTTTTCAACGCAGCTCCTTTCTGTTCTCATTATTAGCGTTTAACCCTTTTACATCTCACCAGCAGCTAGAGGGTACACAGTTCTCTAAAACCTCTTCAGCATTGATTGTTTGTAGACTTTTTGCCAATGGTCAGTCGACGGGTGTGAGTTGAAAACTTTTTGTAGATTAGATTGCATGAGTCTAATACTTCCTGAGGTTGAGCTTTTATCCATTTTCCTTTCTTTAAAAAGAGAGTGAGTACAACTTACCTCTTCATACGAGCTTCGTGAACATTTTGCCTGTTTTGAATTTCTTTTATCCATTCCCTACCTCAGCACAATTTTGAGGGCAGGTGTCCTTTACAGCCCTGAGTCCTTGTGAATGGTAAGTGACCATTAGCTGTGGGTTAAAAGCTGCTGTTGCGGGAATCGGCCACAAGGCGGCAGCATTTCTCCTTTACCAAATCTGGTTACTAGGGCAACAGAGCCTTACTGGAAGTGGTGTTCTAGGTTGTAAATTAGAATGGAATGTGCGAGGAAAAAGCCCTTTAAGTTTATGTCTCATTACTTCTTGTTGGTATCTTTAACTTAATTTTTATTTCTTATCACAGCAAACTTGATTACAATGTTTTGTTTGTTCTAGGTGTGCAAGATGTGGTTCTTTCACACATAGACATATATCTATTTTTCTTCGGATCCTTTTCCCATGTAGGTTACGACACAATGTTGAGTAGTCTTCTCTTGGTATTGCGTAGGTCTTTGGTGATTATATATTTCACATATGTTTGTATCACTCTGTTAACCTCTATACGGTAATGTATCCAATCCTCACACCTTTCCATTTGGTGAACCATAAGTTTTTTTAATGAATCTATGATAGTGTTTCTCTGTGGAAATACCTTTGTTTGTATCATTTTTTAGGTAACACCTATATGTGATATGATAGGATATGTGTCTTTCGCTTTCTCACTTACAGCAAGTTGCGTGATTACTTCTAGACTCATCTATGGTGCTGCAAATGGCATTGTTTCATTTTTTCACTAGCTCATATTCCATCTGTACATGTAGCAGTTCTTCATTGTCCACCCATCCGTCGTTGGACTTTTTGGTTACTTCCACATCTTGGCGATTGTTATACTATGCAATGCAGATTTGCGTACCTGTGTCCTTCCAATTCTGTCTTCTTAGGTTATAGGTCCAGGAATAGGTCTGCTGGATCATATGGTAGCTCAATGTTTACCTTTTAAAGGCACCTCTATTCCGTTCTCTTTAGTGGCTCTTTCCAGGTTACGTCCCACTTAAAGCGGAGGGTATGCATTTCTTCCCAGCACCTTCAGCATTTATTCTTTGTAGTTTTTGCTGATGGTTATTCTGAGTGGTGTGAGCTGATACCTCTTTGTGGTTGAATTTGCATGTGTCTCATAATGCGTTGAAATTGAGCTGTAAGACATGTCCTTTTTATTTTTCCAGCTGTGATGAGAGCTTATTTCTTCAAAGTGTTTTCTTAAAGTATGTGTCACCATTTGAAATATTTTGGCCATTATCTCCCTCAAGACATTTTGAGGGCAGGTTTCATTTACAGCCCTGCAGTACTTGTTCATATGAAGTGACCATTAGCTCAGGCTTTAAACCTGCTTTTGCAGGTAACGGCCAGAGAGCGACAGCCTTTCTACGTTCCCCTTGCTGGCACTAGGGAAACAGTCCTACCGGCCAGTGGTGTTTTTCGGTTATAAATTAGAGTGCAATGTGCCCGGATAAACCCACAAATGTTGATGTCTCCTTGCTTTTGTTTGTTTTTAAATTTAATTTATATTTATTATTAGAGTAATATTCCATTGTGTACGTGGACCACTTCTTCTTGGTGCATTCCTCGGTTGATGGACATTTTCATTTCTTCCAAGTGCTGGCTATGGTAAATATTGCTGGCATACAGGTTTCCCAGCCTGTGACTTTTTGATTCTCATTTTCTCAGGTGATAGGCCAAGCAGTGGTTGTGATTGATGGACTGGTAGTTCAATGTTTCCCTTTTCAAAGCACCTACATTGTGTTTTCATTAGTGGCTCTTTACATGCCCCCCCTTACAACCGAGGGTACGCATTTCTCCACACTCCCTTCACCGTTTATTTTTTGCAGCATTTTTCCTAATGGCCATTCTGACTGCTGTGAGCTGATAGGGTTTTGTAATATGGGTATGCATGTCATGAAAATTTTTAAAATTCATCATATTCCTATGCCTTTTTCTTTTCTCTTAAAAGAAAAAACCGTGAGTACAACACAGCTCTTGAAATTGTCTTCTTCGAAGGTTGCCCTCTTCTGAATTTTTTGGTCGATTTTTGACCCCAGAAATTTTCTGGAGGGCAGGCGCAATTTACAGAACTGCAAGTTGGTGAAAATTTAGTGACCTTTTGCAGTGAGTTCAAAGCTGCTGTTGTGGGATACGTCCACAAGGAGGTAGCATTTCTCCATTCCCCAATCTGGGTTCTAGGGCAGCAGAGCCTTTCTGGAAGTCATTGTCCAGGTTGTAAATTAGAATGGAATTTGCCTGGAGAAATCCCCATAAGTTTATGTCTCATTACTTCTTCTTGGTTTTTAAAATTTTTTAAATCTGGGTAAAGTTTAGAATAGTGTTTGTCCTAGGTGTACACAATCTAGTTCATTTGGACATTATGTATGTCTATTAATGTACAGATCCTCTTCCCATATAAAATATTACAGTGTTCCGTCGACCTCCCTTGCTATATGTTCGATCTTTTTGATACATGTATATAATATGTATTTGAATATGTATAGTAACACTAATCTTCATTTCTCAATTTCCCCCCTCCTTTCCTTTTAGATGAGCATAGTTTGTTTTCTACGCCTGTGAGTGTCTTTCTCTTTGGAAATATGTTCATCTGTGTCAGTTATTAGATAATGCCATAAGTGATAATATAAGATATAGGTCTTTTGCTTTCCGACCTACTTCATGTTTTGTGATTATCTCCAGGCTCATCTATGGTGCCTCAAAGAGCAGTGCTTCAATGTTTTCCATGGCTAATATTCCATTGTGTACATGGACCACTTCTTCTTGGTGCATTCCTCTGTTGATGGACATTTTCGTTGCTTCCAAGTGTTGCCTATGGTAAATATTGCTGGAGTGCAGGATTGCCAGCCTGCGATTTTTGATTTTCATTTTCTCAGGTGATAGACCCAGCAGTGGGTATGATTGATTGACTGGTATGGTAGCTCAACGTTTACCTTTTCAAGGCACCTCAATTGTGCTTTCATTAGTGGCTCTTACCACGTCCCCCTTAGAATCGAGGGTACGCATTTCTCCACAATCACGTCAGCATTTCTTGTTTGCAGCATTTTTGTTGATGGCCATTCTGACTGGTGTGAGCTGATAGGTTTTTGTAATTTGGGTTTACATGTCTGTAAAAATTCCTACAATTCATCCTTTTTCCACGCCTTTTCCTTTTCTGTTAAAAGAAAAAAGAAAAAAAAGTGTGAGTACAATATACCTCTTCAAATTTTCTTTTTGGAAGGTTGCACTCTAGAATATTTTGGTCGATTTTCGACCTCAGTATTTTTTGGAGGGCAGGTGTCATTTACAGACCTGCAATTGGTGAATATTTAGTGACCTTTTGCAGTGGGTTTAAAGCTGCTGTTGTGGGAAACGGCCACAAGGATGCAGCATTTCTCCATTCCCAAATCTGGGTACTAGGGCAGCAGAGCCGTTCTGGAAGTCGTTTGCCTAGGTTGTAAATTTGAATGGAATGTGCCAGGAGAACCCCCCATAAGTTTATGTCTCATTACTCCTAGTTGGTTGTTTTAATTTTTTCAATTGGGGTAATGGTTAGAATGTTGCTTGTCCAAGGTGTACATACTCTGGTTCATCTACATATTCTATATACCTATTTATGTAGAGATCCTCTTCCCGTGTAAATTATTACACAGTGTTCCGTAAACCTTCCTTGCTATATGGTCGGTCTTTTTGATATATGTATATAATATGTATTTGTATACATATGGTAACGCTAATCTTCATGTATCCATTCCCCCCACCTTTCCTTGTAGATAAGCATAGTTTTTTTTAATAAGTCTGTGATTGACTTTCTCAGTGGAAATATGTTCATTTGTGTCAGTTATTAGAGAACGCGTATAAGTGATATCATAGGATATAGGACTTTTGCTTTCCGACTTACCTCATGTTCTGTGATTATCTCCAAGATCATCTATGGTGTCTCAAAGAGCAGTGTTTCATTGTTTTCCATGGCTAGTATTCATTGTGTACATGGACCGCTTCTTCTTTTTCCTTTCATCTGTTGATGGACATTTTGGTTGCTTCACTGTCTTGTCTATTGTGAATAAGGCTGCAGTGCAGCTTTTGCAGCCCGGGTCTTCTTCATTCTGGTCTTCTCAGGTGAGAGGCCCATTGGTGCGCCTGCTGGATTGAATGGTACCTCAATTTTTCCTTTTCAACGCAGCTCCTTTCTGTTCTCATTATTAGCGTTTAACCCTTTTACATCTCACCAGCAGCTAGAGGGTACACAGTTCTCTAAAACCTCTTCAGCATTGATTGTTTGTAGACTTTTTGCCAATGGTCAGTCGACGGGTGTGAGTTGAAAACTTTTTGTAGATTAGATTGCATGAGTCTAATACTTCCTGAGGTTGAGCTTTTATCCATTTTCCTTTCTTTAAAAAGAGAGTGAGTACAACTTACCTCTTCATACGAGCTTCGTGAACATTTTGCCTGTTTTGAATTTCTTTTATCCATTCCCTACCTCAGCACAATTTTGAGGGCAGGTGTCCTTTACAGCCCTGAGTCCTTGTGAATGGTAAGTGACCATTAGCTGTGGGTTAAAAGCTGCTGTTGCGGGAATCGGCCACAAGGCGGCAGCATTTCTCCTTTACCAAATCTGGTTACTAGGGCAACAGAGCCTTACTGGAAGTGGTGTTCTAGGTTGTAAATTAGAATGGAATGTGCGAGGAAAAAGCCCTTTAAGTTTATGTCTCATTACTTCTTGTTGGTATCTTTAACTTAATTTTTATTTCTTATCACAGCAAACTTGATTACAATGTTTTGTTTGTTCTAGGTGTGCAAGATGTGGTTCTTTCACACATAGACATATATCTATTTTTCTTCGGATCCTTTTCCCATGTAGGTTACGACACAATGTTGAGTAGTCTTCTCTTGGTATTGCGTAGGTCTTTGGTGATTATATATTTCACATATGTTTGTATCACTCTGTTAACCTCTATACGGTAATGTATCCAATCCTCACACCTTTCCATTTGGTGAACCATAAGTTTTTTTAATGAATCTATGATAGTGTTTCTCTGTGGAAATACCTTTGTTTGTATCATTTTTTAGGTAACACCTATATGTGATATGATAGGATATGTGTCTTTCGCTTTCTCACTTACAGCAAGTTGCGTGATTACTTCTAGACTCATCTATGGTGCTGCAAATGGCATTGTTTCATTTTTTCACTAGCTCATATTCCATCTGTACATGTAGCAGTTCTTCATTGTCCACCCATCCGTCGTTGGACTTTTTGGTTACTTCCACATCTTGGCGATTGTTATACTATGCAATGCAGATTTGCGTACCTGTGTCCTTCCAATTCTGTCTTCTTAGGTTATAGGTCCAGGAATAGGTCTGCTGGATC
The DNA here is from genome assembly GCF_028023285.1 of Balaenoptera ricei. Taxonomy (NCBI): domain Eukaryota; kingdom Metazoa; phylum Chordata; class Mammalia; order Artiodactyla; family Balaenopteridae; genus Balaenoptera; species Balaenoptera ricei. The sequence continues at coordinate 24,505,465 of NC_082645.1, forward strand.
ATATGGTAGCTCAATGTTTACCTTTTAAAGGCACCTCTATTCCGTTCTCTTTAGTGGCTCTTTCCAGGTTACGTCCCACTTAAAGCGGAGGGTATGCATTTCTTCCCAGCACCTTCAGCATTTATTCTTTGTAGTTTTTGCTGATGGTTATTCTGAGTGGTGTGAGCTGATACCTCTTTGTGGTTGAATTTGCATGTGTCTCATAATGCGTTGAAATTGAGCTGTAAGACATGTCCTTTTTATTTTTCCAGCTGTGATGAGAGCTTATTTCTTCAAAGTGTTTTCTTAAAGTATGTGTCACCATTTGAAATATTTTGGCCATTATCTCCCTCAAGACATTTTGAGGGCAGGTTTCATTTACAGCCCTGCAGTACTTGTTCATATGAAGTGACCATTAGCTCAGGCTTTAAACCTGCTTTTGCAGGTAACGGCCAGAGAGCGACAGCCTTTCTACGTTCCCCTTGCTGGCACTAGGGAAACAGTCCTACCGGCCAGTGGTGTTTTTCGGTTATAAATTAGAGTGCAATGTGCCCGGATAAACCCACAAATGTTGATGTCTCCTTGCTTTTGTTTGTTTTTAAATTTAATTTATATTTATTATTAGAGTAATATTCCATTGTGTACGTGGACCACTTCTTCTTGGTGCATTCCTCGGTTGATGGACATTTTCATTTCTTCCAAGTGCTGGCTATGGTAAATATTGCTGGCATACAGGTTTCCCAGCCTGTGACTTTTTGATTCTCATTTTCTCAGGTGATAGGCCAAGCAGTGGTTGTGATTGATGGACTGGTAGTTCAATGTTTCCCTTTTCAAAGCACCTACATTGTGTTTTCATTAGTGGCTCTTTACATGCCCCCCCTTACAACCGAGGGTACGCATTTCTCCACACTCCCTTCACCGTTTATTTTTTGCAGCATTTTTCCTAATGGCCATTCTGACTGCTGTGAGCTGATAGGGTTTTGTAATATGGGTATGCATGTCATGAAAATTTTTAAAATTCATCATATTCCTATGCCTTTTTCTTTTCTCTTAAAAGAAAAAACCGTGAGTACAACACAGCTCTTGAAATTGTCTTCTTCGAAGGTTGCCCTCTTCTGAATTTTTTGGTCGATTTTTGACCCCAGAAATTTTCTGGAGGGCAGGCGCAATTTACAGAACTGCAAGTTGGTGAAAATTTAGTGACCTTTTGCAGTGAGTTCAAAGCTGCTGTTGTGGGATACGTCCACAAGGAGGTAGCATTTCTCCATTCCCCAATCTGGGTTCTAGGGCAGCAGAGCCTTTCTGGAAGTCATTGTCCAGGTTGTAAATTAGAATGGAATTTGCCTGGAGAAATCCCCATAAGTTTATGTCTCATTACTTCTTCTTGGTTTTTAAAATTTTTTAAATCTGGGTAAAGTTTAGAATAGTGTTTGTCCTAGGTGTACACAATCTAGTTCATTTGGACATTATGTATGTCTATTAATGTACAGATCCTCTTCCCATATAAAATATTACAGTGTTCCGTCGACCTCCCTTGCTATATGTTCGATCTTTTTGATACATGTATATAATATGTATTTGAATATGTATAGTAACACTAATCTTCATTTCTCAATTTCCCCCCTCCTTTCCTTTTAGATGAGCATAGTTTGTTTTCTACGCCTGTGAGTGTCTTTCTCTTTGGAAATATGTTCATCTGTGTCAGTTATTAGATAATGCCATAAGTGATAATATAAGATATAGGTCTTTTGCTTTCCGACCTCCTTCATGTTTTGTGATTATCTCCAGGCTCATCTATGGTGCCTCAAAGAGCAGTGCTTCAATGTTTTCCATGGCTAATATTCCATTGTGTACATGGACCACTTCTTCTTGGTGCATTCCTCTGTTGATGGACATTTTCGTTGCTTCCAAGTGTTGCCTATGGTAAATATTGCTGGAGTGCAGGATTGCCAGCCTGCGATTTTTGATTTTCATTTTCTCAGGTGATAGACCCAGCAGTGGGTATGATTGATTGACTGGTATGGTAGCTCAACGTTTACCTTTTCAAGGCACCTCAATTGTGCTTTCATTAGTGGCTCTTACCACGTCCCCCTTAGAATCGAGGGTACGCATTTCTCCACAATCACGTCAGCATTTCTTGTTTGCAGCATTTTTGTTGATGGCCATTCTGACTGGTGTGAGCTGATAGGTTTTTGTAATTTGGGTTTACATGTCTGTAAAAATTCCTACAATTCATCCTTTTTCCACGCCTTTTCCTTTTCTGTTAAAAGAAAAAAGAAAAAAAAGTGTGAGTACAATATACCTCTTCAAATTTTCTTTTTGGAAGGTTGCACTCTAGAATATTTTGGTCGATTTTCGACCTCAGTATTTTTTGGAGGGCAGGTGTCATTTACAGACCTGCAATTGGTGAATATTTAGTGACCTTTTGCAGTGGGTTTAAAGCTGCTGTTGTGGGAAACGGCCACAAGGATGCAGCATTTCTCCATTCCCAAATCTGGGTACTAGGGCAGCAGAGCCGTTCTGGAAGTCGTTTGCCTAGGTTGTAAATTTGAATGGAATGTGCCAGGAGAACCCCCCATAAGTTTATGTCTCATTACTCCTAGTTGGTTGTTTTAATTTTTTCAATTGGGGTAATGGTTAGAATGTTGCTTGTCCAAGGTGTACATACTCTGGTTCATCTACATATTCTATATACCTATTTATGTAGAGATCCTCTTCCCGTGTAAATTATTACACAGTGTTCCGTAAACCTTCCTTGCTATATGGTCGGTCTTTTTGATATATGTATATAATATGTATTTGTATACATATGGTAACGCTAATCTTCATGTATCCATTCCCCCCACCTTTCCTTGTAGATAAGCATAGTTTTTTTTAATAAGTCTGTGATTGACTTTCTCAGTGGAAATATGTTCATTTGTGTCAGTTATTAGAGAACGCGTATAAGTGATATCATAGGATATAGGACTTTTGCTTTCCGACTTACCTCATGTTCTGTGATTATCTCCAAGATCATCTATGGTGTCTCAAAGAGCAGTGTTTCATTGTTTTCCATGGCTAGTATTCATTGTGTACATGGACCGCTTCTTCTTTTTCCTTTCATCTGTTGATGGACATTTTGGTTGCTTCACTGTCTTGTCTATTGTGAATAAGGCTGCAGTGCAGCTTTTGCAGCCCGGGTCTTCTTCATTCTGGTCTTCTCAGGTGAGAGGCCCATTGGTGCGCCTGCTGGATTGAATGGTACCTCAATTTTTCCTTTTCAACGCAGCTCCTTTCTGTTCTCATTATTAGCGTTTAACCCTTTTACATCTCACCAGCAGCTAGAGGGTACACAGTTCTCTAAAACCTCTTCAGCATTGATTGTTTGTAGACTTTTTGCCAATGGTCAGTCGACGGGTGTGAGTTGAAAACTTTTTGTAGATTAGATTGCATGAGTCTAATACTTCCTGAGGTTGAGCTTTTATCCATTTTCCTTTCTTTAAAAAGAGAGTGAGTACAACTTACCTCTTCATACGAGCTTCGTGAACATTTTGCCTGTTTTGAATTTCTTTTATCCATTCCCTACCTCAGCACAATTTTGAGGGCAGGTGTCCTTTACAGCCCTGAGTCCTTGTGAATGGTAAGTGACCATTAGCTGTGGGTTAAAAGCTGCTGTTGCGGGAATCGGCCACAAGGCGGCAGCATTTCTCCTTTACCAAATCTGGTTACTAGGGCAACAGAGCCTTACTGGAAGTGGTGTTCTAGGTTGTAAATTAGAATGGAATGTGCGAGGAAAAAGCCCTTTAAGTTTATGTCTCATTACTTCTTGTTGGTATCTTTAACTTAATTTTTATTTCTTATCACAGCAAACTTGATTACAATGTTTTGTTTGTTCTAGGTGTGCAAGATGTGGTTCTTTCACACATAGACATATATCTATTTTTCTTCGGATCCTTTTCCCATGTAGGTTACGACACAATGTTGAGTAGTCTTCTCTTGGTATTGCGTAGGTCTTTGGTGATTATATATTTCACATATGTTTGTATCACTCTGTTAACCTCTATACGGTAATGTATCCAATCCTCACACCTTTCCATTTGGTGAACCATAAGTTTTTTTAATGAATCTATGATAGTGTTTCTCTGTGGAAATACCTTTGTTTGTATCATTTTTTAGGTAACACCTATATGTGATATGATAGGATATGTGTCTTTCGCTTTCTCACTTACAGCAAGTTGCGTGATTACTTCTAGACTCATCTATGGTGCTGCAAATGGCATTGTTTCATTTTTTCACTAGCTCATATTCCATCTGTACATGTAGCAGTTCTTCATTGTCCACCCATCCGTCGTTGGACTTTTTGGTTACTTCCACATCTTGGCGATTGTTATACTATGCAATGCAGATTTGCGTACCTGTGTCCTTCCAATTCTGTCTTCTTAGGTTATAGGTCCAGGAATAGGTCTGCTGGATCATATGGTAGCTCAATGTTTACCTTTTAAAGGCACCTCTATTCCGTTCTCTTTAGTGGCTCTTTCCAGGTTACGTCCCACTTAAAGCGGAGGGTATGCATTTCTTCCCAGCACCTTCAGCATTTATTCTTTGTAGTTTTTGCTGATGGTTATTCTGAGTGGTGTGAGCTGATACCTCTTTGTGGTTGAATTTGCATGTGTCTCATAATGCGTTGAAATTGAGCTGTAAGACATGTCCTTTTTATTTTTCCAGCTGTGATGAGAGCTTATTTCTTCAAAGTGTTTTCTTAAAGTATGTGTCACCATTTGAAATATTTTGGCCATTATCTCCCTCAAGACATTTTGAGGGCAGGTTTCATTTACAGCCCTGCAGTACTTGTTCATATGAAGTGACCATTAGCTCAGGCTTTAAACCTGCTTTTGCAGGTAACGGCCAGAGAGCGACAGCCTTTCTACGTTCCCCTTGCTGGCACTAGGGAAACAGTCCTACCGGCCAGTGGTGTTTTTCGGTTATAAATTAGAGTGCAATGTGCCCGGATAAACCCACAAATGTTGATGTCTCCTTGCTTTTGTTTGTTTTTAAATTTAATTTATATTTATTATTAGAGTAATATTCCATTGTGTACGTGGACCACTTCTTCTTGGTGCATTCCTCGGTTGATGGACATTTTCATTTCTTCCAAGTGCTGGCTATGGTAAATATTGCTGGCATACAGGTTTCCCAGCCTGTGACTTTTTGATTCTCATTTTCTCAGGTGATAGGCCAAGCAGTGGTTGTGATTGATGGACTGGTAGTTCAATGTTTCCCTTTTCAAAGCACCTACATTGTGTTTTCATTAGTGGCTCTTTACATGCCCCCCCTTACAACCGAGGGTACGCATTTCTCCACACTCCCTTCACCGTTTATTTTTTGCAGCATTTTTCCTAATGGCCATTCTGACTGCTGTGAGCTGATAGGGTTTTGTAATATGGGTATGCATGTCATGAAAATTTTTAAAATTCATCATATTCCTATGCCTTTTTCTTTTCTCTTAAAAGAAAAAACCGTGAGTACAACACAGCTCTTGAAATTGTCTTCTTCGAAGGTTGCCCTCTTCTGAATTTTTTGGTCGATTTTTGACCCCAGAAATTTTCTGGAGGGCAGGCGCAATTTACAGAACTGCAAGTTGGTGAAAATTTAGTGACCTTTTGCAGTGAGTTCAAAGCTGCTGTTGTGGGATACGTCCACAAGGAGGTAGCATTTCTCCATTCCCCAATCTGGGTTCTAGGGCAGCAGAGCCTTTCTGGAAGTCATTGTCCAGGTTGTAAATTAGAATGGAATTTGCCTGGAGAAATCCCCATAAGTTTATGTCTCATTACTTCTTCTTGGTTTTTAAAATTTTTTAAATCTGGGTAAAGTTTAGAATAGTGTTTGTCCTAGGTGTACACAATCTAGTTCATTTGGACATTATGTATGTCTATTAATGTACAGATCCTCTTCCCATATAAAATATTACAGTGTTCCGTCGACCTCCCTTGCTATATGTTCGATCTTTTTGATACATGTATATAATATGTATTTGAATATGTATAGTAACACTAATCTTCATTTCTCAATTTCCCCCCTCCTTTCCTTTTAGATGAGCATAGTTTGTTTTCTACGCCTGTGAGTGTCTTTCTCTTTGGAAATATGTTCATCTGTGTCAGTTATTAGATAATGCCATAAGTGATAATATAAGATATAGGTCTTTTGCTTTCCGACCTCCTTCATGTTTTGTGATTATCTCCAGGCTCATCTATGGTGCCTCAAAGAGCAGTGCTTCAATGTTTTCCATGGCTAATATTCCATTGTGTACATGGACCACTTCTTCTTGGTGCATTCCTCTGTTGATGGACATTTTCGTTGCTTCCAAGTGTTGCCTATGGTAAATATTGCTGGAGTGCAGGATTGCCAGCCTGCGATTTTTGATTTTCATTTTCTCAGGTGATAGACCCAGCAGTGGGTATGATTGATTGACTGGTATGGTAGCTCAACGTTTACCTTTTCAAGGCACCTCAATTGTGCTTTCATTAGTGGCTCTTACCACGTCCCCCTTAGAATCGAGGGTACGCATTTCTCCACAATCACGTCAGCATTTCTTGTTTGCAGCATTTTTGTTGATGGCCATTCTGACTGGTGTGAGCTGATAGGTTTTTGTAATTTGGGTTTACATGTCTGTAAAAATTCCTACAATTCATCATTTTTCCACGCCTTTTCCTTTTCTGTTGAAAGAAAAAAGAAAAAAAAGTGTGAGTACAATATACCTCTTCAAATTTTCTTTTTGGAAGGTTGCACTCTAGAATATTTTGGTCGATTTTCGACCTCAGTATTTTTTGGAGGGCAGGTGTCATTTACAGACCTGCAATTGGTGAATATTTAGTGACCTTTTGCAGTGGGTTTAAAGCTGCTGTTGTGGGAAACGGCCACAAGGATGCAGCATTTCTCCATTCCCAAATCTGGGTACTAGGGCAGCAGAGCCGTTCTGGAAGTCGTTTGCCTAGGTTGTAAATTTGAATGGAATGTGCCAGGAGAACCCCCCATAAGTTTATGTCTCATTACTCCTAGTTCGTTGGTTTAATTTTTTTCAATTGGGGTAATGGTTAGAATGTTGCTTGTCCAAGGTGTACATACTCTGGTTCATCTACATATTCTATATACCTATTTATGTAGAGACCCTCTTCCCGTGTAAATTGTTACACAGTGTTCCGTAAACCTTCCTTGCTATATGGTCGGTCTTTTTGATATATGTATATAATATGTATTTGTATACATATGGTAACGCTAATCTTCATGTATCCATTCCCCCCACCTTTCCTTGTAGATAAGCATAGTTTTTTTTAATAAGTCTGTGATTGACTTTCTCAGTGGAAATATGTTCATTTGTGTCAGTTATTAGAGAACGCGTATAAGTGATATCATAGGATATAGGACTTTTGCTTTCCGACTTACCTCATGTTCTGTGATTATCTCCAAGATCATCTATGGTGTCTCAAAGAGCAGTGTTTCATTGTTTTCCATGGCTAGTATTCATTGTGTACATGGACCGCTTCTTCTTTTTCCTTTCATCTGTTGATGGACATTTTGGTTGCTTCACTGTCTTGTCTATTGTGAATAAGGCTGCAGTGCAGCTTTTGCAGCCCGGGTCTTCTTCATTCTGGTCTTCTCAGGTGAGAGGCCCATTGGTGCGCCTGCTGGATTGAATGGTACCTCAATTTTTCCTTTTCAACGCAGCTCCTTTCTGTTCTCATTATTAGCGTTTAACCCTTTTACATCTCACCAGCAGCTAGAGGGTACACAGTTCTCTAAAACCTCTTCAGCATTGATTGTTTGTAGACTTTTTGCCAATGGTCAGTCGACGGGTGTGAGTTGAAAACTTTTTGTAGATTAGATTGCATGAGTCTAATACTTCCTGAGGTTGAGCTTTTATCCATTTTCCTTTCTTTAAAAAGAGAGTGAGTACAACTTACCTCTTCATACGAGCTTCGTGAACATTTTGCCTGTTTTGAATTTCTTTTATCCATTCCCTACCTCAGCACAATTTTGAGGGCAGGTGTCCTTTACAGCCCTGAGTCCTTGTGAATGGTAAGTGACCATTAGCTGTGGGTTAAAAGCTGCTGTTGCGGGAATCGGCCACAAGGCGGCAGCATTTCTCCTTTACCAAATCTGGTTACTAGGGCAACAGAGCCTTACTGGAAGTGGTGTTCTAGGTTGTAAATTAGAATGGAATGTGCGAGGAAAAAGCCCTTTAAGTTTATGTCTCATTACTTCTTGTTGGTATCTTTAACTTAATTTTTATTTCTTATCACAGCAAACTTGATTACAATGTTTTGTTTGTTCTAGGTGTGCAAGATGTGGTTCTTTCACACATAGACATATATCTATTTTTCTTCGGATCCTTTTCCCATGTAGGTTACGACACAATGTTGAGTAGTCTTCTCTTGGTATTGCGTAGGTCTTTGGTGATTATATATTTCACATATGTTTGTATCACTCTGTTAACCTCTATACGGTAATGTATCCAATCCTCACACCTTTCCATTTGGTGAACCATAAGTTTTTTTAATGAATCTATGATAGTGTTTCTCTGTGGAAATACCTTTGTTTGTATCATTTGTTAGGTAACACCTATATGTGATATGATAGGATATGTGTCTTTCGCTTTCTCACTTACAGCAAGTTGCGTGATTACTTCTAGACTCATCTATGGTGCTCCAAATGGCATTGTTTCATTTTTTCACTAGCTCATATTCCATCTGTACATGTAGCAGTTCTTCATTGTCCACCCATCCGTCGTTGGACTTTTTGGTTACTTCCATATCTTGGCGATTGTTATACTATGCAATGCAGATTTGCGTACCTGTGTCCTTCCAATTCTGTCTTCTTAGGTTATAGGTCCAGGAATAGGTCTGCTGGATCATATGGTAGCTCAATGTTTACCTTTTAAAGGCACCTCTATTCCGTTCTCTTTAGTGGCTCTTTCCAGGTTACGTCCCTCTTAAAGCGGAGGGTATGCATTTCTTCCCAGCACCTTCAGCATTTATTCTTTGTAGTTTTTGCTGATGGTTATTCTGAGTGGTGTGAGCTGATACCTCTTTGTGGTTGAATTTGCATGTGTCTCATAATGCGTTGAAATTGAGCTGTAAGACATGTCCTTTTTATTTTTCCAGCTGTGATGAGAGCTTATTTCTTCAAAGTGTTTTCTTAAAGTATGTGTCACCATTTGAAATATTTTGGCCATTATCTCCCTCAAGACATTTTGAGGGCAGGTTTCATTTACAGCCCTGCAGTACTTGTTCATATGAAGTGACCATTAGCTCAGGCTTTAAACCTGCTTTTGCAGGTAACGGCCAGAGAGCGACAGCCTTTCTACGTTCCCCTTGCTGGCACTAGGGAAACAGTCCTACCGGCCAGTGGTGTTTTTCGGTTATAAATTAGAGTGCAATGTGCCCGGATAAACCCACAAATGTTGATGTCTCCTTGCTTTTGTTTGTTTTTAAATTTAATTTATATTTATTATTAGAGTAATATTCCATTGTGTACGTGGACCACTTCTTCTTGGTGCATTCCTCGGTTGATGGACATTTTCATTTCTTCCAAGTGCTGGCTATGGTAAATATTGCTGGCATACAGGTTTCCCAGCCTGTGACTTTTTGATTCTCATTTTCTCAGGTGATAGGCCAAGCAGTGGTTGTGATTGATGGACTGGTAGTTCAATGTTTCCCTTTTCAAAGCACCTACATTGTGTTTTCATTAGTGGCTCTTTACATGCCCCCCCTTACAACCGAGGGTACGCATTTCTCCACACTCCCTTCACCGTTTATTTTTTGCAGCATTTTTCCTAATGGCCATTCTGACTGCTGTGAGCTGATAGGGTTTTGTAATATGGGTATGCATGTCATGAAAATTTTTAAAATTCATCATATTCCTATGCCTTTTTCTTTTCTCTTAAAAGAAAAAACCGTGAGTACAACACAGCTCTTGAAATTGTCTTCTTCGAAGGTTGCCCTCTTCTGAATTTTTTGGTCGATTTTTGACCCCAGAAATTTTCTGGAGGGCAGGCGCAATTTACAGAACTGCAAGTTGGTGAAAATTTAGTGACCTTTTGCAGTGAGTTCAAAGCTGCTGTTGTGGGATACGTCCACAAGGAGGTAGCATTTCTCCATTCCCCAATCTGGGTTCTAGGGCAGCAGAGCCTTTCTGGAAGTCATTGTCCAGGTTGTAAATTAGAATGGAATTTGCCTGGAGAAATCCCCATAAGTTTATGTCTCATTACTTCTTCTTGGTTTTTAAAATTTTTTAAATCTGGGTAAAGTTTAGAATAGTGTTTGTCCTAGGTGTACACAATCTAGTTCATTTGGACATTATGTATGTCTATTAATGTACAGATCCTCTTCCCATATAAAATATTACAGTGTTCCGTCGACCTCCCTTGCTATATGTTCGATCTTTTTGATACATGTATATAATATGTATTTGAATATGTATAGTAACACTAATCTTCATTTCTCAATTTCCCCCCTCCTTTCCTTTTAGATGAGCATAGTTTGTTTTCTACGCCTGTGAGTGTCTTTCTCTTTGGAAATATGTTCATCTGTGTCAGTTATTAGATAATGCCATAAGTGATAATATAAGATATAGGTCTTTTGCTTTCCGACCTCCTTCATGTTTTGTGATTATCTCCAGGCTCATCTATGGTGCCTCAAAGAGCAGTGCTTCAATGTTTTCCATGGCTAATATTCCATTGTGTACATGGACCACTTCTTCTTGGTGCATTCCTCTGTTGATGGACATTTTCGTTGCTTCCAAGTGTTGCCTATGGTAAATATTGCTGGAGTGCAGGATTGCCAGCCTGCGATTTTTGATTTTCATTTTCTCAGGTGATAGACCCAGCAGTGGGTATGATTGATTGACTGGTATGGTAGCTCAACGTTTACCTTTTCAAGGCACCTCAATTGTGCTTTCATTAGTGGCTCTTACCACGTCCCCCTTAGAATCGAGGGTACGCATTTCTCCACAATCACGTCAGCATTTCTTGTTTGCAGCATTTTTGTTGATGGCCATTCTGACTGGTGTGAGCTGATAGGTTTTTGTAATTTGGGTTTACATGTCTGTAAAAATTCCTACAATTCATCCTTTTTCCACGCCTTTTCCTTTTCTGTTAAAAGAAAAAAGAAAAAAAAGTGTGAGTACAATATACCTCTTCAAATTTTCTTTTTGGAAGGTTGCACTCTAGAATATTTTGGTCGATTTTCGACCTCAGTATTTTTTGGAGGGCAGGTGTCATTTACAGACCTGCAATTGGTGAATATTTAGTGACCTTTTGCAGTGGGTTTAAAGCTGCTGTTGTGGGAAACGGCCACAAGGATGCAGCATTTCTCCATTCCCAAATCTGGGTACTAGGGCAGCAGAGCCGTTCTGGAAGTCGTTTGCCTAGGTTGTAAATTTGAATGGAATGTGCCAGGAGAACCCCCCATAAGTTTATGTCTCATTACTCCTAGTTCGTTGGTTTAATTTTTTTCAATTGGGGTAATGGTTAGAATGTTGCTTGTCCAAGGTGTACATACTCTGGTTCATCTACATATTCTATATACCTATTTATGTAGAGACCCTCTTCCCGTGTAAATTGTTACACAGTGTTCCGTAAACCTTCCTTGCTATATGGTCGGTCTTTTTGATATATGTATATAATATGTATTTGTATACATATGGTAACGCTAATCTTCATGTATCCATTCCCCCCACCTTTCCTTGTAGATAAGCATAGTTTTTTTTAATAAGTCTGTGATTGACTTTCTCAGTGGAAATATGTTCATTTGTGTCAGTTATTAGAGAACGCGTATAAGTGATATCATAGGATATAGGACTTTTGCTTTCCGACTTACCTCATGTTCTGTGATTATCTCCAAGATCATCTATGGTGTCTCAAAGAGCAGTGTTTCATTGTTTTCCATGGCTAGTATTCATTGTGTACATGGACCGCTTCTTCTTTTTCCTTTCATCTGTTGATGGACATTTTGGTTGCTTCACTGTCTTGTCTATTGTGAATAAGGCTGCAGTGCAGCTTTTGCAGCCCGGGTCTTCTTCATTCTGGTCTTCTCAGGTGAGAGGCCCATTGGTGCGCCTGCTGGATTGAATGGTACCTCAATTTTTCCTTTTCAACGCAGCTCCTTTCTGTTCTCATTATTAGCGTTTAACCCTTTTACATCTCACCAGCAGCTAGAGGGTACACAGTTCTCTAAAACCTCTTCAGCATTGATTGTTTGTAGACTTTTTGCCAATGGTCAGTCGACGGGTGTGAGTTGAAAACTTTTTGTAGATTAGATTGCATGAGTCTAATACTTCCTGAGGTTGAGCTTTTATCCATTTTCCTTTCTTTAAAAAGAGAGTGAGTACAACTTACCTCTTCATACGAGCTTCGTGAACATTTTGCCTGTTTTGAATTTCTTTTATCCATTCCCTACCTCAGCACAATTTTGAGGGCAGGTGTCCTTTACAGCCCTGAGTCCTTGTGAATGGTAAGTGACCATTAGCTGTGGGTTAAAAGCTGCTGTTGCGGGAATCGGCCACAAGGCGGCAGCATTTCTCCTTTACCAAATCTGGTTACTAGGGCAACAGAGCCTTACTGGAAGTGGTGTTCTAGGTTGTAAATTAGAATGGAATGTGCGAGGAAAAAGCCCTTTAAGTTTATGTCTCATTACTTCTTGTTGGTATCTTTAACTTAATTTTTATTTCTTATCACAGCAAACTTGATTACAATGTTTTGTTTGTTCTAGGTGTGCAAGATGTGGTTCTTTCACACATAGACATATATCTATTTTTCTTCGGATCCTTTTCCCATGTAGGTTACGACACAATGTTGAGTAGTCTTCTCTTGGTATTGCGTAGGTCTTTGGTGGTTATATATTTCACATATGTTTGTATCACTCTGTTAACCTCTATACGGTAATGTATCCAATCCTCACACCTTTCCATTTGGTGAACCATAAGTTTTTTTAATGAATCTATGATAGTGTTTCTCTGTGGAAATACCTTTGTTTGTATCATTTGTTAGGTAACACCTATATGTGATATGATAGGATATGTGTCTTTCGCTTTCTCACTTACAGCAAGTTGCGTGATTACTTCTAGACTCATCTATGGTGCTCCAAATGGCATTGTTTCATTTTTTCACTAGCTCATATTCCATCTGTACATGTAGCAGTTCTTCATTGTCCACCCATCCGTCGTTGGACTTTTTGGTTACTTCCATATCTTGGCGATTGTTATACTATGCAATGCAGATTTGCGTACCTGTGTCCTTCCAATTCTGTCTTCTTAGGTTATAGGTCCAGGAATAGGTCTGCTGGATCATATGGTAGCTCAATGTTTACCTTTTAAAGGCACCTCTATTCCGTTCTCTTTAGTGGCTCTTTCCAGGTTACGTCCCTCTTAAAGCGGAGGGTATGCATTTCTTCCCAGCACCTTCAGCATTTATTCTTTGTAGTTTTTGCTGATGGTTATTCTGAGTGGTGTGAGCTGATACCTCTTTGTGGTTGAATTTGCATGTGTCTCATAATGCGTTGAAATTGAGCTGTAAGACATGTCCTTTTTATTTTTCCAGCTGTGATGAGAGCTTATTTCTTCAAAGTGTTTTCTTAAAGTATGTGTCACCATTTGAAATATTTTGGCCATTATCTCCCTCAAGACATTTTGAGGGCAGGTTTCATTTACAGCCCTGCAGTACTTGTTCATATGAAGTGACCATTAGCTCAGGCTTTAAACCTGCTTTTGCAGGTAACGGCCAGAGAGCGACAGCCTTTCTACGTTCCCCTTGCTGGCACTAGGGAAACAGTCCTACCGGCCAGTGGTGTTTTTCGGTTATAAATTAGAGTGCAATGTGCCCGGATAAACCCACAAATGTTGATGTCTCCTTGCTTTTGTTTGTTTTTAAATTTAATTTATATTTATTATTAGAGTAATATTCCATTGTGTACGTGGACCACTTCTTCTTGGTGCATTCCTCGGTTGATGGACATTTTCATTTCTTCCAAGTGCTGGCTATGGTAAATATTGCTGGCATACAGGTTTCCCAGCCTGTGACTTTTTGATTCTCATTTTCTCAGGTGATAGGCCAAGCAGTGGTTGTGATTGATGGACTGGTAGTTCAATGTTTCCCTTTTCAAAGCACCTACATTGTGTTTTCATTAGTGGCTCTTTACATGCCCCCCCTTACAACCGAGGGTACGCATTTCTCCACACTCCCTTCACCGTTTATTTTTTGCAGCATTTTTCCTAATGGCCATTCTGACTGCTGTGAGCTGATAGGGTTTTGTAATATGGGTATGCATGTCATGAAAATTTTTAAAATTCATCATATTCCTATGCCTTTTTCTTTTCTCTTAAAAGAAAAAACCGTGAGTACAACACAGCTCTTGAAATTGTCTTCTTCGAAGGTTGCCCTCTTCTGAATTTTTTGGTCGATTTTTGACCCCAGAAATTTTCTGGAGGGCAGGCGCAATTTACAGAACTGCAAGTTGGTGAAAATTTAGTGACCTTTTGCAGTGAGTTCAAAGCTGCTGTTGTGGGATACGTCCACAAGGAGGTAGCATTTCTCCATTCCCCAATCTGGGTTCTAGGGCAGCAGAGCCTTTCTGGAAGTCATTGTCCAGGTTGTAAATTAGAATGGAATTTGCCTGGAGAAATCCCCATAAGTTTATGTCTCATTACTTCTTCTTGGTTTTTAAAATTTTTTAAATCTGGGTAAAGTTTAGAATAGTGTTTGTCCTAGGTGTACACAATCTAGTTCATTTGGACATTATGTATGTCTATTAATGTACAGATCCTCTTCCCATATAAAATATTACAGTGTTCCGTCGACCTCCCTTGCTATATGTTCGATCTTTTTGATACATGTATATAATATGTATTTGAATATGTATAGTAACACTAATCTTCATTTCTCAATTTCCCCCCTCCTTTCCTTTTAGATGAGCATAGTTTGTTTTCTACGCCTGTGAGTGTCTTTCTCTTTGGAAATATGTTCATCTGTGTCAGTTATTAGATAATGCCATAAGTGATAATATAAGATATAGGTCTTTTGCTTTCCGACCTCCTTCATGTTTTGTGATTATCTCCAGGCTCATCTATGGTGCCTCAAAGAGCAGTGCTTCAATGTTTTCCATGGCTAATATTCCATTGTGTACATGGACCACTTCTTCTTGGTGCATTCCTCTGTTGATGGACATTTTCGTTGCTTCCAAGTGTTGCCTATGGTAAATATTGCTGGAGTGCAGGATTGCCAGCCTGCGATTTTTGATTTTCATTTTCTCAGGTGATAGACCCAGCAGTGGGTATGATTGATTGACTGGTATGGTAGCTCAACGTTTACCTTTTCAAGGCACCTCAATTGTGCTTTCATTAGTGGCTCTTACCACGTCCCCCTTAGAATCGAGGGTACGCATTTCTCCACAATCACGTCAGCATTTCTTGTTTGCAGCATTTTTGTTGATGGCCATTCTGACTGGTGTGAGCTGATAGGTTTTTGTAATTTGGGTTTACATGTCTGTAAAAATTCCTACAATTCATCCTTTTTCCACGCCTTTTCCTTTTCTGTTAAAAGAAAAAAGAAAAAAAAGTGTGAGTACAATATACCTCTTCAAATTTTCTTTTTGGAAGGTTGCACTCTAGAATATTTTGGTCGATTTTCGACCTCAGTATTTTTTGGAGGGCAGGTGTCATTTACAGACCTGCAATTGGTGAATATTTAGTGACCTTTTGCAGTGGGTTTAAAGCTGCTGTTGTGGGAAACGGCCACAAGGATGCAGCATTTCTCCATTCCCAAATCTGGGTACTAGGGCAGCAGAGCCGTTCTGGAAGTCGTTTGCCTAGGTTGTAAATTTGAATGGAATGTGCCAGGAGAACCCCCCATAAGTTTATGTCTCATTACTCCTAGTTCGTTGGTTTAATTTTTTTCAATTGGGGTAATGGTTAGAATGTTGCTTGTCCAAGGTGTACATACTCTGGTTCATCTACATATTCTATATACCTATTTATGTAGAGACCCTCTTCCCGTGTAAATTGTTACACAGTGTTCCGTAAACCTTCCTTGCTATATGGTCGGTCTTTTTGATATATGTATATAATATGTATTTGTATACATATGGTAACGCTAATCTTCATGTATCCATTCCCCCCACCTTTCCTTGTAGATAAGCATAGTTTTTTTTAATAAGTCTGTGATTGACTTTCTCAGTGGAAATATGTTCATTTGTGTCAGTTATTAGAGAACGCGTATAAGTGATATCATAGGATATAGGACTTTTGCTTTCCGACTTACCTCATGTTCTGTGATTATCTCCAAGATCATCTATGGTGTCTCAAAGAGCAGTGTTTCATTGTTTTCCATGGCTAGTATTCATTGTGTACATGGACCGCTTCTTCTTTTTCCTTTCATCTGTTGATGGACATTTTGGTTGCTTCACTGTCTTGTCTATTGTGAATAAGGCTGCAGTGCAGCTTTTGCAGCCCGGGTCTTCTTCATTCTGGTCTTCTCAGGTGAGAGGCCCATTGGTGCGCCTGCTGGATTGAATGGTACCTCAATTTTTCCTTTTCAACGCAGCTCCTTTCTGTTCTCATTATTAGCGTTTAACCCTTTTACATCTCACCAGCAGCTAGAGGGTACACAGTTCTCTAAAACCTCTTCAGCATTGATTGTTTGTAGACTTTTTGCCAATGGTCAGTCGACGGGTGTGAGTTGAAAACTTTTTGTAGATTAGATTGCATGAGTCTAATACTTCCTGAGGTTGAGCTTTTATCCATTTTCCTTTCTTTAAAAAGAGAGTGAGTACAACTTACCTCTTCATACGAGCTTCGTGAACATTTTGCCTGTTTTGAATTTCTTTTATCCATTCCCTACCTCAGCACAATTTTGAGGGCAGGTGTCCTTTACAGCCCTGAGTCCTTGTGAATGGTAAGTGACCATTAGCTGTGGGTTAAAAGCTGCTGTTGCGGGAATCGGCCACAAGGCGGCAGCATTTCTCCTTTACCAAATCTGGTTACTAGGGCAACAGAGCCTTACTGGAAGTGGTGTTCTAGGTTGTAAATTAGAATGGAATGTGCGAGGAAAAAGCCCTTTAAGTTTATGTCTCATTACTTCTTGTTGGTATCTTTAACTTAATTTTTATTTCTTATCACAGCAAACTTGATTACAATGTTTTGTTTGTTCTAGGTGTGCAAGATGTGGTTCTTTCACACATAGACATATATCTATTTTTCTTCGGATCCTTTTCCCATGTAGGTTACGACACAATGTTGAGTAGTCTTCTCTTGGTATTGCGTAGGTCTTTGGTGATTATATATTTCACATATGTTTGTATCACTCTGTTAACCTCTATACGGTAATGTATCCAATCCTCACACCTTTCCATTTGGTGAACCATAAGTTTTTTTAATGAATCTATGATAGTGTTTCTCTGTGGAAATACCTTTGTTTGTATCATTTGTTAGGTAACACCTATATGTGATATGATAGGATATGTGTCTTTCGCTTTCTCACTTACAGCAAGTTGCGTGATTACTTCTAGACTCATCTATGGTGCTCCAAATGGCATTGTTTCATTTTTTCACTAGCTCATATTCCATCTGTACATGTAGCAGTTCTTCATTGTCCACCCATCCGTCGTTGGACTTTTTGGTTACTTCCATATCTTGGCGATTGTTATACTATGCAATGCAGATTTGCGTACCTGTGTCCTTCCAATTCTGTCTTCTTAGGTTATAGGTCCAGGAATAGGTCTGCTGGATCATATGGTAGCTCAATGTTTACCTTTTAAAGGCACCTCTATTCCGTTCTCTTTAGTGGCTCTTTCCAGGTTACGTCCCTCTTAAAGCGGAGGGTATGCATTTCTTCCCAGCACCTTCAGCATTTATTCTTTGTAGTTTTTGCTGATGGTTATTCTGAGTGGTGTGAGCTGATACCTCTTTGTGGTTGAATTTGCATGTGTCTCATAATGCGTTGAAATTGAGCTGTAAGACATGTCCTTTTTATTTTTCCAGCTGTGATGAGAGCTTATTTCTTCAAAGTGTTTTCTTAAAGTATGTGTCACCATTTGAAATATTTTGGCCATTATCTCCCTCAAGACATTTTGAGGGCAGGTTTCATTTACAGCCCTGCAGTACTTGTTCATATGAAGTGACCATTAGCTCAGGCTTTAAACCTGCTTTTGCAGGTAACGGCCAGAGAGCGACAGCCTTTCTACGTTCCCCTTGCTGGCACTAGGGAAACAGTCCTACCGGCCAGTGGTGTTTTTCGGTTATAAATTAGAGTGCAATGTGCCCGGATAAACCCACAAATGTTGATGTCTCCTTGCTTTTGTTTGTTTTTAAATTTAATTTATATTTATTATTAGAGTAATATTCCATTGTGTACGTGGACCACTTCTTCTTGGTGCATTCCTCGGTTGATGGACATTTTCATTTCTTCCAAGTGCTGGCTATGGTAAATATTGCTGGCATACAGGTTTCCCAGCCTGTGACTTTTTGATTCTCATTTTCTCAGGTGATAGGCCAAGCAGTGGTTGTGATTGATGGACTGGTAGTTCAATGTTTCCCTTTTCAAAGCACCTACATTGTGTTTTCATTAGTGGCTCTTTACATGCCCCCCCTTACAACCGAGGGTACGCATTTCTCCACACTCCCTTCACCGTTTATTTTTTGCAGCATTTTTCCTAATGGCCATTCTGACTGCTGTGAGCTGATAGGGTTTTGTAATATGGGTATGCATGTCATGAAAATTTTTAAAATTCATCATATTCCTATGCCTTTTTCTTTTCTCTTAAAAGAAAAAACCGTGAGTACAACACAGCTCTTGAAATTGTCTTCTTCGAAGGTTGCCCTCTTCTGAATTTTTTGGTCGATTTTTGACCCCAGAAATTTTCTGGAGGGCAGGCGCAATTTACAGAACTGCAAGTTGGTGAAAATTTAGTGACCTTTTGCAGTGAGTTCAAAGCTGCTGTTGTGGGATACGTCCACAAGGAGGTAGCATTTCTCCATTCCCCAATCTGGGTTCTAGGGCAGCAGAGCCTTTCTGGAAGTCATTGTCCAGGTTGTAAATTAGAATGGAATTTGCCTGGAGAAATCCCCATAAGTTTATGTCTCATTACTTCTTCTTGGTTTTTAAAATTTTTTAAATCTGGGTAAAGTTTAGAATAGTGTTTGTCCTAGGTGTACACAATCTAGTTCATTTGGACATTATGTATGTCTATTAATGTACAGATCCTCTTCCCATATAAAATATTACAGTGTTCCGTCGACCTCCCTTGCTATATGTTCGATCTTTTTGATACATGTATATAATATGTATTTGAATATGTATAGTAACACTAATCTTCATTTCTCAATTTCCCCCCTCCTTTCCTTTTAGATGAGCATAGTTTGTTTTCTACGCCTGTGAGTGTCTTTCTCTTTGGAAATATGTTCATCTGTGTCAGTTATTAGATAATGCCATAAGTGATAATATAAGATATAGGTCTTTTGCTTTCCGACCTCCTTCATGTTTTGTGATTATCTCCAGGCTCATCTATGGTGCCTCAAAGAGCAGTGCTTCAATGTTTTCCATGGCTAATATTCCATTGTGTACATGGACCACTTCTTCTTGGTGCATTCCTCTGTTGATGGACATTTTCGTTGCTTCCAAGTGTTGCCTATGGTAAATATTGCTGGAGTGCAGGATTGCCAGCCTGCGATTTTTGATTTTCATTTTCTCAGGTGATAGACCCAGCAGTGGGTATGATTGATTGACTGGTATGGTAGCTCAACGTTTACCTTTTCAAGGCACCTCAATTGTGCTTTCATTAGTGGCTCTTACCACGTCCCCCTTAGAATCGAGGGTACGCATTTCTCCACAATCACGTCAGCATTTCTTGTTTGCAGCATTTTTGTTGATGGCCATTCTGACTGGTGTGAGCTGATAGGCTTTTGTAATTTGGGTTTACATGTCTGTAAAAATTCCTACAATTCATCCTTTTTCCACGCCTTTTCCTTTTCTGTTAAAAGAAAAAAGAAAAAAAAGTGTGAGTACAATATACCTCTTCAAATTTTCTTTTTGGAAGGTTGCACTCTAGAATATTTTGGTCGATTTTCGACCTCAGTATTTTTTGGAGGGCAGGTGTCATTTACAGACCTGCAATTGGTGAACATTTAGTGACCTTTTGCAGTGGGTTTAAAGCTGCTGTTGTGGGAAACGGCCACAAGGATGCAGCATTTCTCCATTCCCAAATCTGGGTACTAGGGCAGCAGAGCCGTTCTGGAAGTCGTTTGCCTAGGTTGTAAATTTGAATGGAATGTGCCAGGAGAACCCCCCATAAGTTTATGTCTCATTACTCCTAGTTGGTTGGTTTAATTTTTTTCAATTGGGGTAATGGTTAGAATGTTGCTTGTCCAAGGTGTACATACTCTGGTTCATCTACATATTCTATATACCTATTTATGTAGAGACCCTCTTCCCGTGTAAATTGTTACACAGTGTTCCGTAAACCTTCCTTGCTATATGGTCGGTCTTTTTGATATATGTATATAATATGTATTTGTATACATATGGTAACGCTAATCTTCATGTATCCATTCCCCCCACCTTTCCTTGTAGATAAGCATAGTTTTTTTTAATAAGTCTGTGATTGACTTTCTCAGTGGAAATATGTTCATTTGTGTCAGTTATTAGAGAACGCGTATAAGTGATATCATAGGATATAGGACTTTTGCTTTCCGACTTACCTCATGTCCTGTGATTATCTCCAAGATCATCTATGGTGTCTCAAAGAGCAGTGTTTCATTGTTTTCCATGGCTAGTATTCATTGTGTACATGGACCGCTTCTTCTTTTTCCTTTCATCTGTTGATGGACATTTTGGTTGCTTCACTGTCTTGTCTATTGTGAATAAGGCTGCAGTGCAGCTTTTGCAGCCCGGGTCTTCTTCATTCTGGTCTTCTCAGGTGAGAGGCCCATTGGTGCGCCTGCTGGATTGAATGGTACCTCAATTTTTCCTTTTCAACGCAGCTCCTTTCTGTTCTCATTATTAGCGTTTAACCCTTTTACATCTCACCAGCAGCTAGAGGGTACACAGTTCTCTAAAACCTCTTCAGCATTGATTGTTTGTAGACTTTTTGCCAATGGTCAGTCGACGGGTGTGAGTTGAAAACTTTTTGTAGATTAGATTGCATGAGTCTAATACTTCCTGAGGTTGAGCTTTTATCCATTTTCCTTTCTTTAAAAAGAGAGTGAGTACAACTTACCTCTTCATACGAGCTTCGTGAACATTTTGCCTGTTTTGAATTTCTTTTATCCATTCCCTACCTCAGCACAATTTTGAGGGCAGGTGTCCTTTACAGCCCTGAGTCCTTGTGAATGGTAAGTGACCATTAGCTGTGGGTTAAAAGCTGCTGTTGCGGGAATCGGCCACAAGGCGGCAGCATTTCTCCTTTACCAAATCTGGTTACTAGGGCAACAGAGCCTTACTGGAAGTGGTGTTCTAGGTTGTAAATTAGAATGGAATGTGCGAGGAAAAAGCCCTTTAAGTTTATGTCTCATTACTTCTTGTTGGTATCTTTAACTTAATTTTTATTTCTTATCACAGCAAACTTGATTACAATGTTTTGTTTGTTCTAGGTGTGCAAGATGTGGTTCTTTCACACATAGACATATATCTATTTTTCTTCGGATCCTTTTCCCATGTAGGTTACGACACAATGTTGAGTAGTCTTCTCTTGGTATTGCGTAGGTCTTTGGTGATTATATATTTCACATATGTTTGTATCACTCTGTTAACCTCTATACGGTAATGTATCCAATCCTCACACCTTTCCATTTGGTGAACCATAAGTTTTTTTAATGAATCTATGATAGTGTTTCTCTGTGGAAATACCTTTGTTTGTATCATTTTTTAGGTAACACCTATATGTGATATGATAGGATATGTGTCTTTGGCTTTCTCACCTACACCAAGTTGCGTGATTACTTCTAGACTCATCTATGGTGCTGCAAATGGCATTGTTTCATTTTCTCACTAGCTCATATTCCATCTGTACATGTAGCAGTTCTTCATTGTCCACCCATCCGTCGTTGGACTTTTTGGTTACTTCCACATCTTGGCGATTGTTATACTATGCAATGCAGATTTGCGTACCTGTGTCCTTCCAATTCTGTCTTCTTAGGTTATAGGTCCAGGAATAGGTCTGCTGGATCATATGGTAGCTCAATGTTTACCTTTTAAAGGCACCTCTATTCCGTTCTCTTTAGTGGCTCTTTCCAGGTTACGTCCCACTTAAAGCGGAGGGTATGCATTTCTTCCCAGCACCTTCAGCATTTATTCTTTGTAGTTTTTGCTGATGGTTATTCTGAGTGGTGTGAGCTGATACCTCTTTGTGGTTGAATTTGCATGTGTCTCATAATGCGTTGAAATTGAGCTGTAAGACATGTCCTTTTTCTTTTTCCAGCTGTGATGAGAGCTTATTTCTTCAAAGTGTTTTCTTAAAGTATGTGTCACCATTTGAAATATTTTGGCCATTATCTCCCTCAAGACATTTTGAGGGCAGGTTTCATTTACAGCCCTGCAGTACTTGTTCATATGAAGTGACCATTAGCTCAGGCTTTAAACCTGCTTTTGCAGGTAACGGCCAGAGAGCGACAGCCTTTCTACGTTCCCCTTGCTGGCACTAGGGAAACAGACCTACCGGCCAGTGGTGTTTTTCGGTTATAAATTAGAGTGCAATGTGCCCGGATAAACCCACAAATGTTGATGTCTCCTTGCTTTTGTTTGTTTTTAAATTTAATTTATATTTATTATTAGAGTAATATTCCATTGTGTACGTGGACCACTTCTTCTTGGTGCATTCCTCGGTTGATGGACATTTTCATTTCTTCCAAGTGCTGGCTATGGTAAATATTGCTGGCATACAGGTTTCCCAGCCTGTGACTTTTTGATTCTCATTTTCTCAGGTGATAGGCCAAGCAGTGGTTGTGCTTGATGGACTGGTAGTTCAATGTTTCCCTTTTCAAAGCACCTACATTGTGTTTTCATTAGTGGCTCTTTACATGCCCCCCCTTACAACCGAGGGTACGCATTTCTCCACACTCCCTTCACCGTTTATTTTTTGCAGCATTTTTCCTAATGGCCATTCTGACTGCTGTGAGCTGATAGGGTTTTGTAATATGGGTATGCATGTCATGAAAATTTTTAAAATTCATCATATTCCTATGCCTTTTTCTTTTCTCTTAAAAGAAAAAACCGTGAGTACAACACAGCTCTTGAAATTGTCTTCTTCGAAGGTTGCCCTCTTCTGAATTTTTTGGTCGATTTTTGACCCCAGAAATTTTCTGGAGGGCAGGCGCAATTTACAGAACTGCAAGTTGGTGAAAATTTAGTGACCTTTTGCAGTGAGTTCAAAGCTGCTGTTGTGGGATACGTCCACAAGGAGGTAGCATTTCTCCATTCCCCAATCTGGGTTCTAGGGCAGCAGAGCCTTTCTGGAAGTCATTGTCCAGGTTGTAAATTAGAATGGAATTTGCCTGGAGAAATCCCCATAAGTTTATGTCTCATTACTTCTTCTTGGTTTTTAAAATTTTTTAAATCTGGGTAAAGTTTAGAATAGTGTTTGTCCTAGGTGTACACAATCTAGTTCATTTGGACATTATGTATGTCTATTAATGTACAGATCCTCTTCCCATATAAAATATTACAGTGTTCCGTCGACCTCCCTTGCTATATGTTCGATCTTTTTGATACATGTATATAATATGTATTTGAATATGTATAGTAACACTAATCTTCATTTCTCAATTTCCCCCCTCCTTTCCTTTTAGATGAGCATAGTTTGTTTTCTACGCCTGTGAGTGTCTTTCTCTTTGGAAATATGTTCATCTGTGTCAGTTATTAGATAATGCCATAAGTGATAATATAAGATATAGGTCTTTTGCTTTCCGACCTCCTTCATGTTTTGTGATTATCTCCAGGCTCATCTATGGTGCCTCAAAGAGCAGTGCTTCAATGTTTTCCATGGCTAATATTCCATTGTGTACATGGACCACTTCTTCTTGGTGCATTCCTCTGTTGATGGACATTTTCGTTGCTTCCAAGTGTTGCCTATGGTAAATATTGCTGGAGTGCAGGATTGCCAGCCTGCGATTTTTGATTTTCATTTTCTCAGGTGATAGACCCAGCAGTGGGTATGATTGATTGACTGGTATGGTAGCTCAACGTTTACCTTTTCAAGGCACCTCAATTGTGCTTTCATTAGTGGCTCTTACCACGTCCCCCTTAGAATCGAGGGTACGCATTTCTCCACAATCACGTCAGCATTTCTTGTTTGCAGCATTTTTGTTGATGGCCATTCTGACTGGTGTGAGCTGATAGGCTTTTGTAATTTGGGTTTACATGTCTGTAAAAATTCCTACAATTCATCCTTTTTCCACGCCTTTTCCTTTTCTGTTAAAAGAAAAAAGAAAAAAAAGTGTGAGTACAATATACCTCTTCAAATTTTCTTTTTGGAAGGTTGCACTCTAGAATATTTTGGTCGATTTTCGACCTCAGTATTTTTTGGAGGGCAGGTGTCATTTACAGACCTGCAATTGGTGAATATTTAGTGACCTTTTGCAGTGGGTTTAAAGCTGCTGTTGTGGGAAACGGCCACAAGGATGCAGCATTTCTCCATTCCCAAATCTGGGTACTAGGGCAGCAGAGCCGTTCTGGAAGTCGTTTGCCTAGGTTGTAAATTTGAATGGAATGTGCCAGGAGAACCCCCCATAAGTTTATGTCTCATTACTCCTAGTTGGTTGGTTTAATTTTTTTCAATTGGGGTAATGGTTAGAATGTTGCTTGTCCAAGGTGTACATACTCTGGTTCATCTACATATTCTATATACCTATTTATGTAGAGATCCTCTTCCCGTGTAAATTGTTACACAGTGTTCCGTAAACCTTCCTTGCTATATGGTCGGTCTTTTTGATATATGTATATAATATGTATTTGTATACATATGGTAACGCTAATCTTCATGTATCCATTCCCCCCACCTTTCCTTGTAGATAAGCATAGTTTTTTTTAATAAGTCTGTGATTGACTTTCTCAGTGGAAATATGTTCATTTGTGTCAGTTATTAGAGAACGCGTATAAGTGATATCATAGGATATAGGACTTTTGCTTTCCGACTTACCTCATGTCCTGTGATTATCTCCAAGATCATCTATGGTGTCTCAAAGAGCAGTGTTTCATTGTTTTCCATGGCTAGTATTCATTGTGTACATGGACCGCTTCTTCTTTTTCCTTTCATCTGTTGATGGACATTTTGGTTGCTTCACTGTCTTGTCTATTGTGAATAAGGCTGCAGTGCAGCTTTTGCAGCCCGGGTCTTCTTCATTCTGGTCTTCTCAGGTGAGAGGCCCATTGGTGCGCCTGCTGGATTGAATGGTACCTCAATTTTTCCTTTTCAACGCAGCTCCTTTCTGTTCTCATTATTAGCGTTTAACCCTTTTACATCTCACCAGCAGCTAGAGGGTACACAGTTCTCTAAAACCTCTTCAGCATTGATTGTTTGTAGACTTTTTGCCAATGGTCAGTCGACGGGTGTGAGTTGAAAACTTTTTGTAGATTAGATTGCATGAGTCTAATACTTCCTGAGGTTGAGCTTTTATCCATTTTCCTTTCTTTAAAAAGAGAGTGAGTACAACTTACCTCTTCATACTAGCTTCGTGAACATTTTGCCTGTTTTGAATTTCTTTTATCCATTCCCTACCTCAGCACAATTTTGAGGGCAGGTGTCCTTTACAGCCCTGAGTCCTTGTGAATGGTAAGTGACCATTAGCTGTGGGTTAAAAGCTGCTGTTGCGGGAATCGGCCACAAGGCGGCAGCATTTCTCCTTTACCAAATCTGGTTACTAGGGCAACAGAGCCTTACTGGAAGTGGTGTTCTAGGTTGTAAATTAGAATGGAATGTGCGAGGAAAAAGCCCTTTAAGTTTATGTCTCATTACTTCTTGTTGGTATCTTTAACTTAATTTTTATTTCTTATCACAGCAAACTTGATTACAATGTTTTGTTTGTTCTAGGTGTGCAAGATGTGGTTCTTTCACACATATACATATATCTATTTTTCTTCGGATCCTTTTCCCATGTAGGTTACGACACAATGTTGAGTAGTCTTCTCTTGGTATTGCGTAGGTCTTTGGTGATTATATATTTCACATATGTTTGTATCACTCTGTTAACCTCTATACGGTAATGTATCCAATCCTCACACCTTTCCATTTGGTGAACCATAAGTTTTTTTAATGAATCTATGATAGTGTTTCTCTGTGGAAATACCTTTGTTTGTATCATTTTTTAGGTAACACCTATATGTGATATGATAGGATATGTGTCTTTGGCTTTCTCACCTACACCAAGTTGCGTGATTACTTCTAGACTCATCTATGGTGCTGCAAATGGCATTGTTTCATTTTTTCACTAGCTCATATTCCATCTGTACATGTAGCAGTTCTTCATTGTCCACCCATCCGTCGTTGGACTTTTTGGTTACTTCCACATCTTGGCGATTGTTATACTATGCAATGCAGATTTGCGTACCTGTGTCCTTCCAATTCTGTCTTCTTAGGTTATAGGTCCAGGAATAGGTCTGCTGGATCATATGGTAGCTCAATGTTTACCTTTTAAAGGCACCTCTATTCCGTTCTCTTTAGTGGCTCTTTCCAGGTTACGTCCCACTTAAAGCGGAGGGTATGCATTTCTTCCCAGCACCTTCAGCATTTATTCTTTGTAGTTTTTGCTGATGGTTATTCTGAGTGGTGTGAGCTGATACCTCTTTGTGGTTGAATTTGCATGTGTCTCATAATGCGTTGAAATTGAGCTGTAAGACATGTCCTTTTTCTTTTTCCAGCTGTGATGAGAGCTTATTTCTTCAAAGTGTTTTCTTAAAGTATGTGTCACCATTTGAAATATTTTGGCCATTATCTCCCTCAAGACATTTTGAGGGCAGGTTTCATTTACAGCCCTGCAGTACTTGTTCATATGAAGTGACCATTAGCTCAGGCTTTAAACCTGCTTTTGCAGGTAACGGCCAGAGAGCGACAGCCTTTCTACGTTCCCCTTGCTGGCACTAGGGAAACAGACCTACCGGCCAGTGGTGTTTTTCGGTTATAAATTAGAGTGCAATGTGCCCGGATAAACCCACAAATGTTGATGTCTCCTTGCTTTTGTTTGTTTTTAAATTTAATTTATATTTATTATTAGAGTAATATTCCATTGTGTACGTGGACCACTTCTTCTTGGTGCATTCCTCGGTTGATGGACATTTTCATTTCTTCCAAGTGCTGGCTATGGTAAATATTGCTGGCATACAGGTTTCCCAGCCTGTGACTTTTTGATTCTCATTTTCTCAGGTGATAGGCCAAGCAGTGGTTGTGATTGATGGACTGGTAGTTCAATGTTTCCCTTTTCAAAGCACCTACATTGTGTTTTCATTAGTGGCTCTTTACATGCCCCCCCCTTACAACCGAGGGTACGCATTTCTCCACACTCCCTTCACCGTTTATTTTTTGCAGCATTTTTCCTAATGGCCATTCTGACTGCTGTGAGCTGATAGGGTTTTGTAATATGGGTATGCATGTCATGAAAATTTTTAAAATTCATCATAATCCTATGCCTTTTTCTTTTCTCTTAAAAGAAAAAACCGTGAGTACAACACAGCTCTTGAAATTGTCTTCTTCGAAGGTTGCCCTCTTCTGAATTTTTTGGTCGATTTTTGACCCCAGAGATTTTCTGGAGGGCAGGCGCAATTTACAGAACTGCAAGTTGGTGAAAATTTAGTGACCTTTTGCAGTGAGTTCAAAGCTGCTGTTGTGGGATACGTCCACAAGGAGGTAGCATTTCTCCATTCCCCAATCTGGGTTCTAGGGCAGCAGAGCCTTTCTGGAAGTCATTGTCCAGGTTGTAAATTAGAATGGAATTTGCCTGGAGAAATCCCCATAAGTTTATGTCTCATTACTTCTTCTTGGTTTTTAAAATTTTTTTAAATCTGGGTAAAGTTTAGAATAGTGTTTGTCCTAGGTGTACACAATCTAGTTCATTTGGACATTATGTATGTCTATTAATGTACAGATCCTCTTCCCATATAAAATATTACAGTGTTCCGTCGACCTCCCTTGCTATATGTTCGATCTTTTTGATACATGTATATAATATGTATTTGAATATGTATAGTAACACTAATCTTCATTTCTCAATTTCCCCCCTCCTTTCCTTTTAGATGAGCATAGTTTGTTTTCTACGCCTGTGAGTGTCTTTCTCTTTGGAAATATGTTCATCTGTGTCAGTTATTAGATAATGCCATAAGTGATAATATAAGATATAGGTCTTTTGCTTTCCGACCTCCTTCATGTTTTGTGATTATCTCCAGGCTCATCTATGGTGCCTCAAAGAGCAGTGCTTCAATGTTTTCCATGGCTAATATTCCATTGTGTACATGGACCACTTCTTCTTGGTGCATTCCTCTGTTGATGGACATTTTCGTTGCTTCCAAGTGTTGCCTATGGTAAATATTGCTGGAGTGCAGGATTGCCAGCCTGCGATTTTTGATTTTCATTTTCTCAGGTGATAGACCCAGCAGTGGGTATGATTGATTGACTGGTATGGTAGCTCAACGTTTACCTTTTCAAGGCACCTCAATTGTGCTTTCATTAGTGGCTCTTACCACGTCCCCCTTAGAATCGAGGGTACGCATTTCTCCACAATCACGTCAGCATTTCTTGTTTGCAGCATTTTTGTTGATGGCCATTCTGACTGGTGTGAGCTGATAGGCTTTTGTAATTTGGGTTTACATGTCTGTAAAAATTCCTACAATTCATCCTTTTTCCACGCCTTTTCCTTTTCTGTTAAAAGAAAAAAGAAAAAAAAAGTGTGAGTACAATATACCTCTTCAAATTTTCTTTTTGGAAGGTTGCACTCTAGAATATTTTGGTCGATTTTCGACCTCAGTATTTTTTGGAGGGCAGGTGTCATTTACAGACCTGCAATTGGTGAATATTTAGTGACCTTTTGCAGTGGGTTTAAAGCTGCTGTTGTGGGAAACGGCCACAAGGATGCAGCATTTCTCCATTCCCAAATCTGGGTACTAGGGCAGCAGAGCCGTTCTGGAAGTCGTTTGCCTAGGTTGTAAATTTGAATGGAATGTGCCAGGAGAACCCCCCATAAGTTTATGTCTCATTACTCCTAGTTGGTTGGTTTAATTTTTTTCAATTGGGGTAATGGTTAGAATGTTGCTTGTCCAAGGTGTACATACTCTGGTTCATCTACATATTCTATATACCTATTTATGTAGAGATCCTCTTCCCGTGTAAATTGTTACACAGTGTTCCGTAAACCTTCCTTGCTATATGGTCGGTCTTTTTGATATATGTATATAATATGTATTTGTATACATATGGTAACGCTAATCTTCATGTATCCATTCCCCCCACCTTTCCTTGTAGATAAGCATAGTTTTTTTTAATAAGTCTGTGATTGACTTTCTCAGTGGAAATATGTTCATTTGTGTCAGTTATTAGAGAACGCGTATAAGTGATATCATAGGATATAGGACTTTTGCTTTCCGACTTACCTCATGTCCTGTGATTATCTCCAAGATCATCTATGGTGTCTCAAAGAGCAGTGTTTCATTGTTTTCCATGGCTAGTATTCATTGTGTACATGGACCGCTTCTTCTTTTTCCTTTCATCTGTTGATGGACATTTTGGTTGCTTCACTGTCTTGTCTATTGTGAATAAGGCTGCAGTGCAGCTTTTGCAGCCCGGGTCTTCTTCATTCTGGTCTTCTCAGGTGAGAGGCCCCTTGGTGCGCCTGCTGGATTGAATGGTACCTCAATTTTTCCTTTTCAACGCAGCTCCTTTCTGTTCTCATTATTAGCGTTTAACCCTTTTACATCTCACCAGCAGCTAGAGGGTACACAGTTCTCTAAAACCTCTTCAGCATTGATTGTTTGTAGACTTTTTGCCAATGGTCAGTCGACGGGTGTGAGTTGAAAACTTTTTGTAGATTAGATTGCATGAGTCTAATACTTCCTGAGGTTGAGCTTTTATCCATTTTCCTTTCTTTAAAAAGAGAGTGAGTACAACTTACCTCTTCATACTAGCTTCGTGAACATTTTGCCTGTTTTGAATTTCTTTTATCCATTCCCTACCTCAGCACAATTTTGAGGGCAGGTGTCCTTTACAGCCCTGAGTCCTTGTGAATGGTAAGTGACCATTAGCTGTGGGTTAAAAGCTGCTGTTGCGGGAATTGGCCACAAGGCGGCAGCATTTCTCCTTTACCAAATCTGGTTACTAGGGCAACAGAGCCTTACTGGAAGTGGTGTTCTAGGTTGTAAATTAGAATGGAATGTGCGAGGAAAAAGCCCTTTAAGTTTATGTCTCATTACTTCTTGTTGGTATCTTTAACTTAATTTTTATTTCTTATCACAGCAAACTTGATTACAATGTTTTGTTTGTTCTAGGTGTGCAAGATGTGGTTCTTTCACACATAGACATATATCTATTTTTCTTCGGATCCTTTTCCCATGTAGGTTACGACACAATGTTGAGTAGTCTTCTCTTGGTATTGCGTAGGTCTTTGGTGATTATATATTTCACATATGTTTGTATCACTCTGTTAACCTCTATACGGTAATGTATCCAATCCTCACACCTTTCCATTTGGTGAACCATAAGTTTTTTTAATGAATCTATGATAGTGTTTCTCTGTGGAAATACCTTTGTTTGTATCATTTTTTAGGTAACACCTATATGTGATATGATAGGATATGTGTCTTTCGCTTTCTCACTTACAGCAAGTTGCGTGATTACTTCTAGACTCATCTATGGTGCTGCAAATGGCATTGTTTCATTTTCTCACTAGCTCATATTCCATCTGTACATGTAGCAGTTCTTCATTGTCCACCCATCCGTCGTTGGACTTTTTGGTTACTTCCACATCTTGGCGATTGTTATACTATGCAATGCAGATTTGCGTACCTGTGTCCTTCCAATTCTGTCTTCTTAGGTTATAGGTCCAGGAATAGGTCTGCTGGATCATATGGTAGCTCAATGTTTACCTTTTAAAGGCACCTCTATTCCGTTCTCTTTAGTGGCTCTTTCCAGGTTACGTCCCACTTAAAGCGGAGGGTATGCATTTCTTCCCAGCACCTTCAGCATTTATTCTTTGTAGTTTTTGCTGATGGTTATTCTGAGTGGTGTGAGCTGATACTTCTTTGTGGTTGAATTTGCATGTGTCTCATAATGCGTTGAAATTGAGCTTTAAGATATGTCGTTTTTATTTTTCCAGCTGTGATTAGAGCTTATTTCTTCAAAGTGTTTTCTTAAAGTATGTGTCTCCGTTTAAAATATTTTGGCCATTATCTCCCTCAAGACATTTTGAGGGCAGGTTTCATTTACAGCCCTGCAGTACTTGTTCATATGAAGTGACCATTAGCTCAGGCTTTAAACCTGCTTTTGCAGATAACGGCCAGAGAGCGGCAGCCTTTCTACGTTCCCCACTCTGGTAACTAGGGAAAGAGTCCTTCCAGCCAGTGGTGGTCCTGGGTTATAAATTAGCATGGAATCTGCCCCAATAAACCCACAAAAGCTGATGTCTCCTTACTTTTGTTTGTTTTTTAAATTTAATTTTTATTTTTATTGGTGTAATATTCCATTGTGTACATGGAGCACATCTTCTTTGTGCATTCCTCTGGTGATGCACATATTCATTGCTTCCAAATATTGGCTATGGTAAATGTTGCTGGAGTACAGGATTGCCAACTCCTGTCTTTTTGATCTTCATCTTCTCAGGTGATAGCCCCAGCAGTGGGCATGGAAAAATGCTCAACATCTTGAATTAATAAAGACATGCTAATCCAATCTACAAAAACATTTACCTCACAACAGTCAGAATGATCATCACCAAAAAATCTACAAACGATAAATGCTGAATGGTTATTAGAGAACTGTGTACCCTCTAGCATCTGATTGGATGTAAACGGGTAACCATCAGTAGTGAGAACATAATGGAGGTGAGTTTAAAGGTAAACATTGAGCTAGTATGTGATCTGGAAAGCCCACTGCTGGGACTATCACCTTAGAAGACCAGAATCAAAAAGACACAGGCTGGCAATCCTGCACTGCAGCAATATTTACCATAGCCAAAAGTTGGAAACAACCAAAATGTCCTTCAACAGATGAATGCACAAAGAAGAAGTTTTCATTGTACACAGTCGAATATTAGCCATGGAAAAGAATGAAACAGTGACGTTTGCAACACCATAGAAAGACTTAGAGATAATCACACAACTTGAAGTAATGAAGAAACTGAAAGACAGATATCCTATTATATCAGTTTTAGGTTTTACCTAAAAATTGATATACATGAACTTATTTCCAAGACAAGGGCCCTAATGGATGAAGAAAACAAAATTATATTTAACCAAATGGAAAGGTGTGAGGCATGTATAAATTAGGATATGCTGGATGACAGACCTATACTAATACATATGAAAAATATAAATCACCAAAACCTAGGCTATACCTACAGAGGTCTACTCAACACTCTGTAATAACCTACGTGGGATAGGATCCAAAGATCTATAGATACATATATATAATGAACCAGATTCTGTACACCTAGAAGAAGCACAACATTTTAATCAAATTTGGTCTAATAAAAAATAAATTTAAAAATCAAACAGAAAGTAAGGAGATATAAGCTGTTGGGTGTTGTCTTGGCACATTCCACTCTAATTTTCAGCCTACTAACACGATTTCCAGGAAGGCTCTGTTGCCCAAGTGCCGAGAGTTGGAAATGTAGAAATGCTGCCTCCTTGTGGCCATTTAACGCAAGACCAGCTTTAACCCCACAGCTAATGGTCAGTTAATATTCACAAGGAATCAGGGCTGTAAAGGACACCTGCCCTCAAAAAATGTCCTGAGGCAGGGAATGGGCACAAAACTCAACACACAGCAAATTTTTCAAGAAGATCCTTGGTAAGTTTTACTCACTTTTTTTTAAGGGGTAAGTTTTACTCACTTTTTTTTAAAAAGGAAAATGGATATAAACTAAACATAAAGAATTATTAGACTAATGCAAATCCAATCTACAAAAAGTTTCAACTCGCACCAGTCAAATAACCATTAGCAAAACGTCTACAAACAATAAATGCTGAAGGTGTTTTAGCCAACTCTGTGCCCTGTAGCGGCTGGTGAGATGTAAAGTGGTAAGAGCCAATAATGAGAAGAGAAAGGAGCTGCGTTTAAAAGTAAAAATTGAGCCACCATTTGATCCAGCAGGACCAGAGCTGGGCCTATCACCAGAGAAGAGCAGAATCGAGAAGACAAAGGCTGCAAAAGCTGCACTGAAGCAGTATTCACGATAGGCAAGACAAGGAAGCAACCAAAATGCCCATCAACATGAATAGAGAAAGAAGAAGTGGTCGGGGTACACAATGGAATATTTGCCATGGAAAACAATGAAACTGCTCTTTGCAGCACCGTAGATGAGCCTAGATATAATCACAGAACATGAGGTAATTCGGAAAGCAAAAGACAAATATACTATGATATTACTTATAGGCATTATCTAACAACTGACACAAATGAACATATTTCCAACGAGAAAGACACTCACAGAGTTAGAATACAAACTATGCTTATGTTTAAGATAACAGTGAGCATAAGTGTAGAAATACATATTAAATACATATATCAAAAAGACCGACCATATAGAAATGGAGGTCTATGGAACACTCTTAATAATTTACATGAGAAGGTGATCTGTACATGAAGAAATATATGTAATGTACAATTGAAACAGAATGTGTACAACTAGGAAAAACAATATTCTAAAAATTAAAATAATGAACAAGAAGTAATGACACATAAACTTCAGGGTGTTTTTCCTGGCACATTCCATTCGAATTTACAACCTAGAACACCCCTTCCACTAAGGCTCTGTTTCCCCACTTACCAAATTTGGTAAAGGAGAAATGCTGCCACCTTGTGGCCGTTTCCTGCAAGAGCAGCTTTAAACTCACAGCTAATGGTCACTTAACATTCACAAGGACTCAGGGCTGTAAAGGACACCTGCCCTAAAAAATTGTGCTGAAGTAGGGAATGGACAAAAAAATTCAAAACAGGCAAATGTTTCAAGAAGAGAGTATGAAGAGTTAAGTTTTACTCACGCTCGTTCAAAAAACAAGGAAAATGGATAAAAGCTCAACCTCAGGGAGTGTTAGACCCATGCAATCTAATCTACAAAAAGTTTTAACTTACACCAGTCGACTGACCATCAGCAAAAAGTCTACAAACAATAAATGCTGAAGGGGTTTTAAAGAACTGTGTCCCCTCTACCTGCTGGTGAGACGTAAAGGGGTAACAGCCAATAATGAGAACAGAAAGGAGCTGTGTTTAAAAGTAAAAACGGAGGTACCATTCAATCCAGCAGGCGCACCAATGGACCTCTCACCTGAGAAGACAAGAATCGAGAAGACACAGGCCGCAAAAGCTGCAGTGCAGCCTTATTCACAGTAGCCAAGACAGTGAAGAAGAGGTGAATGGATAAAGAAGAAGTGGTCCATATACGCAATGGAATATTAGCCATGGAAAACAATGAACCATTGCTCTCTGAGGCACCACAAATGAGTCTGGAGATAATCACGAAACAGGAGGTAAGTCGGAAAGTAAAAGACCTATATTCTATGATATCACTTATAGGCGTTATCTAATAACTGACACAAATGAACATATTTCCACAGAGAAAGACACTCACAGACTTAGAAAACAAACTATGCTCATCTCAAAGGAAAGGTGGGGGGAGTGGATAAATTAAGATTAGTGTTACTATATGTATACAAACACATATTATATCCATATCTCAAAAAGACTGACCATATAGCAAGGGAGATCTGCGGAACCCTCTGTAACATTTTACGTGGGATCTGTACTTGAATAGACATATATAATGTACAAATGAACCAGATTGCGTACACCTAGGAATAACAATATTCTAAGCTTTACGCCAATTAAAACACTTTTAAAAACCAAGAAGAAATAATGAGACATAAATTTATGGGGGTTTCTCCATGCACAGTCCAATGTAATTTACAACCTAGGAACACGACTTCCAGAAAGGCTCTGCTGCCCTAGTACCCAGATTTGGGAATGGAGAAATGCTGCCTCCTTGAGGCCACTTCCCACAACAGCAGCTTTAAACCCATTGCTAAAGGTCCCTAAATATTCACCAAACTTGCAGTTCGGGAAATGACACCTGCTCTCTAAAAAAACTCTGGCGTGGAAAATCGACCAAAAAATTCCAAAGAGGGCAACCTTCCAAGAAGACCATTTCAAGAGTTATATTGTACTCCCAATTGTTTCCTTTTTTTAACAGAAAAGAAAACGGCAGAGAAAAATGATGAGTTTTACGAATTTTCAAAGACATGCAAACCCAAATTACAAAACCCTATCAGCTCACAGCACCCAGTAGGGCCATTAGCATAAAGGCTGCAAACAATAAATGCTAAATCGATTGTGGAGAAATGCGTACCCTCGATTCTAAGGGGGACGTGGTAAGAGCCACTAATGAAAACACAAAGAAGGTGCTTTGAAAAGGGAAACACGGTGCTACCAGTCAATCAATCACACCCACTGCTGGGCCTATCACCTGAGAAAATGAGAATCCAAAAGTCACAGGCTGGCAATCCTGCACTCCAACGATATTTACCATAGCCAACACTTGGAAGCAATGAAAATGTCCATCAACCGAGGAATGCACAAAGTAGAAGTGGTCCACGTACTCAGTGGAAAATTACTCCAATAAAAAATAAAAAGTAAATTTAAAAATCCAACCAAAGTAAGGAGACATCAGCTTGTGTGGGTTTGTCCGGGCACACTCCACTCTAATTTATAACCGAGAAACTCCACAGGCCGCAAGGGCTTTTCCCTAGTTACCAGAGTGGGGAACATAGAAAGGCTGCTGCCCTCTGGCAGTTACCTGCAAAAGCAGCTTTAAAGCCTGTGCTAATGGTCATTTCATAGGAACAAGTACTGCAGAACTGTAAATGAAACCTGCCCTCAAAATGTCCTGAGGGAGGTAATGGCCAAAACATTTCAAAATGGGACACATACTTTAAGAGAACACTTTGAAGAACTAAGGGGTAATCACAGCTTGAAAAATAAAAAGGACATGCCTTAAAGGTCAATTTCAACGGATTATGAGGCACATGCGAATTCAACCACAAAGAGGTATCATCTCACACTTGTCAGAATAACCATCAGCAAGAAAACTACAAACAATAAATGCTGAAGGTGTTGTGGGGAAATGCATACCCTCAAATTCAAGTGGGACATAACTTGCAAAGGGCCACGAATGAGAGCAGAATGGAGGTGCCTTAAAAAGGTAAACATTGAGCTACCATATGATCCAGCAGGCCCACTTCCCGACCTATAATCTAAGAAGAGAGAATTGGAAAGACACAGGCAGGCAAATCTGCATTGCACAGTATTACAATAGCCAAGATATGGAAGTAACCAAAAACTCCACCAACAGATGGGTGGACAAAGAGGAACTCCTCCATGTACAGATGGAATATTCGCTAGTGAAAAAAATGAAACAATGCCATTTGCAGCACCATAAATGAGTCTACACATAACCATGCAACCTGTAGTACGTGAGAAAGCAAAAGACACATATCCTATCATATCACTTTTAGGAGTTACTTAAAAATTGATACCAATGAAGATATTTCCACAGAGAAAGGCAATCACAGATTCATTAAAAAAACTTACGGTTCACCAAATAGAAAGGGATGAGGATTGGATACATTACCATATTGGGGTGAACAGAGATATACAAACCATGTGAAATATATAACCACCAAAGACGTACGGAAGACCAGGAGAAGACTACTCAACATTGTGTTGTAACCTACATGGGAAAAGGATGCGAGGAAGAATAGATACACGTATATGTGTGAAAGAACCACATCTTGCACACCTAGAACAAACAAACCATTGTAATCAAATTTGCTGGGATCAAAACTAAAAAGTAAATTACAAATATGAACAAGAAGTAATGAGACATAAACTGAAAGGGCTTTTTTCCTGGCACATTCCATTCGAATTTACAACCTAGAACACCCCTTCCACTAAGGCTCTGTTTCCCCAGTTACCAAATTTGGTAAAGGAGAAATGCTGCCACCTTGTGGCCGTTTCCTGCAAGAGCAGCTTTAAACTCACAGCTAATGGTCACTTAACATTCACAATGACTCAGGGCTGTAAAGGACACCTGCCCTAAAAAATTGTGCTGAAGTAGGGAATGGACAAAAAAATTCAAAACAGGCAAATGTTTCAAGAAGAGAGTATGAAGAGTTAAGTTTTACTCACGCTCGTTCAAAAAACAAGGAAAATGGATAAAAGCTCAACCTCAGGGAGTGTTAGACCCATGCAATCTAATCTACAAAAAGTTTCAACTTACACCAGTCGACTGACCATCAGCAAAAAGTCTACAAACAATAAATGCTGCAGGGGTTTTAAAGAACTGTGTCCCCTCTACCTGCTGGTGAGACGTAAAGGGGTAACAGCCAATAATGAGAACAGAAAGGAGCTGCGTTGAAAAGGAAAAATTGAGGTACCATTCAATCCAGCAGGCGCACCAATGGGCCTCTCACCTGAGAAGACCAGAATGAAGAAGACCCGGGCTGCAAAAGCTGCACTGCAGCCTTATTCACAATAGACAAGACAGTGAAGCAACCAAAATGTCCATCAACAGATGAAAGGAAAAAGAAGAAGCGGCCCATGTACACAATGAATACTAGCCATGGAAAACAATGAAACACTGCTCTTTGAGACACCATAGATGATCTTGGAGATAATCACAGAACATGAGGTAAGTCGGAAAGCAAAAGTCCTATATCCTATGATATCACTTATACGCGTTCTCTAATAACTGACACAAATGAACATATTTCCACTGAGAAAGTCAATCACAGACTTATTAAAAAAAACTATGCTTATCTACAAGGAAAGGTGGGGGGAATGGATACATGAAGATTAGCGTTACCATATGTATACAAATACATATTATATACATATATCAAAAAGACCGACCATATAGCAAGGAAGGTTTACGGAACACTGTGTAACAATTTACACGGGAAGAGGATCTCTACATAAATAGGTATATAGAATATGTAGATGAACCAGAGTATGTACACCTTGGACAAGCAACATTCTAACCATTACCCCAATTGAAAAAATTAAAACAACCAACTAGGAGTAATGAGACATAAACTTATGGGGGGTTCTCCTGGCACATTCCATTCAAATTTACAACCTAGGCAAACGACTTCCAGAACGGCTCTGCTGCCCTAGTACCCAGATTTGGGAATGGAGAAATGCTGCATCCTTGTGGCCATTTCCCACAACAGCAGCTTTAAACCCACTGCAAAAGGTCACTAAATATTCACCAATTGCAGGTCTGTAAATGACACCTGCCCTCCAAAAAATACTGAGGTCGAAAATCGACCAAAATATTCTACAGTGCAACCTTCCAGAAAGAAAATTTGAAGAGGTATATTGTACTCACAATTTTTTTCTTTTTTCTTTTAACAGAAAAGGAAAAGGCGTGGAAAAATGATGAATTGTAGGAATTTTTACAGACATGTAAACCCAAATTACAAAAACCTATCAGCTCACACCAGTCAGAATGGCCATCAACAAAAATGCTGCAAACAAGAAATGCTGACGTGATTGTGGAGAAATGCGTACCCTCGATTCTAAGGGGGACGTGGTAAGAGCCACTAATGAAAGCACAATTGAGGTGCCTTGAAAAGGTAAACGTTGAGCTACCATACCAGTCAATCAATCATACCCACTGCTGGGTCTATCACCTGAGAAAATGAAAATCAAAAATCGCAGGCTGGCAATCCTGCACTCTAGCAATATTTACCATAGGCAACACTTGGAAGCAACGAAAATGTCCATCAACAGAGGAATGCACCAAGAAGAAGTGGTCCATGTACACAATGGAATATTAGCCATGGAAAACATTGAAGCACTGCTCTTTGAGGCACCATAGATGAGCCTGGAGATAATCACAAAACATGAAGTAGGTCGGAAAGCAAAAGACCTATATCTTATATTATCACTTATGGCATTATCTAATAACTGACACAGATGAACATATTTCCAAAGAGAAAGACACTCACAGGCGTAGAAAACAAACTATGCTCATCTAAAAGGAAAGGAGGGGGGAAATTGAGAAATGAAGATTAGTGTTACTATACATATTCAAATACATATTATATACATGTATCAAAAAGATCGAACATATAGCAAGGGAGGTCGACGGAACACTGTAATATTTTATATGGGAAGAGGATCTGTACATTAATAGACATACATAATGTCCAAATGAACTAGATTGTGTACACCTAGGACAAACAATATTCTAAACTTTACCCAGATTTAAAAAATTTTAAAAACCAAGAAGAAGTAATGAGACATAAACTTATGGGGATTTCTCCAGGCAAATTCCATTCTAATTTACAACCTGGACAATGACTTCCAGAAAGGCTCTGCTGCCCTAGAACCCAGATTGGGGAATGGAGAAATGCTACCTCCTTGTGGACGTTTCCCACAACAGCAGCTTTGAACTCACTGCAAAAGGTCACTAAATTTTCACCAACTTGCAGTTCTGTAAATTGCGCCTGGCCTCCAGAAAATTTCTGGGGTCAAAAATCGACCAAAAAATTCAGAAGAGGGCAAACTTCGAAGAAGACAATTTCAAGAGCTATATTGTACTCACGGTTTTTTCTTTTAAGAGAAAAGAAAAAGGCATAGGAATATGATGAATTTTAAAAATTTTCATGACATGCATACCCATATTACAAAACCCTATCAGCTCACAGCAGTCAGAATGGCCATTAGGAAAAATGCTGCAAAAAGTAAACGGTGAAGGGAGTGTGGAGAAATGCGTACCCTCGGTTGTAAGGGGGGGCATGTAAAGAGCCACTAATGAAAACACAATGTAGGTGCTTTGAAAAGGGAAACATTGAACTACCAGTCCATCAATCACAACCACTGCTTGGCCTATCACCTGAGAAAATGAGAATCAAAAAGTCACAGGCTGGGAAACCTGTATGCCAGCAATATTTACCATAGCCAGCACTTGGAAGAAATGAAAATGTCCATCAACCGAGGAATGCACCAAGAAGAAGTGGTCCACGTACACAATGGAATATTACTGTAATAATAAATATAAATTAAATTTAAAAACAAACAAAAGTAAGGAGACATCAACATTTGTGGGTTTCTCCGGGCACATTGCACTCTAATTTATAACCGAAAAACAACACTGGACGGTAGGTCTGTTTCCCTAGTACCAGCAAGGGGAACGTAGAAAGGCTGTCGCTCTCTGGCCGTTACCTGCAAAAGCAGGTTTAAAGCCTGAGCTAATGGTCACTTCATATGAACAAGTACTGCAGGGCTGTAAATGAAACCTGCCCTCAAAATGTCTTGAGGGAGATAATGGCCAAAATATTTCAAATGGTGACACATACTTTAAGAAAACACTTTGAAGAAATAAGCTCTAATCACAGCTGGAAAAATAAAAAGGACATGTCTTACAGCTCAATTTCAACGCATTATGAGACACATGCAAATTCAACCACAAAGAGGTATCAGCTCACACCACTCAGAATAACCATCAGCAAAAACTACAAAGAATAAATGCTGAAGGTGCTGGGAAGAAATGCATACCCTCCGCTTTAAGTGGGACGTAACCTGGAAAGAGCCACTAAAGAGAACAGAATAGAGGTGCCTTTAAAAGGTAAACATTGAGCTACCATATGATCCAGCAGACCTATTCCTGGACCTATAACCTAAGAAGACAGAATTGGAAGGACACAGGTACGCAAATCTGCATTGCATAGTATAACAATCGCCAAGATATGGAAGTAACCAAAAAGTCCAACGACAGATGGGTGGACAATGAAGAACTGCTACATGTACAGATGGAATATGAGCTAGTGAAAAAAATGAAACAATGCCATTTGCAGCACCATAGATGAGTCTAGAAGTAATCACGCAACTTGGTGTAAGTGAGAAAGCGAAAGACACATATCCTATCATATCACATATAGGTGTTACCTAAAAAATGATACAAACAAAGGTATTTCCACAGAGAAACACTATCATAGATTCATTAAAAAAACTTATGGTTCACCAAATGGAAAGGTGTGAGGATTGAATACATTACCATATTGAGGTTAACAGAGAGATACAAACACATGTGAAATATATAACCACCAAAGACCTACGCAATACCAAGAGAAGACTACTCAACATTGTGTCGTAACAGACATGGGAAAAGGATCCGAAGAAAAATAGATATATGTATATGTGTGAAAGAACCACATCTTGCACACCTAGAACAAACAAAACATTGTAATCAAGTTTGCTGTGATAAAAAATAAAAATTAAGTTCAAGATACCAACAAGAAGTAATGAGACATAAACTTAAAGGGCTTTTTCCTCGCACATTCCATTCTAATTTACAACCTAGAACACCACTTCCAGTAAGGCTCTGTTGCCCTAGTAACCAGATTTGGTAAAGGAGAAATGCTGCCGCCTTGTGGCCGATTCCCGCAACAGCAGCTTTTAACCCACAGCTAATGGTCACTTACCATTCACAAGGACTCAGGGCTGTAAAGGACACCTGCCCTCAAAATTGTGCTGAGGTAGGGAATGGATAAAAAAAATTCAAAACAGGCAAAATGTTCACGAAGCTAGTATGAAGAGGTAAGTTTTACTCACTCTCTTTTTAAAGAAAGGAAAATGGATAAAAGCTCAACCTCAGGAAGTATTAGACTCATGCAATCTAATCTACAAAAAGTTTTCAACTCACACCCGTCGACTGACCATTGGCAAAAAGTCTACAAACAATCAATGCTGAAGAGGTTTTAGAGAACTGTGTACCCTCTAGCTGCTGGTGAGATGTAAAAGGGTTAAACGCTAATAATGAGAACAGAAAGGAGCTGCGTTGAAAAGGAAAAATTGAGGTACCATTCAATCCAGCAGGCGCACCAATGGGCCTCTCACCTGAGAAGACCAGAATGAAGAAGACCCGGGCTGCAAAAGCTGCACTGCAGCCTTATGCACAATAGACAAGACAGTGAAGCAACCAAAATGTCCATCAACAGATAAAAGGAAAAAGAAGAAGCGGTCCATGTACACAATGAATACTAGCCATGGAAGACAATGAAACACTGCTCTCTGAGACACCATAGATGATCTTGGAGATAATCACAGAACATGAGGTAAGTCGGAAAGCAAAAGTCCTATATCCTATGATATCACATACGCGTTCTCTAATAACTGACACAAATGAACATATTTCCACTGAGAAAGTCAATCACAGACTTATTAAAAAAAACTATGCTTATCTACAAGGAAAGGTGGGGGGAATGGATACATGAAGATTAGCGTTACCATATGTATACAAATACATATTATATACATATATCAAAAAGACCGACCATATAGCAAGGAAGGTTTACGGATCACTGTGTAACAATTTACACGGGAAGAGGATCTCTA
This sequence comes from Balaenoptera ricei, assembly GCF_028023285.1. Taxonomy (NCBI): domain Eukaryota; kingdom Metazoa; phylum Chordata; class Mammalia; order Artiodactyla; family Balaenopteridae; genus Balaenoptera; species Balaenoptera ricei. The sequence goes on from NC_082645.1 coordinate 24,548,046, forward strand.
CATAAATAGGTATATAGAATATGTAGATGAACCAGAGTATGTACACCTTGGACAAGCAACATTCTAACCATTACCCCAATTGAAAAAATTAAAACAACCAACTAGGAGTAATGAGACATAAACTTATGGGGGGTTCTCCTGGCACATTCCATTCAAATTTACAACCTAGGCAAACGACTTCCAGAACGGCTCTGCTGCCCTAGTACCCAGATTTGGGAATGGAGAAATGCTGCATCCTTGTGGCCATTTCCCACAACAGCAGCTTTAAACCCACTGCAAAAGGTCACTAAATATTCACCAATTGCAGGTCTGTAAATGACACCTGCCCTCCAAAAAATACTGAGGTCGAAAATCGACCAAAATATTCTAGAGTGCAACCTTCCAGAAAGAAAATTTGAAGAGGTATATTGTACTCACAATTTTTTTCTTTATTCTTTTAACAGAAAAGGAAAAGGCGTGGAAAAATGATGAATTGTAGGAATTTTTACAGACATGTAAACCAAAATTACAAAAACCTATCAGCTCACACCAGTCAGAATGGCCATCAACAAAATGCGGCAAACGATAAACGCTGACGTGATTGTGGAGAAATACGTACCCTCAATTCTAAGGGGGACGTGGTACGAGCCACTAATGAAAGCACAATTGAGGTGCCTTGAAAAGGTAAACGTTGAGCTACCATACCATTCAATCAATCATACCCACTGCTGGGTCTATCACCTGAGAAAATGAAAATCAAAAATCGCAGGCTGGCAATCCTGCACTCCAGCAATATTTACCATAGGCAACACTTGGAAGCAACGAAAATGTCCATCAACAGAGGAATGCACCAAAAAGAAGTGGTCCAAGTACACAATGGAATATTAGCCATGGAAAACATTGAAGCACTGCTCTTTGAGGCACCATAGATGAGCCTGGAGATAATCACAAAACATGAAGTAGGTCGGAAAGCAAAAGACCTATATCTTATATTATCACTTATGGCATTATCTAATAACTGACACAGATGAACATATTTCCAAAGAGAAAGACACTCACAGGCGTAGAAAACAAACTATGCTCATCTAAAAGGAAAGGAGGGGGGAAATTGAGAAATGAAGATTAGTGTTACTATACATATTCAAATACATATTATATACATGTATCAAAAAGATCGAACATATAGCAAGGGAGGTCGACGGAACACTGTAATATTTTATATGGGAAGAGGATCTGTACATTAATAGACATACATAATGTCCAAATGAACTAGATTGTGTACACCTAGGACAAACACTATTCTAAACTTTAGCCAGATTTAAAAAATTTTAAAAACCAAGAAGAAGTAATGAGACATAAACTTATGGGGATTTCTCCAGGCAAATTCCATTCTAATTTACAACCTGGACAATGACTTCCAGAAAGGCTCTGCTGCCCTAGAACCCAGATTGGGGAATGGAGAAATGCTACCTCCTTGTGGACGTATCCCACAACAGCAGCTTTGAACTCACTGCAAAAGGTCACTAAATTTTCACCAACTTGCAGTTCTGTAAATTGCGCCTGCCCTCCAGAAAATTTCTGGGGTCAAAAATCGACCAAAAAATTCAGAAGAGGGCAACCTTCGAAGAAGACAATTTCAAGAGCTGTGTTGTACTCACGGTTTTTTCTTTTAAGAGAAAAGAAAAAGGCATAGGAATATGATGAATTTTAAAAATTTTCATGACATGCATACCCATATTACAAAACCCTATCAGCTCACAGCAGTCAGAATGGCCATTAGGAAAAATGCTGCAAAAAATAAACGGTGAAGGGAGTGTGGAGAAATGCGTACCCTCGGTTGTAAGGGGGGGCATGTAAAGAGCCACTAATGAAAACACAATGTAGGTGCTTTGAAAAGGGAAACATTGAACTACCAGTCCATCAATCACAACCACTGCTTGGCCTATCACCTGAGAAAATGAGAATCAAAAAGTCACAGGCTGGGAAACCTGTATGCCAGCAATATTTACCATAGCCAGCACTTGGAAGAAATGAAAATGTCCATCAACCGAGGAATGCACCAAGAAGAAGTGGTCCACGTACACAATGGAATATTACTCTAATAATAAATATAAATTAAATTTAAAAACAAACAAAAGCAAGGAGACATCAACATTTGTGGGTTTATCCGGGCACATTGCACTCTAATTTATAACCGAAAAACACCACTGGCCGGTAGGTCTGTTTCCCTAGTGCCAGCAAGGGGAACGTAGAAAGGCTGTCGCTCTCTGGCCGTTACCTGCAAAAGCAGGTTTAAAGCCTGAGCTAATGGTCACTTCATATGAACAAGTACTGCAGGGCTGTAAATGAAACCTGCCCTCAAAATGTCTTGAGGGAGATAATGGCCAAAATATTTCAAATGGTGACACATACTTTAAGAAAACACTTTGAAGAAATAAGCTCTCATCACAGCTGGAAAAAGAAAAAGGACATGTCTTACAGCTCAATTTCAACGCATTATGAGACACATGCAAATTCAACCACAAAGAGGTATCAGCTCACACCACTCAGAATAACCATCAGCAAAAACTACAAAGAATAAATGCTGAAGGTGCTGGGAAGAAATGCATACCCTCCGCTTTAAGTGGGACGTAACCTGGAAAGAGCCACTAAAGAGAACGGAATAGAGGTGCCTTTAAAAGGTAAACATTGAGCTACCATATGATCCAGCAGACCTATTCCTGGACCTATAACCTAAGAAGACAGAATTGGAAGGACACAGGTACGCAAATCTGCATTGCATAGTATAACAATCGCCAAGATATGGAAGTAACCAAAAAGTCCAACGACAGATGGGTGGACAATGAAGAACTGCTACATGTACAGATGGAATATGAGCTAGTGAAAAAATGAAACAATGCCATTTGCAGCACCATAGATGAGTCTAGAAGTAATCACGCAACTTGGTGTAAGTGAGAAAGCGAAAGACACATATCCTATCATATCACATATAGGTGTTACCTAAAAAATGATACAAACAAAGGTATTTCCACAGAGAAACACTATCATAGATTCATTAAAAAAACTTATGGTTCACCAAATGGAAAGGTGTGAGGATTGGATACATTACCGTATAGAGGTTAACAGAGTGATACAAACACATGTGAAATATATAATCACCAAAGACCTACGCAATACCAAGAGAAGACTACTCAACATTGTGTCGTAACCTACATGGGAAAAGGATCCGAAGAAAAATAGATATATGTATATGTGTGAAAGAACCACATCTTGCACACCTAGAACAAACAAAACATTGTAATCAAGTTTGCTGTGATAAGAAATAAAAATTAAGTTAAAGATACCAACAAGAAGTAATGAGACATAAACTTAAAGGGCTTTTTCCTCGCACATTCCATTCTAATTTACAACCTAGAACACCACTTCCAGTAAGGCTCTGTTGCCCTAGTAACCAGATTTGGTAAAGGAGAAATGCTGCCGCCTTGTGGCCGATTCCCGCAACAGCAGCTTTTAACCCACAGCTAATGGTCACTTACCATTCACAAGGACTCAGGGCTGTAAAGGACACCTGCCCTCAAAATTGTGCTGAGGTAGGGAATGGATAAAAGAAATTCAAAACAGGCAAAATGTTCACGAAGCTAGTATGAAGAGGTAAGTTGTACTCACTCTCTTTTTAAAGAAAGGAAAATGGATAAAAGCTCAACCTCAGGAAGTATTAGACTCATGCAACCTAATCTACAAAAAGTTTTCAACTCACACCCGTCGACTGACCATTGGCAAAAAGTCTACAAACAATCAATGCTGAAGAGGTTTTAGAGAACTGTGTACCCTCTAGCTGCTGGTGAGATGTAAAAGGGTTAAACGCTAATAATGAGAACAGAAAGGAGCTGCGTTGAAAAGGAAAAATTGAGGTACCATTCAATCCAGCAGGCGCACCAATGGGCCTCTCACCTGAGAAGACCAGAATGAAGAAGACCCGGGCTGCAAAAGCTGCACTGCAGCCTTATTCACAATAGACAAGACAGTGAAGCAACCAAAATGTCCATCAACAGATAAAAGGAAAAAGAAGAAGCGGTCCATGTACACAATGAATACTAGCCATGGAAGACAATGAAACACTGCTCTCTGAGACACCATAGATGATCTTGGAGATAATCACAGAACATGAGGTAAGTCGGAAAGCAAAAGTCCTATATCCTATGATATCACTTATACGCGTTCTCTAATAACTGACACAAATGAACATATTTCCACTGAGAAAGTCAATCACAGACTTATTAAAAAAAACTATGCTTATCTACAAGGAAAGGTGGGGGGAATGGATACATGAAGATTAGCGTTACCATATGTATACAAATACATATTATATACATATATCAAAAAGACCGACCATATAGCAAGGAAGGTTTACGGATCACTGTGTAACAATTTACACGGGAAGAGGATCTCTACATAAATAGGTATATAGAATATGTAGATGAACCAGAGTATGTACACCTTGGACAAGCAGCATTCTAACCATTACCCCAATTGAAAAAATTAAAACAACCAACTAGGAGTAATGAGACATAAACTTATGGGGGGTTCTCCTGGCACATTCCATTCAAATTTACAACCTAGGCAAACGACTTCCAGAACGGCTCTGCTGCCCTAGTACCCAGATTTGGGAATGGAGAAATGCTGCATCCTTGTGGCCATTTCCCACAACAGCAGCTTTAAACCCACTGCAAAAGGTCACTAAATATTCACCAATTGCAGGTCTGTAAATGACACCTGCCCTCCAAAAAATACTGAGGTCGAAAATCGACCAAAATATTCTACAGTGCAACCTTCCAGAAAGAAAATTTGAAGAGGTATATTGTACTCACAATTTTTTTCTTTTTTCTTTTAACAGAAAAGGAAAAGGCGTGGAAAAATGATGAATTGTAGGAATTTTTACAGACATGTAAACCCAAATTACAAAAACCTATCAGCTCACACCAGTCAGAATGGCCATCAACAAAAATGCTGCAAACAAGAAATGCTGACGTGATTGTGGAGAAATGCGTACCCTCGATTCTAAGGGGGACGTGGTAAGAGCCACTAATGAAAGCACAATTGAGGTGCCTTGAAAAGGTAAACGTTGAGCTACCATACCAGTCAATCAATCATACCCACTGCTGGGTCTATCACCTGAGAAAATGAAAATCAAAAATCGCAGGCTGGCAATCCTGCACTCTAGCAATATTTACCATAGGCAACACTTGGAAGCAACGAAAATGTCCATCAACAGAGGAATGCACCAAGAAGAAGTGGTCCATGTACACAATGGAATATTAGCCATGGAAAACATTGAAGCACTGCTCTTTGAGGCACCATAGATGAGCCTGGAGATAATCACAAAACATGAAGTAGGTCGGAAAGCAAAAGACCTATATCTTATATTATCACTTATGGCATTATCTAATAACTGACACAGATGAACATATTTCCAAAGAGAAAGACACTCACAGGCGTAGAAAACAAACTATGCTCATCTAAAAGGAAAGGAGGGGGGAAATTGAGAAATGAAGATTAGTGTTACTATACATATTCAAATACATATTATATACATGTATCAAAAAGATCGAACATATAGCAAGGGAGGTCGACGGAACACTGTAATATTTTATATGGGAAGAGGATCTGTACATTAATAGACATACATAATGTCCAAATGAACTAGATTGTGTACACCTAGGACAAACAATATTCTAAACTTTACCCAGATTTAAAAAATTTTAAAAACCAAGAAGAAGTAATGAGACATAAACTTATGGGGATTTCTCCAGGCAAATTCCATTCTAATTTACAACCTGGACAATGACTTCCAGAAAGGCTCTGCTGCCCTAGAACCCAGATTGGGGAATGGAGAAATGCTACCTCCTTGTGGACGTTTCCCACAACAGCAGCTTTGAACTCACTGCAAAAGGTCACTAAATTTTCACCAACTTGCAGTTCTGTAAATTGCGCCTGCCCTCCAGAAAATTTCTGGGGTCAAAAATCGACCAAAAAATTCAGAAGAGGGCAAACTTCGAAGAAGACAATTTCAAGAGCTATATTGTACTCACGGTTTTTTCTTTTAAGAGAAAAGAAAAAGGCATAGGAATATGATGAATTTTAAAAATTTTCATGACATGCATACCCATATTACAAAACCCTATCAGCTCACAGCAGTCAGAATGGCCATTAGGAAAAATGCTGCAAAAAGTAAACGGTGAAGGGAGTGTGGAGAAATGCGTACCCTCGGTTGTAAGGGGGGGCATGTAAAGAGCCACTAATGAAAACACAATGTAGGTGCTTTGAAAAGGGAAACATTGAACTACCAGTCCATCAATCACAACCACTGCTTGGCCTATCACCTGAGAAAATGAGAATCAAAAAGTCACAGGCTGGGAAACCTGTATGCCAGCAATATTTACCATAGCCAGCACTTGGAAGAAATGAAAATGTCCATCAACCGAGGAATGCACCAAGAAGAAGTGGTCCACGTACACAATGGAATATTACTGTAATAATAAATATAAATTAAATTTAAAAACAAACAAAAGCAAGGAGACATCAACATTTGTGGGTTTCTCCGGGCACATTGCACTCTAATTTATAACCGAAAAACAACACTGGCCGGTAGGTCTGTTTCCCTAGTACCAGCAAGGGGAACGTAGAAAGGCTGTCGCTCTCTGGCCGTTACCTGCAAAAGCAGGTTTAAAGCCTGAGCTAATGGTCACTTCATATGAACAAGTACTGCAGGGCTGTAAATGAAACCTGCCCTCAAAATGTCTTGAGGGAGATAATGGCCAAAATATTTCAAATGGTGACACATACTTTAAGAAAACACTTTGAAGAAATAAGCTCTAATCACAGCTGGAAAAATAAAAAGGACATGTCTTACAGCTCAATTTCAACGCATTATGAGACACATGCAAATTCAACCACAAAGAGGTATCAGCTCACACCACTCAGAATAACCATCAGCAAAAACTACAAAGAATAAATGCTGAAGGTGCTGGGAAGAAATGCATACCCTCCGCTTTAAGTGGGACGTAACCTGGAAAGAGCCACTAAAGAGAACAGAATAGAGGTGCCTTTAAAAGGTAAACATTGAGCTACCATATGATCCAGCAGACCTATTCCTGGACCTATAACCTAAGAAGACAGAATTGGAAGGACACAGGTACGCAAATCTGCATTGCATAGTATAACAATCGCCAAGATATGGAAGTAACCAAAAAGTCCAACGACAGATGGGTGGACAATGAAGAACTGCTACATGTACAGATGGAATATGAGCTAGTGAAAAAAATGAAACAATGCCATTTGCAGCACCATAGATGAGTCTAGAAGTAATCACGCAACTTGGTGTAAGTGAGAAAGCGAAAGACACATATCCTATCATATCACATATAGGTGTTACCTAAAAAATGATACAAACAAAGGTATTTCCACAGAGAAACACTATCATAGATTCATTAAAAAAACTTATGGTTCACCAAATGGAAAGGTGTGAGGATTGAATACATTACCATATTGAGGTTAACAGAGAGATACAAACACATGTGAAATATATAACCACCAAAGACCTACGCAATACCAAGAGAAGACTACTCAACATTGTGTCGTAACAGACATGGGAAAAGGATCCGAAGAAAAATAGATATATGTCTATGTGTGAAAGAACCACATCTTGCACACCTAGAACAAACAAAACATTGTAATCAAGTTTGCTGTGATAAAAAATAAAAATTAAGTTCAAGATACCAACAAGAAGTAATGAGACATAAACTTAAAGGGCTTTTTCCTCGCACATTCCATTCTAATTTACAACCTAGAACACCACTTCCAGTAAGGCTCTGTTGCCCTAGTAACCAGATTTGGTAAAGGAGAAATGCTGCCGCCTTGTGGCCGATTCCCGCAACAGCAGCTTTTAACCCACAGCTAATGGTCACTTACCATTCACAAGGACTCAGGGCTGTAAAGGACACCTGCCCTCAAAATTGTGCTGAGGTAGGGAATGGATAAAAAAAATTCAAAACAGGCAAAATGTTCACGAAGCTAGTATGAAGAGGTAAGTTTTACTCACTCTCTTTTTAAAGAAAGGAAAATGGATAAAAGCTCAACCTCAGGAAGTATTAGACTCATGCAATCTAATCTACAAAAAGTTTTCAACTCACACCCGTCGACTGACCATTGGCAAAAAGTCTACAAACAATCAATGCTGAAGAGGTTTTAGAGAACTGTGTACCCTCTAGCTGCTGGTGAGATGTAAAAGGGTTAAACGCTAATAATGAGAACAGAAAGGAGCTGCGTTGAAAAGGAAAAATTGAGGTACCATTCAATCCAGCAGGCGCACCAATGGGCCTCTCACCTGAGAAGACCAGAATGAAGAAGACCCGGGCTGCAAAAGCTGCACTGCAGCCTTATGCACAATAGACAAGACAGTGAAGCAACCAAAATGTCCATCAACAGATAAAAGGAAAAAGAAGAAGCGGTCCATGTACACAATGAATACTAGCCATGGAAGACAATGAAACACTGCTCTCTGAGACACCATAGATGATCTTGGAGATAATCACAGAACATGAGGTAAGTCGGAAAGCAAAAGTCCTATATCCTATGATATCACTTATACGCGTTCTCTAATAACTGACACAAATGAACATATTTCCACTGAGAAAGTCAATCACAGACTTATTAAAAAAAACTATGCTTATCTACAAGGAAAGGTGGGGGGAATGGATACATGAAGATTAGCGTTACCATATGTATACAAATACATATTATATACATATATCAAAAAGACCGACCATATAGCAAGGAAGGTTTACGGATCACTGTGTAACAATTTACACGGGAAGAGGATCTCTACATAAATAGGTATATAGAATATGTAGATGAACCAGAGTATGTACACCTTGGACAAGCAACATTCTAACCATTACCCCAATTGAAAAAATTAAAACAACCAACTAGGAGTAATGAGACATAAACTTATGGGGGGTTCTCCTGGCACATTCCATTCAAATTTACAACCTAGGCAAACGACTTCCAGAACGGCTCTGCTGCCCTAGTACCCAGATTTGGGAATGGAGAAATGCTGCATCCTTGTGGCCATTTCCCACAACAGCAGCTTTAAACCCACTGCAAAAGGTCACTAAATATTCACCAATTGCAGGTCTGTAAATGACACCTGCCCTCCAAAAAATACTGAGGTCGAAAATCGACCAAAATATTCTACAGTGCAACCTTCCAGAAAGAAAATTTGAAGAGGTATATTGTACTCACAATTTTTTTCTTTTTTCTTTTAACAGAAAAGGAAAAGGCGTGGAAAAATGATGAATTGTAGGAATTTTTACAGACATGTAAACCAAAATTACAAAAACCTATCAGCTCACACCAGTCAGAATGGCCATCAACAAAATGCGGCAAACGATAAACGCTGACGTGATTGTGGAGAAATACGTACCCTCAATTCTAAGGGGGACGTGGTACGAGCCACTAATGAAAGCACAATTGAGGTGCCTTGAAAAGGTAAACGTTGAGCTACCATACCATTCAATCAATCATACCCACTGCTGGGTCTATCACCTGAGAAAATGAAAATCAAAAATCGCAGGCTGGCAATCCTGCACTCCAGCAATATTTACCATAGGCAACACTTGGAAGCAACGAAAATGTCCATCAACAGAGGAATGCACCAAAAAGAAGTGGTCCAAGTACACAATGGAATATTAGCCATGGAAAACATTGAAGCACTGCTCTTTGAGGCACCATAGATGAGCCTGGAGATAATCACAAAACATGAAGTAGGTCGGAAAGCAAAAGACCTATATCTTATCACTTATGGCATTATCTAATAACTGACACAGATGAACATATTTCCAAAGAGAAAGACACTCACAGGTGTAGAAAACAAACTATGCTCATCTAAAAGGAAAGGAGGGGGGAAATTGAGAAATGAAGATTAGTGTTACTATACATATTCAAATACATATTATATACATGTATCAAAAAGATCGAACATATAGCAAGGGAGGTCGACGGAACACTGTAATATTTTATATGGGAAGAGGATCTGTACATTAATAGACATACATAATGTCCAAATGAACTAGATTGTGTACACCTAGGACAAACACTATTCTAAACTTTACCCAGATTTAAAAAATTTTAAAAACCAAGAAGAAGTAATGAGACATAAACTTATGGGGATTTCTCCAGGCAAATTCCATTCTAATTTACAACCTGGACAATGACTTCCAGAAAGTCTCTGCTGCCCTAGAACCCAGCTTGGGGAATGGAGAAATGCTACCTCCTTGTGGACGTTTCCCACAACAGCAGCTTTGAACTCACTGCAAAAGGTCACTAAATTTTCACCAACTTGCAGTTTTGTAAATTGCGCCTGCCCTCCAGAAAATTTCTGGGGTCAAAAATCGACCAAAAAATTCAGAAGAGGGCAACCTTCGAAGAAGACAATTTCAAGAGCTGTATTGTACTCACGGTTTTTTCTTTTAAGAGAAAAGAAAAAGGCATAGGAATATGATGAATTTTAAAAATTTTCATGACATGCATACCCATATTACAAAACCCTATCAGCTCACAGCAGTCAGAATGGCCATTAGGAAAAATGCTGCAAAAAATAAACGGTGAAGGGAGTGTGGAGAAATGCGTACCCTCGGTTGTAACGGGGGGCATGTAAAGAGCCACTAATGAAAACACAATGTAGGTGCTTTGAAAAGGGAAACATTGAACTACCAGTCCATCAATCACAACCACTGCTTGGCCTATCACCTGAGAAAATGAGAATCAAAAAGTCACAGGCTGGGAAACCTGTATGCCAGCAATATTTACCATAGCCAGCACTTGGAAGAAATGAAAATGTCCATCAACCGAGGAATGCACCAAGAAGAAGTGGTCCACGTACACAATGGAATATTACTCTAATAATAAATATAAATTAAATTTAAAAAAAAACAAAAGCAAGGAGACATCAACATTTGTGGGTTTATCCGGGCACATTGCACTCTAATTTATAACCGAAAAACACCACTGGCCGGTAGGACTGTTTCCCTAGTGCCAGCAAGGGGAACGTAGAAAGGCTGTCGCTCTCTGGCCGTTACCTGCAAAAGCAGGTTTAAAGCCTGAGCTAATGGTCACTTCATATGAACAAGTACTGCAGGGCTGTAAATGAAACCTGCCCTCAAAATGTCTTGAGGGAGATAATGGCCAAAATATTTCAAATGGTGACACATACTTTAAGAAAACACTTTGAAGAAATAAGCTCTCATCACAGCTGGAAAAATAAAAAGGACATGTCTTACAGCTCAATTTCAACGCATTATGAGACACATGCAAATCCAACCACAAAGAGGTATCAGCTCACACCACTCAGAATAACCATCAGCAAAAACTACAAAGAATAAATGCTGAAGGTGCTGGGAAGAAATGCATACCCTCCGCTTTAAGTGGGACGTAACCTGGAAAGAGCCACTAAAGAGAACGGAATAGAGGTGCCTTTAAAAGGTAAACATTGAGCTACCATATGATCCAGCAGACCTATTCCTGGACCTATAACCTAAGAAGACAGAATTGGAAGGACACAGGTACGCAAATCTGCATTGCATAGTATAACAATCGCCAAGATATGGAAGTAACCAAAAAGTCCAACGACAGATGGGTGGACAATGAAGAACTGCTACATGTACAGATGGAATATGAGCTAGTGAAAAAATGAAACAATGCCATTTGCAGCACCATAGATGAGTCTAGAAGTAATCACGCAACTTGGTGTAAGTGAGAAAGCGAAAGACACATATCCTATCATATCACATATAGGTGTTACCTAAAAAATGATACAAACAAAGGTATTTCCACAGAGAAACACTATCATAGATTCATTAAAAAAACTTATGGTTCACCAAATGGAAAGGTGTGAGGATTGGATACATTACCGTATAGAGGTTAACAGAGTGATACAAACACATGTGAAATATATAATCACCAAAGACCTACGCAATACCAAGAGAAGACTACTCAACATTGTGTCGTAACCTACATGGGAAAAGGATCCGAAGAAAAATAGATATATGTATATGTGTGAAAGAACCACATCTTGCACACCTAGAACAAACAAAACATTGTAATCAAGTTTGCTGTGATAAGAAATAAAAATTAAGTTAAAGATACCAACAAGAAGTAATGAGACATAAACTTAAAGGGCTTTTTCCTCGCACATTCCATTCTAATTTACAACCTAGAACACCACTTCCAGTAAGGCTCTGTTGCCCTAGTAACCAGATTTGGTAAAGGAGAAATGCTGCCGCCTTGTGGCCGATTCCCGCAACAGCAGCTTTTAACCCACAGCTAATGGTCACTTACCATTCACAAGGACTCAGGGCTGTAAAGGACACCTGCCCTCAAAATTGTGCTGAGGTAGGGAATGGATAAAAGAAGTTCAAAACAGGCAAAATGTTCACGAAGCTAGTATGAAGAGGTAAGTTGTACTCACTCTCTTTTTAAAGAAAGGAAAATGGATAAAAGCTCAACCTCAGGAAGTATTAGACTCATGCAACCTAATCTACAAAAAGTTTTCAACTCACACCCGTCGACTGACCATTGGCAAAAAGTCTACAAACAATCAATGCTGAAGAGGTTTTAGAGAACTGTGTACCCTCTAGCTGCTGGTGAGATGTAAAAGGGTTAAACGCTAATAATGAGAACAGAAAGGAGCTGCGTTGAAAAGGAAAAATTGAGGTACCATTCAATCCAGCAGGCGCACCAATGGGCCTCTCACCTGAGAAGACCAGAATGAAGAAGACCCGGGCTGCAAAAGCTGCACTGAGCCTTATGCACAATAGACAAGACAGTGAAGCAACCAAAATGTCCATCAACAGATGAAAGGAAAAAGAAGAAGCGGCCCATGTACACAATGAATACTAGCCATGGAAAACAATGAAACACTGCTCTTTGAGACACCATAGATGATCTTGGAGATAATCACAGAACATGAGGTAAGTCGGAAAGCAAAAGTCCTATATCCTATGATATCACTTATACGCGTTCTCTAATAACTGACACAAATGAACATATTTCCACTGAGAAAGTCAATCACAGACTTATTAAAAAAAACTATGCTTATCTACAAGGAAAGGTGGGGGGAATGGATACATGAAGATTAGCGTTACCATATGTATACAAATACATATTATATACATATATCAAAAAGACCGACCATATAGCAAGGAAGGTTTACGGAACACTGTGTAATAATTTACACGGGAAGAGGATCTCTACATAAATAGGTATATAGAATATGTAGATGAACCAGAGTATGTACACCTTGGACAAGCAACATTCTAACCATTACCCCAATTGAAAAAAATTAAACCAACCAACTAGGAGTAATGAGACATAAACTTATGGGGGGTTCTCCTGGCACATTCCATTCAAATTTACAACCTAGGCAAACGACTTCCAGAACGGCTCTGCTGCCCTAGTACCCAGATTTGGGAATGGAGAAATGCTGCATCCTTGTGGCCGTTTCCCACAACAGCAGCTTTAAACCCACTGCAAAAGGTCACTAAATATTCACCAATTGCAGGTCTGTAAATGACACCTGCCCTCCAAAAAATACTGAGGTCGAAAATCGACCAAAATATTCTAGAGTGCAACCTTCCAAAAAGAAAATTTGAAGAGGTATATTGTACTCACACTTTTTTTTCTTTTTTCTTTTAACAGAAAAGGAAAAGGCGTGGAAAAAGGATGAATTGTAGGAATTTTTACAGACATGTAAACCCAAATTACAAAAACCTATCAGCTCACACCAGTCAGAATGGCCATCAACAAAAATGCTGCAAACAAGAAATGCTGACGTGATTGTGGAGAAATGCGTACCCTCGATTCTAAGGGGGACGTGGTAAGAGCCACTAATGAAAGCACAATTGAGGTGCCTTGAAAAGGTAAACGTTGAGCTACCATACCAGTCAATCAATCATGCCCACTGCTGGGTCTATCACCTGAGAAAATGAAAATCAAAAATCGCAGGCTGGCAATCCTGCACTCCAGCAATATTTACCATAGGCAACACTTGGAAGCAACGAAAATGTCCATCAACAGAGGAATGCACCAAGAAGAAGTGGTCCATGTACACAATGGAATATTAGCCATGGAAAACATTGAAGCACTGCTCTTTGAGGCACCATAGATGAGCCTGGAGATAATCACAAAACATGAAGTAGGTCGGAAAGCAAAAGACCTATATCTTATATTATCACTTATGGCATTATCTAATAACTGACACAGATGAACATATTTCCAAAGAGAAAGACACTCACAGGCGTAGAAAACAAACTATGCTCATCTAAAAGGAAAGGAGGGGGGAAATTGAGAAATGAAGATTAGTGTTACTATACATATTCAAATACATATTATATACATGTATCAAAAAGATCGAACATATAGCAAGGGAGGTCGACGGAACACTGTAATATTTTATAAGGGAAGAGGATCTGTACATTAATAGACATACATAATGTCCAAATGAACTAGATTGTGTACACCTAGGACAAACACTATTCTAAACTTTACCCAGATTTAAAAAATTTTAAAAACCAAGAAGAAGTAATGAGACATAAACTTATGGGGATTTCTCCAGGCAAATTCCATTCTAATTTACAACCTGGACAATGACTTCCAGAAAGGCTCTGCTGCCCTAGAACCCAGATTGGGGAATGGAGAAATGCTACCTCCTTGTGGACGTATCCCACAACAGCAGCTTTGAACTCACTGCAAAAGGTCACTAAATTTTCACCAACTTGCAGTTCTGTAAATTGCGCCTGCCCTCCAGAAAATTTCTGGGGTCAAAAATCGACCAAAAAATTCAGAAGAGGGCAACCTTCGAAGAAGACAATTTCAAGAGCTGTGTTGTACTCACGGTTTTTTCTTTTAAGAGAAAAGAAAAAGGCATAGGAATATGATGAATTTTAAAAATTTTCATGACATGCATACCCATATTACAAAACCCTATCAGCTCACAGCAGTCAGAATGGCCATTAGGAAAAATGCTGCAAAAAATAAACGGTGAAGGGAGTGTGGAGAAATGCGTACCCTCGGTTGTAAGGGGGGGCATGTAAAGAGCCACTAATGAAAACACAATGTAGGTGCTTTGAAAAGGGAAACATTGAACTACCAGTCCATCAATCACAACCACTGCTTGGCCTATCACCTGAGAAAATGAGAATCAAAAAGTCACAGGCTGGGAAACCTGTATGCCAGCAATATTTACCATAGCCAGCACTTGGAAGAAATGAAAATGTCCATCAACCGAGGAATGCACCAAGAAGAAGTGGTCCACGTACACAATGGAATATTACTGTAATAATAAATATAAATTAAATTTAAAAACAAACAAAAGCAAGGAGACATCAACATTTGTGGGTTTCTCCGGGCACATTGCACTCTAATTTATAACCGAAAAACAACACTGGCCGGTAGGTCTGTTTCCCTAGTACCAGCAAGGGGAACGTAGAAAGGCTGTCGCTCTCTGGCCGTTACCTGCAAAAGCAGGTTTAAAGCCTGAGCTAATGGTCACTTCATATGAACAAGTACTGCAGGGCTGTAAATGAAACCTGCCCTCAAAATGTCTTGAGGGAGATAATGGCCAAAATATTTCAAATGGTGACACATACTTTAAGAAAACACTTTGAAGAAATAAGCTCTAATCACAGCTGGAAAAATAAAAAGGACATGTCTTACAGCTCAATTTCAACGCATTATGAGACACATGCAAATTCAACCACAAAGAGGTATCAGCTCACACCACTCAGAATAACCATCAGCAAAAACTACAAAGAATAAATGCTGAAGGTGCTGGGAAGAAATGCATACCCTCCGCTTTAAGTGGGACGTAACCTGGAAAGAGCCACTAAAGAGAACAGAATAGAGGTGCCTTTAAAAGGTAAACATTGAGCTACCATATGATCCAGCAGACCTATTCCTGGACCTATAACCTAAGAAGACAGAATTGGAAGGACACAGGTACGCAAATCTGCATTGCATAGTATAACAATCGCCAAGATATGGAAGTAACCAAAAAGTCCAACGACAGATGGGTGGACAATGAAGAACTGCTACATGTACAGATGGAATATGAGCTAGTGAAAAAAATGAAACAATGCCATTTGCAGCACCATAGATGAGTCTAGAAGTAATCACGCAACTTGGTGTAAGTGAGAAAGCGAAAGACACATATCCTATCATATCACATATAGGTGTTACCTAAAAAATGATACAAACAAAGGTATTTCCACAGAGAAACACTATCATAGATTCATTAAAAAAACTTATGGTTCACCAAATGGAAAGGTGTGAGGATTGAATACATTACCATATTGAGGTTAACAGAGAGATACAAACACATGTGAAATATATAACCACCAAAGACCTACGCAATACCAAGAGAAGACTACTCAACATTGTGTCGTAACAGACATGGGAAAAGGATCCGAAGAAAAATAGATATATGTCTATGTGTGAAAGAACCACATCTTGCACACCTAGAACAAACAAAACATTGTAATCAAGTTTGCTGTGATAAAAAATAAAAATTAAGTTAAAGATACCAACAAGAAGTAATGAGACATAAACTTAAAGGGCTTTTTCCTCGCACATTCCATTCTAATTTACAACCTAGAACACCACTTCCAGTAAGGCTCTGTTGCCCTAGTAACCAGATTTGGTAAAGGAGAAATGCTGCCGCCTTGTGGCCGATTCCCGCAACAGCAGCTTTTAACCCACAGCTAATGGTCACTTACCATTCACAAGGACTCAGGGCTGTAAAGGACACCTGCCCTCAAAATTGTGCTGAGGTAGGGAATGGATAAAAAAAATTCAAAACAGGCAAAATGTTCACGAAGCTAGTATGAAGAGGTAAGTTGTACTCACTCTCTTTTTAAAGAAAGGAAAATGGATAAAAGCTCAACCTCAGGAAGTATTAGACTCATGCAATCTAATCTACAAAAAGTTTTCAACTCACACCCGTCGACTGACCATTGGCAAAAAGTCTACAAACAATCAATGCTGAAGAGGTTTTAGAGAACTGTGTACCCTCTAGCTGCTGGTGAGATGTAAAAGGGTTAAACGCTAATAATGAGAACAGAAAGGAGCTGCGTTGAAAAGGAAAAATTGAGGTACCATTCAATCCAGCAGGCGCACCAATGGGCCTCTCACCTGAGAAGACCAGAATGAAGAAGACCCGGGCTGCAAAAGCTGCACTGCAGCCTTATGCACAATAGACAAGACAGTGAAGCAACCAAAATGTCCATCAACAGATAAAAGGAAAAAGAAGAAGCGGTCCATGTACACAATGAATACTAGCCATGGAAGACAATGAAACACTGCTCTCTGAGACACCATAGATGATCTTGGAGATAATCACAGAACATGAGGTAAGTCGGAAAGCAAAAGTCGTATATCCTATGATATCACTTATACGCGTTCTCTAATAACTGACACAAATGAACATATTTCCACTGAGAAAGTCAATCACAGACTTATTAAAAAAAACTATGCTTATCAACAAGGAAAGGTGGGGGGAATGGATACATGAAGATTAGCGTTACCATATGTATACAAATACATATTATATACATATATCAAAAAGACCGACCATATAGCAAGGAAGGTTTACGGATCACTGTGTAACAATTTACACGGGAAGAGGATCTCTACATAAATAGGTATATAGAATATGTAGATGAACCAGAGTATGTACACCTTGGACAAGCAACATTCTAACCATTACCCCAATTGAAAAAATTAAAACAACCAACTAGGAGTAATGAGACATAAACTTATGGGGGGTTCTCCTGGCACATTCCATTCAAATTTACAACCTAGGCAAACGACTTCCAGAACGGCTCTGCTGCCCTAGTACCCAGATTTGGGAATGGAGAAATGCTGCATCCTTGTGGCCATTTCCCACAACAGCAGCTTTAAACCCACTGCAAAAGGTCACTAAATATTCACCAATTGCAGGTCTGTAAATGACACCTGCCCTCCAAAAAATACTGAGGTCGAAAATCGACCAAAATATTCTACAGTGCAACCTTCCAGAAAGAAAATTTGAAGAGGTATATTGTACTCACAATTTTTTTCTTTTTTCTTTTAACAGAAAAGGAAAAGGCGTGGAAAAATGATGAATTGTAGGAATTTTTACAGACATGTAAACCAAAATTACAAAAACCTATCAGCTCACACCAGTCAGAATGGCCATCAACAAAATGCGGCAAACGATAAACGCTGACGTGATTGTGGAGAAATACGTACCCTCAATTCTAAGGGGGACGTGGTACGAGCCACTAATGAAAGCACAATTGAGGTGCCTTGAAAAGGTAAACGTTGAGCTACCATACCATTCAATCAATCATACCCACTGCTGGGTCTATCACCTGAGAAAATGAAAATCAAAAATCGCAGGCTGGCAATCCTGCACTCCAGCAATATTTACCATAGGCAACACTTGGAAGCAACGAAAATGTCCATCAACAGAGGAATGCACCAAAAAGAAGTGGTCCAAGTACACAATGGAATATTAGCCATGGAAAACATTGAAGCACTGCTCTTTGAGGCACCATAGATGAGCCTGGAGATAATCACAAAACATGAAGTAGGTCGGAAAGCAAAAGACCTATATCTTATCACTTATGGCATTATCTAATAACTGACACAGATGAACATATTTCCAAAGAGAAAGACACTCACAGGTGTAGAAAACAAACTATGCTCATCTAAAAGGAAAGGAGGGGGGAAATTGAGAAATGAAGATTAGTGTTACTATACATATTCAAATACATATTATATACATGTATCAAAAAGATCGAACATATAGCAAGGGAGGTCGACGGAACACTGTAATATTTTATATGGGAAGAGGATCTGTACATTAATAGACATACATAATGTCCAAATGAACTAGATTGTGTACACCTAGGACAAACACTATTCTAAACTTTACCCAGATTTAAAAAATTTTAAAAACCAAGAAGAAGTAATGAGACATAAACTTATGGGGATTTCTCCAGGCAAATTCCATTCTAATTTACAACCTGGACAATGACTTCCAGAAAGTCTCTGCTGCCCTAGAACCCAGCTTGGGGAATGGAGAAATGCTACCTCCTTGTGGACGTTTCCCACAACAGCAGCTTTGAACTCACTGCAAAAGGTCACTAAATTTTCACCAACTTGCAGTTTTGTAAATTGCGCCTGCCCTCCAGAAAATTTCTGGGGTCAAAAATCGACCAAAAAATTCAGAAGAGGGCAACCTTCGAAGAAGACAATTTCAAGAGCTGTATTGTACTCACGGTTTTTTCTTTTAAGAGAAAAGAAAAAGGCATAGGAATATGATGAATTTTAAAAATTTTCATGACATGCATACCCATATTACAAAACCCTATCAGCTCACAGCAGTCAGAATGGCCATTAGGAAAAATGCTGCAAAAAATAAACGGTGAAGGGAGTGTGGAGAAATGCGTACCCTCGGTTGTAAGGGGGGGCATGTAAAGAGCCACTAATGAAAACACAATGTAGGTGCTTTGAAAAGGGAAACATTGAACTACCAGTCCATCAATCACAACCACTGCTTGGCCTATCACCTGAGAAAATGAGAATCAAAAAGTCACAGGCTGGGAAACCTGTATGCCAGCAATATTTACCATAGCCAGCACTTGGAAGAAATGAAAATGTCCATCAACCGAGGAATGCACCAAGAAGAAGTGGTCCACGTACACAATGGAATATTACTCTAATAATAAATATAAATTAAATTTAAAAAAAAACAAAAGCAAGGAGACATCAACATTTGTGGGTTTATCCGGGCACATTGCACTCTAATTTATAACCGAAAAACACCACTGGCCGGTAGGACTGTTTCCCTAGTGCCAGCAAGGGGAACGTAGAAAGGCTGTCGCTCTCTGGCCGTTACCTGCAAAAGCAGGTTTAAAGCCTGAGCTAATGGTCACTTCATATGAACAAGTACTGCAGGGCTGTAAATGAAACCTGCCCTCAAAATGTCTTGAGGGAGATAATGGCCAAAATATTTCAAATGGTGACACATACTTTAAGAAAACACTTTGAAGAAATAAGCTCTCATCACAGCTGGAAAAATAAAAAGGACATGTCTTACAGCTCAATTTCAACGCATTATGAGACACATGCAAATCCAACCACAAAGAGGTATCAGCTCACACCACTCAGAATAACCATCAGCAAAAACTACAAAGAATAAATGCTGAAGGTGCTGGGAAGAAATGCATACCCTCCGCTTTAAGTGGGACGTAACCTGGAAAGAGCCACTAAAGAGAACGGAATAGAGGTGCCTTTAAAAGGTAAACATTGAGCTACCATATGATCCAGCAGACCTATTCCTGGACCTATAACCTAAGAAGACAGAATTGGAAGGACACAGGTACGCAAATCTGCATTGCATAGTATAACAATCGCCAAGATATGGAAGTAACCAAAAAGTCCAACGACAGATGGGTGGACAATGAAGAACTGCTACATGTACAGATGGAATATGAGCTAGTGAAAAAATGAAACAATGCCATTTGCAGCACCATAGATGAGTCTAGAAGTAATCACGCAACTTGGTGTAAGTGAGAAAGCGAAAGACACATATCCTATCATATCACATATAGGTGTTACCTAAAAAATGATACAAACAAAGGTATTTCCACAGAGAAACACTATCATAGATTCATTAAAAAAACTTATGGTTCACCAAATGGAAAGGTGTGAGGATTGGATACATTACCGTATAGAGGTTAACAGAGTGATACAAACACATGTGAAATATATAATCACCAAAGACCTACGCAATACCAAGAGAAGACTACTCAACATTGTGTCGTAACCTACATGGGAAAAGGATCCGAAGAAAAATAGATATATGTATATGTGTGAAAGAACCACATCTTGCACACCTAGAACAAACAAAACATTGTAATCAAGTTTGCTGTGATAAGAAATAAAAATTAAGTTAAAGATACCAACAAGAAGTAATGAGACATAAACTTAAAGGGCTTTTTCCTCGCACATTCCATTCTAATTTACAACCTAGAACACCACTTCCAGTAAGGCTCTGTTGCCCTAGTAACCAGATTTGGTAAAGGAGAAATGCTGCCGCCTTGTGGCCGATTCCCGCAACAGCAGCTTTTAACCCACAGCTAATGGTCACTTACCATTCACAAGGACTCAGGGCTGTAAAGGACACCTGCCCTCAAAATTGTGCTGAGGTAGGGAATGGATAAAAGAAGTTCAAAACAGGCAAAATGTTCACGAAGCTAGTATGAAGAGGTAAGTTGTACTCACTCTCTTTTTAAAGAAAGGAAAATGGATAAAAGCTCAACCTCAGGAAGTATTAGACTCATGCAACCTAATCTACAAAAAGTTTTCAACTCACACCCGTCGACTGACCATTGGCAAAAAGTCTACAAACAATCAATGCTGAAGAGGTTTTAGAGAACTGTGTACCCTCTAGCTGCTGGTGAGATGTAAAAGGGTTAAACGCTAATAATGAGAACAGAAAGGAGCTGCATTGAAAAGGAAAAATTGAGGTACCATTCAATCCAGCAGGCGCACCAATGGGCCTCTCACCTGAGAAGACCAGAATGAAGAAGACCCGGGCTGCAAAAGCTGCACTGAGCCTTATGCACAATAGACAAGACAGTGAAGCAACCAAAATGTCCATCAACAGATGAAAGGAAAAAGAAGAAGCGGCCCATGTACACAATGAATACTAGCCATGGAAAACAATGAAACACTGCTCTTTGAGACACCATAGATGATCTTGGAGATAATCACAGAACATGAGGTAAGTCGGAAAGCAAAAGTCCTATATCCTATGATATCACTTATACGCGTTCTCTAATAACTGACACAAATGAACATATTTCCACTGAGAAAGTCAATCACAGACTTATTAAAAAAAACTATGCTTATCTACAAGGAAAGGTGGGGGGAATGGATACATGAAGATTAGCGTTACCATATGTATACAAATACATATTATATACATATATCAAAAAGACCGACCATATAGCAAGGAAGGTTTACGGAACACTGTGTAATAATTTACACGGGAAGAGGATCTCTACATAAATAGGTATATAGAATATGTAGATGAACCAGAGTATGTACACCTTGGACAAGCAACATTCTAACCATTACCCCAATTGAAAAAAATTAAACCAACCAACTAGGAGTAATGAGACATAAACTTATGGGGGGTTCTCCTGGCACATTCCATTCAAATTTACAACCTAGGCAAACGACTTCCAGAACGGCTCTGCTGCCCTAGTACCCAGATTTGGGAATGGAGAAATGCTGCATCCTTGTGGCCATTTCCCACAACAGCAGCTTTAAACCCACTGCAAAAGGTCACTAAATATTCACCAATTGCAGGTCTGTAAATGACACCTGCCCTCCAAAAAATACTGAGGTCGAAAATCGACCAAAATATTCTACAGTGCAACCTTCCAGAAAGAAAATTTGAAGAGGTATATTGTACTCACAATTTTTTTCTTTTTTCTTTTAACAGAAAAGGAAAAGGCGTGGAAAAATGATGAATTGTAGGAATTTTTACAGACATGTAAACCAAAATTACAAAAACCTATCAGCTCACACCAGTCAGAATGGCCATCAACAAAATGCGGCAAACGATAAACGCTGACGTGATTGTGGAGAAATACGTACCCTCAATTCTAAGGGGGACGTGGTACGAGCCACTAATGAAAGCACAATTGAGGTGCCTTGAAAAGGTAAACGTTGAGCTACCATACCATTCAATCAATCATACCCACTGCTGGGTCTATCACCTGAGAAAATGAAAATCAAAAATCGCAGGCTGGCAATCCTGCACTCCAGCAATATTTACCATAGGCAACACTTGGAAGCAACGAAAATGTCCATCAACAGAGGAATGCACCAAAAAGAAGTGGTCCAAGTACACAATGGAATATTAGCCATGGAAAACATTGAAGCACTGCTCTTTGAGGCACCATAGATGAGCCTGGAGATAATCACAAAACATGAAGTAGGTCGGAAAGCAAAAGACCTATATCTTATCACTTATGGCATTATCTAATAACTGACACAGATGAACATATTTCCAAAGAGAAAGACACTCACAGGTGTAGAAAACAAACTATGCTCATCTAAAAGGAAAGGAGGGGGGAAATTGAGAAATGAAGATTAGTGTTACTATACATATTCAAATACATATTATATACATGTATCAAAAAGATCGAACATATAGCAAGGGAGGTCGACGGAACACTGTAATATTTTATATGGGAAGAGGATCTGTACATTAATAGACATACATAATGTCCAAATGAACTAGATTGTGTACACCTAGGACAAACACTATTCTAAACTTTACCCAGATTTAAAAAATTTTAAAAACCAAGAAGAAGTAATGAGACATAAACTTATGGGGATTTCTCCAGGCAAATTCCATTCTAATTTACAACCTGGACAATGACTTCCAGAAAGTCTCTGCTGCCCTAGAACCCAGCTTGGGGAATGGAGAAATGCTACCTCCTTGTGGACGTTTCCCACAACAGCAGCTTTGAACTCACTGCAAAAGGTCACTAAATTTTCACCAACTTGCAGTTTTGTAAATTGCGCCTGCCCTCCAGAAAATTTCTGGGGTCAAAAATCGACCAAAAAATTCAGAAGAGGGCAACCTTCGAAGAAGACAATTTCAAGAGCTGTATTGTACTCACGGTTTTTTCTTTTAAGAGAAAAGAAAAAGGCATAGGAATATGATGAATTTTAAAAATTTTCATGACATGCATACCCATATTACAAAACCCTATCAGCTCACAGCAGTCAGAATGGCCATTAGGAAAAATGCTGCAAAAAATAAACGGTGAAGGGAGTGTGGAGAAATGCGTACCCTCGGTTGTAAGGGGGGGCATGTAAAGAGCCACTAATGAAAACACAATGTAGGTGCTTTGAAAAGGGAAACATTGAACTACCAGTCCATCAATCACAACCACTGCTTGGCCTATCACCTGAGAAAATGAGAATCAAAAAGTCACAGGCTGGGAAACCTGTATGCCAGCAATATTTACCATAGCCAGCACTTGGAAGAAATGAAAATGTCCATCAACCGAGGAATGCACCAAGAAGAAGTGGTCCACGTACACAATGGAATATTACTCTAATAATAAATATAAATTAAATTTAAAAAAAAACAAAAGCAAGGAGACATCAACATTTGTGGGTTTATCCGGGCACATTGCACTCTAATTTATAACCGAAAAACACCACTGGCCGGTAGGACTGTTTCCCTAGTGCCAGCAAGGGGAACGTAGAAAGGCTGTCGCTCTCTGGCCGTTACCTGCAAAAGCAGGTTTAAAGCCTGAGCTAATGGTCACTTCATATGAACAAGTACTGCAGGGCTGTAAATGAAACCTGCCCTCAAAATGTCTTGAGGGAGATAATGGCCAAAATATTTCAAATGGTGACACATACTTTAAGAAAACACTTTGAAGAAATAAGCTCTCATCACAGCTGGAAAAATAAAAAGGACATGTCTTACAGCTCAATTTCAACGCATTATGAGACACATGCAAATCCAACCACAAAGAGGTATCAGCTCACACCACTCAGAATAACCATCAGCAAAAACTACAAAGAATAAATGCTGAAGGTGCTGGGAAGAAATGCATACCCTCCGCTTTAAGTGGGACGTAACCTGGAAAGAGCCACTAAAGAGAACGGAATAGAGGTGCCTTTAAAAGGTAAACATTGAGCTACCATATGATCCAGCAGACCTATTCCTGGACCTATAACCTAAGAAGACAGAATTGGAAGGACACAGGTACGCAAATCTGCATTGCATAGTATAACAATCGCCAAGATATGGAAGTAACCAAAAAGTCCAACGACAGATGGGTGGACAATGAAGAACTGCTACATGTACAGATGGAATATGAGCTAGTGAAAAAATGAAACAATGCCATTTGCAGCACCATAGATGAGTCTAGAAGTAATCACGCAACTTGGTGTAAGTGAGAAAGCGAAAGACACATATCCTATCATATCACATATAGGTGTTACCTAAAAAATGATACAAACAAAGGTATTTCCACAGAGAAACACTATCATAGATTCATTAAAAAAACTTATGGTTCACCAAATGGAAAGGTGTGAGGATTGGATACATTACCGTATAGAGGTTAACAGAGTGATACAAACACATGTGAAATATATAATCACCAAAGACCTACGCAATACCAAGAGAAGACTACTCAACATTGTGTCGTAACCTACATGGGAAAAGGATCCGAAGAAAAATAGATATATGTATATGTGTGAAAGAACCACATCTTGCACACCTAGAACAAACAAAACATTGTAATCAAGTTTGCTGTGATAAGAAATAAAAATTAAGTTAAAGATACCAACAAGAAGTAATGAGACATAAACTTAAAGGGCTTTTTCCTCGCACATTCCATTCTAATTTACAACCTAGAACACCACTTCCAGTAAGGCTCTGTTGCCCTAGTAACCAGATTTGGTAAAGGAGAAATGCTGCCGCCTTGTGGCCGATTCCCGCAACAGCAGCTTTTAACCCACAGCTAATGGTCACTTACCATTCACAAGGACTCAGGGCTGTAAAGGACACCTGCCCTCAAAATTGTGCTGAGGTAGGGAATGGATAAAAGAAGTTCAAAACAGGCAAAATGTTCACGAAGCTAGTATGAAGAGGTAAGTTGTACTCACTCTCTTTTTAAAGAAA
Organism: Balaenoptera ricei; assembly: GCF_028023285.1. Lineage (NCBI taxonomy): Eukaryota > Metazoa > Chordata > Mammalia > Artiodactyla > Balaenopteridae > Balaenoptera > Balaenoptera ricei. Next base: position 24,573,847 of record NC_082645.1, read on the forward strand.
GGAAAATGGATAAAAGCTCAACCTCAGGAAGTATTAGACTCATGCAACCTAATCTACAAAAAGTTTTCAACTCACACCCGTCGACTGACCATTGGCAAAAAGTCTACAAACAATCAATGCTGAAGAGGTTTTAGAGAACTGTGTACCCTCTAGCTGCTGGTGAGATGTAAAAGGGTTAAACGCTAATAATGAGAACAGAAAGGAGCTGCATTGAAAAGGAAAAATTGAGGTACCATTCAATCCAGCAGGCGCACCAATGGGCCTCTCACCTGAGAAGACCAGAATGAAGAAGACCCGGGCTGCAAAAGCTGCACTGAGCCTTATGCACAATAGACAAGACAGTGAAGCAACCAAAATGTCCATCAACAGATGAAAGGAAAAAGAAGAAGCGGCCCATGTACACAATGAATACTAGCCATGGAAAACAATGAAACACTGCTCTTTGAGACACCATAGATGATCTTGGAGATAATCACAGAACATGAGGTAAGTCGGAAAGCAAAAGTCCTATATCCTATGATATCACTTATACGCGTTCTCTAATAACTGACACAAATGAACATATTTCCACTGAGAAAGTCAATCACAGACTTATTAAAAAAAACTATGCTTATCTACAAGGAAAGGTGGGGGGAATGGATACATGAAGATTAGCGTTACCATATGTATACAAATACATATTATATACATATATCAAAAAGACCGACCATATAGCAAGGAAGGTTTACGGAACACTGTGTAATAATTTACACGGGAAGAGGATCTCTACATAAATAGGTATATAGAATATGTAGATGAACCAGAGTATGTACACCTTGGACAAGCAACATTCTAACCATTACCCCAATTGAAAAAAATTAAACCAACCAACTAGGAGTAATGAGACATAAACTTATGGGGGGTTCTCCTGGCACATTCCATTCAAATTTACAACCTAGGCAAACGACTTCCAGAACGGCTCTGCTGCCCTAGTACCCAGATTTGGGAATGGAGAAATGCTGCATCCTTGTGGCCGTTTCCCACAACAGCAGCTTTAAACCCACTGCAAAAGGTCACTAAATATTCACCAATTGCAGGTCTGTAAATGACACCTGCCCTCCAAAAAATACTGAGGTCGAAAATCGACCAAAATATTCTAGAGTGCAACCTTCCAAAAAGAAAATTTGAAGAGGTATATTGTACTCACACTTTTTTTTCTTTTTTCTTTTAACAGAAAAGGAAAAGGCGTGGAAAAAGGATGAATTGTAGGAATTTTTACAGACATGTAAACCCAAATTACAAAAACCTATCAGCTCACACCAGTCAGAATGGCCATCAACAAAAATGCTGCAAACAAGAAATGCTGACGTGATTGTGGAGAAATGCGTACCCTCGATTCTAAGGGGGACGTGGTAAGAGCCACTAATGAAAGCACAATTGAGGTGCCTTGAAAAGGTAAACGTTGAGCTACCATACCAGTCAATCAATCATACCCACTGCTGGGTCTATCACCTGAGAAAATGAAAATCAAAAATCGCAGGCTGGCAATCCTGCACTCCAGCAATATTTACCATAGGCAACACTTGGAAGCAACGAAAATGTCCATCAACAGAGGAATGCACCAAGAAGAAGTGGTCCATGTACACAATGGAATATTAGCCATGGAAAACATTGAAGCACTGCTCTTTGAGGCACCATAGATGAGCCTGGAGATAATCACAAAACATGAAGGAGGTCGGAAAGCAAAAGACCTATATCTTATATTATCACTTATGGCATTATCTAATAACTGACACAGATGAACATATTTCCAAAGAGAAAGACACTCACAGGCGTAGAAAACAAACTATGCTCATCTAAAAGGAAAGGAGGGGGGAAATTGAGAAATGAAGATTAGTGTTACTATACATATTCAAATACATATTATATACATGTATCAAAAAGATCGAACATATAGCAAGGGAGGTCGACGGAACACTGTAATATTTTATAAGGGAAGAGGATCTGTACATTAATAGACATACATAATGTCCAAATGAACTAGATTGTGTACACCTAGGACAAACACTATTCTAAACTTTACCCAGATTTAAAAAATTTTAAAAACCAAGAAGAAGTAATGAGACATAAACTTATGGGGATTTCTCCAGGCAAATTCCATTCTAATTTACAACCTGGACAATGACTTCCAGAAAGGCTCTGCTGCCCTAGAACCCAGATTGGGGAATGGAGAAATGCTACCTCCTTGTGGACGTATCCCACAACAGCAGCTTTGAACTCACTGCAAAAGGTCACTAAATTTTCACCAACTTGCAGTTCTGTAAATTGCGCCTGCCCTCCAGAAAATTTCTGGGGTCAAAAATCGACCAAAAAATTCAGAAGAGGGCAACCTTCGAAGAAGACAATTTCAAGAGCTGTGTTGTACTCACGGTTTTTTCTTTTAAGAGAAAAGAAAAAGGCATAGGAATATGATGAATTTTAAAAATTTTCATGACATGCATACCCATATTACAAAACCCTATCAGCTCACAGCAGTCAGAATGGCCATTAGGAAAAATGCTGCAAAAAATAAACGGTGAAGGGAGTGTGGAGAAATGCGTACCCTCGGTTGTAAGGGGGGGCATGTAAAGAGCCACTAATGAAAACACAATGTAGGTGCTTTGAAAAGGGAAACATTGAACTACCAGTCCATCAATCACAACCACTGCTTGGCCTATCACCTGAGAAAATGAGAATCAAAAAGTCACAGGCTGGGAAACCTGTATGCCAGCAATATTTACCATAGCCAGCACTTGGAAGAAATGAAAATGTCCATCAACCGAGGAATGCACCAAGAAGAAGTGGTCCACGTACACAATGGAATATTACTGTAATAATAAATATAAATTAAATTTAAAAACAAACAAAAGCAAGGAGACATCAACATTTGTGGGTTTCTCCGGGCACATTGCACTCTAATTTATAACCGAAAAACAACACTGGCCGGTAGGTCTGTTTCCCTAGTACCAGCAAGGGGAACGTAGAAAGGCTGTCGCTCTCTGGCCGTTACCTGCAAAAGCAGGTTTAAAGCCTGAGCTAATGGTCACTTCATATGAACAAGTACTGCAGGGCTGTAAATGAAACCTGCCCTCAAAATGTCTTGAGGGAGATAATGGCCAAAATATTTCAAATGGTGACACATACTTTAAGAAAACACTTTGAAGAAATAAGCTCTAATCACAGCTGGAAAAATAAAAAGGACATGTCTTACAGCTCAATTTCAACGCATTATGAGACACATGCAAATTCAACCACAAAGAGGTATCAGCTCACACCACTCAGAATAACCATCAGCAAAAACTACAAAGAATAAATGCTGAAGGTGCTGGGAAGAAATGCATACCCTCCGCTTTAAGTGGGACGTAACCTGGAAAGAGCCACTAAAGAGAACAGAATAGAGGTGCCTTTAAAAGGTAAACATTGAGCTACCATATGATCCAGCAGACCTATTCCTGGACCTATAACCTAAGAAGACAGAATTGGAAGGACACAGGTACGCAAATCTGCATTGCATAGTATAACAATCGCCAAGATATGGAAGTAACCAAAAAGTCCAACGACAGATGGGTGGACAATGAAGAACTGCTACATGTACAGATGGAATATGAGCTAGTGAAAAAAATGAAACAATGCCATTTGCAGCACCATAGATGAGTCTAGAAGTAATCACGCAACTTGGTGTAAGTGAGAAAGCGAAAGACACATATCCTATCATATCACATATAGGTGTTACCTAAAAAATGATACAAACAAAGGTATTTCCACAGAGAAACACTATCATAGATTCATTAAAAAAACTTATGGTTCACCAAATGGAAAGGTGTGAGGATTGAATACATTACCATATTGAGGTTAACAGAGAGATACAAACACATGTGAAATATATAACCACCAAAGACCTACGCAATACCAAGAGAAGACTACTCAACATTGTGTCGTAACAGACATGGGAAAAGGATCCGAAGAAAAATAGATATATGTCTATGTGTGAAAGAACCACATCTTGCACACCTAGAACAAACAAAACATTGTAATCAAGTTTGCTGTGATAAAAAATAAAAATTAAGTTAAAGATACCAACAAGAAGTAATGAGACATAAACTTAAAGGGCTTTTTCCTCGCACATTCCATTCTAATTTACAACCTAGAACACCACTTCCAGTAAGGCTCTGTTGCCCTAGTAACCAGATTTGGTAAAGGAGAAATGCTGCCGCCTTGTGGCCGATTCCCGCAACAGCAGCTTTTAACCCACAGCTAATGGTCACTTACCATTCACAAGGACTCAGGGCTGTAAAGGACACCTGCCCTCAAAATTGTGCTGAGGTAGGGAATGGATAAAAAAAATTCAAAACAGGCAAAATGTTCACGAAGCTAGTATGAAGAGGTAAGTTGTACTCACTCTCTTTTTAAAGAAAGGAAAATGGATAAAAGCTCAACCTCAGGAAGTATTAGACTCATGCAATCTAATCTACAAAAAGTTTTCAACTCACACCCGTCGACTGACCATTGGCAAAAAGTCTACAAACAATCAATGCTGAAGAGGTTTTAGAGAACTGTGTACCCTCTAGCTGCTGGTGAGATGTAAAAGGGTTAAACGCTAATAATGAGAACAGAAAGGAGCTGCGTTGAAAAGGAAAAATTGAGGTACCATTCAATCCAGCAGGCGCACCAATGGGCCTCTCACCTGAGAAGACCAGAATGAAGAAGACCCGGGCTGCAAAAGCTGCACTGCAGCCTTATGCACAATAGACAAGACAGTGAAGCAACCAAAATGTCCATCAACAGATAAAAGGAAAAAGAAGAAGCGGTCCATGTACACAATGAATACTAGCCATGGAAGACAATGAAACACTGCTCTCTGAGACACCATAGATGATCTTGGAGATAATCACAGAACATGAGGTAAGTCGGAAAGCAAAAGTCGTATATCCTATGATATCACTTATACGCGTTCTCTAATAACTGACACAAATGAACATATTTCCACTGAGAAAGTCAATCACAGACTTATTAAAAAAAACTATGCTTATCTACAAGGAAAGGTGGGGGGAATGGATACATGAAGATTAGCGTTACCATATGTATACAAATACATATTATATACATATATCAAAAAGACCGACCATATAGCAAGGAAGGTTTACGGATCACTGTGTAACAATTTACACGGGAAGAGGATCTCTACATAAATAGGTATATAGAATATGTAGATGAACCAGAGTATGTACACCTTGGACAAGCAACATTCTAACCATTACCCCAATTGAAAAAATTAAAACAACCAACTAGGAGTAATGAGACATAAACTTATGGGGGGTTCTCCTGGCACATTCCATTCAAATTTACAACCTAGGCAAACGACTTCCAGAACGGCTCTGCTGCCCTAGTACCCAGATTTGGGAATGGAGAAATGCTGCATCCTTGTGGCCATTTCCCACAACAGCAGCTTTAAACCCACTGCAAAAGGTCACTAAATATTCACCAATTGCAGGTCTGTAAATGACACCTGCCCTCCAAAAAATACTGAGGTCGAAAATCGACCAAAATATTCTAGAGTGCAACCTTCCAGAAAGAAAATTTGAAGAGGTATATTGTACTCACAATTTTTTTCTTTTTTCTTTTAACAGAAAAGGAAAAGGCGTGGAAAAATGATGAATTGTAGGAATTTTTACAGACATGTAAACCAAAATTACAAAAACCTATCAGCTCACACCAGTCAGAATGGCCATCAACAAAATGCGGCAAACGATAAACGCTGACGTGATTGTGGAGAAATACGTACCCTCAATTCTAAGGGGGACGTGGTACGAGCCACTAATGAAAGCACAATTGAGGTGCCTTGAAAAGGTAAACGTTGAGCTACCATACCATTCAATCAATCATACCCACTGCTGGGTCTATCACCTGAGAAAATGAAAATCAAAAATCGCAGGCTGGCAATCCTGCACTCCAGCAATATTTACCATAGGCAACACTTGGAAGCAACGAAAATGTCCATCAACAGAGGAATGCACCAAAAAGAAGTGGTCCAAGTACACAATGGAATATTAGCCATGGAAAACATTGAAGCACTGCTCTTTGAGGCACCATAGATGAGCCTGGAGATAATCACAAAACATGAAGTAGGTCGGAAAGCAAAAGACCTATATCTTATCACTTATGGCATTATCTAATAACTGACACAGATGAACATATTTCCAAAGAGAAAGACACTCACAGGTGTAGAAAACAAACTATGCTCATCTAAAAGGAAAGGAGGGGGGAAATTGAGAAATGAAGATTAGTGTTACTATACATATTCAAATACATATTATATACATGTATCAAAAAGATCGAACATATAGCAAGGGAGGTCGACGGAACACTGTAATATTTTATATGGGAAGAGGATCTGTACATTAATAGACATACATAATGTCCAAATGAACTAGATTGTGTACACCTAGGACAAACACTATTCTAAACTTTACCCAGATTTAAAAAATTTTAAAAACCAAGAAGAAGTAATGAGACATAAACTTATGGGGATTTCTCCAGGCAAATTCCATTCTAATTTACAACCTGGACAATGACTTCCAGAAAGGCTCTGCTGCCCTAGAACCCAGCTTGGGGAATGGAGAAATGCTACCTCCTTGTGGACGTTTCCCACAACAGCAGCTTTGAACTCACTGAAAAAGGTCACTAAATTTTCACCAACTTGCAGTTTTGTAAATTGCGCCTGCCCTCCAGAAAATTTCTGGGGTCAAAAATCGACCAAAAAATTCAGAAGAGGGCAACCTTCGAAGAAGACAATTTCAAGAGCTGTATTGTACTCACGGTTTTTTCTTTTAAGAGAAAAGAAAAAGGCATAGGAATATGATGAATTTTAAAAATTTTCATGACATGCATACCCATATTACAAAACCCTATCAGCTCACAGCAGTCAGAATGGCCATTAGGAAAAATGCTGCAAAAAATAAACGGTGAAGGGAGTGTGGAGAAATGCGTACCCTCGGTTGTAAGGGGGGGCATGTAAAGAGCCACTAATGAAAACACAATGTAGGTGCTTTGAAAAGGGAAACATTGAACTACCAGTCCATCAATCACAACCACTGCTTGGCCTATCACCTGAGAAAATGAGAATCAAAAAGTCACAGGCTGGGAAACCTGTATGCCAGCAATATTTACCATAGCCAGCACTTGGAAGAAATGAAAATGTCCATCAACCGAGGAATGCACCAAGAAGAAGTGGTCCACGTACACAATGGAATATTACTGTAATAATAAATATAAATTAAATTTAAAAACAAACAAAAGCAAGGAGACATCAACATTTGTGGGTTTCTCCGGGCACATTGCACTCTAATTTATAACCGAAAAACAACACTGGCCGGTAGGTCTGTTTCCCTAGTACCAGCAAGGGGAACGTAGAAAGGCTGTCGCTCTCTGGCCGTTACCTGCAAAAGCAGGTTTAAAGCCTGAGCTAATGGTCACTTCATATGAACAAGTACTGCAGGGCTGTAAATGAAACCTGCCCTCAAAATGTCTTGAGGGAGATAATGGCCAAAATATTTCAAATGGTGACACATACTTTAAGAAAACACTTTGAAGAAATAAGCTCTAATCACAGCTGGAAAAATAAAAAGGACATGTCTTACAGCTCAATTTCAACGCATTATGAGACACATGCAAATTCAACCACAAAGAGGTATCAGCTCACACCACTCAGAATAACCATCAGCAAAAACTACAAAGAATAAATGCTGAAGGTGCTGGGAAGAAATGCATACCCTCCGCTTTAAGTGGGACGTAACCTGGAAAGAGCCACTAAAGAGAACAGAATAGAGGTGCCTTTAAAAGGTAAACATTGAGCTACCATATGATCCAGCAGACCTATTCCTGGACCTATAACCTAAGAAGACAGAATTGGAAGGACACAGGTACGCAAATCTGCATTGCATAGTATAACAATCGCCAAGATATGGAAGTAACCAAAAAGTCCAACGACAGATGGGTGGACAATGAAGAACTGCTACATGTACAGATGGAATATGAGCTAGTGAAAAAAATGAAACAATGCCATTTGCAGCACCATAGATGAGTCTAGAAGTAATCACGCAACTTGGTGTAAGTGAGAAAGCGAAAGACACATATCCTATCATATCACATATAGGTGTTACCTAAAAAATGATACAAACAAAGGTATTTCCACAGAGAAACACTATCATAGATTCATTAAAAAAACTTATGGTTCACCAAATGGAAAGGTGTGAGGATTGAATACATTACCATATTGAGGTTAACAGAGAGATACAAACACATGTGAAATATATAACCACCAAAGACCTACGCAATACCAAGAGAAGACTACTCAACATTGTGTCGTAACAGACATGGGAAAAGGATCCGAAGAAAAATAGATATATGTATATGTGTGAAAGAACCACATCTTGCACACCTAGAACAAACAAAACATTGTAATCAAGTTTGCTGTGATAAAAAATAAAAATTAAGTTCAAGATACCAACAAGAAGTAATGAGACATAAACTTAAAGGGCTTTTTCCTCGCACATTCCATTCTAATTTACAACCTAGAACACCACTTCCAGTAAGGCTCTGTTGCCCTAGTAACCAGATTTGGTAAAGGAGAAATGCTGCCGCCTTGTGGCCGATTCCCGCAACAGCAGCTTTTAACCCACAGCTAATGGTCACTTACCATTCACAAGGACTCAGGGCTGTAAAGGACACCTGCCCTCAAAATTGTGCTGAGGTAGGGAATGGATAAAAAAAATTCAAAACAGGCAAAATGTTCACGAAGCTAGTATGAAGAGGTAAGTTGTACTCACTCTCTTTTTAAAGAAAGGAAAATGGATAAAAGCTCAACCTCAGGAAGTATTAGACTCATGCAATCTAATCTACAAAAAGTTTTCAACTCACACCCGTCGACTGACCATTGGCAAAAAGTCTACAAACAATCAATGCTGAAGAGGTTTTAGAGAACTGTGTACCCTCTAGCTGCTGGTGAGATGTAAAAGGGTTAAACGCTAATAATGAGAACAGAAAGGAGCTGCGTTGAAAAGGAAAAATTGAGGTACCATTCAATCCAGCAGGCGCACCAATGGGCCTCTCACCTGAGAAGACCAGAATGAAGAAGACCCGGGCTGCAAAAGCTGCACTGCAGCCTTATGCACAATAGACAAGACAGTGAAGCAACCAAAATGTCCATCAACAGATAAAAGGAAAAAGAAGAAGCGGTCCATGTACACAATGAATACTAGCCATGGAAGACAATGAAACACTGCTCTCTGAGACACCATAGATGATCTTGGAGATAATCACAGAACATGAGGTAAGTCGGAAAGCAAAAGTCGTATATCCTATGATATCACTTATACGCGTTCTCTAATAACTGACACAAATGAACATATTTCCACTGAGAAAGTCAATCACAGACTTATTAAAAAAAACTATGCTTATCTACAAGGAAAGGTGGGGGGAATGGATACATGAAGATTAGCGTTACCATATGTATACAAATACATATTATATACATATATCAAAAAGACCGACCATATAGCAAGGAAGGTTTACGGATCACTGTGTAACAATTTACACGGGAAGAGGATCTCTACATAAATAGGTATATAGAATATGTAGATGAACCAGAGTATGTACACCTTGGACAAGCAACATTCTAACCATTACCCCAATTGAAAAAATTAAAACAACCAACTAGGAGTAATGAGACATAAACTTATGGGGGGTTCTCCTGGCACATTCCATTCAAATTTACAACCTAGGCAAACGACTTCCAGAACGGCTCTGCTGCCCTAGTACCCAGATTTGGGAATGGAGAAATGCTGCATCCTTGTGGCCATTTCCCACAACAGCAGCTTTAAACCCACTGCAAAAGGTCACTAAATATTCACCAATTGCAGGTCTGTAAATGACACCTGCCCTCCAAAAAATACTGAGGTCGAAAATCGACCAAAATATTCTAGAGTGCAACCTTCCAGAAAGAAAATTTGAAGAGGTATATTGTACTCACAATTTTTTTCTTTTTTCTTTTAACAGAAAAGGAAAAGGCGTGGAAAAATGATGAATTGTAGGAATTTTTACAGACATGTAAACCAAAATTACAAAAACCTATCAGCTCACACCAGTCAGAATGGCCATCAACAAAATGCGGCAAACGATAAACGCTGACGTGACTGTGGAGAAATACGTACCCTCAATTCTAAGGGGGACGTGGTACGAGCCACTAATGAAAGCACAATTGAGGTGCCTTGAAAAGGTAAACGTTGAGCTACCATACCATTCAATCAATCATACCCACTGCTGGGTCTATCACCTGAGAAAATGAAAATCAAAAATCGCAGGCTGGCAATCCTGCACTCCAGCAATATTTACCATAGGCAACACTTGGAAGCAACGAAAATGTCCATCAACAGAGGAATGCACCAAAAAGAAGTGGTCCAAGTACACAATGGAATATTAGCCATGGAAAACATTGAAGCACTGCTCTTTGAGGCACCATAGATGAGCCTGGAGATAATCACAAAACATGAAGTAGGTCGGAAAGCAAAAGACCTATATCTTATCACTTATGGCATTATCTAATAACTGACACAGATGAACATATTTCCAAAGAGAAAGACACTCACAGGTGTAGAAAACAAACTATGCTCATCTAAAAGGAAAGGAGGGGGGAAATTGAGAAATGAAGATTAGTGTTACTATACATATTCAAATACATATTATATACATGTATCAAAAAGATCGAACATATAGCAAGGGAGGTCGACGGAACACTGTAATATTTTATAAGGGAAGAGGATCTGTACATTAATAGACATACATAATGTCCAAATGAACTAGATTGTGTACACCTAGGACAAACACTATTCTAAACTTTACCCAGATTTAAAAAATTTTAAAAACCAAGAAGAAGTAATGAGACATAAACTTATGGGGATTTCTCCAGGCAAATTCCATTCTAATTTACAACCTGGACAATGACTTCCAGAAAGGCTCTGCTGCCCTAGAACCCAGATTGGGGAATGGAGAAATGCTACCTCCTTGTGGACGTATCCCACAACAGCAGCTTTGAACTCACTGCAAAAGGTCACTAAATTTTCACCAACTTGCAGTTCTGTAAATTGCGCCTGCCCTCCAGAAAATTTCTGGGGTCAAAAATCGACCAAAAAATTCAGAAGAGGGCAACCTTCGAAGAAGACAATTTCAAGAGCTGTGTTGTACTCACGGTTTTTTCTTTTAAGAGAAAAGAAAAAGGCATAGGAATATGATGAATTTTAAAAATTTTCATGACATGCATACCCATATTACAAAACCCTATCAGCTCACAGCAGTCAGAATGGCCATTAGGAAAAATGCTGCAAAAAATAAACGGTGAAGGGAGTGTGGAGAAATGCGTACCCTCGGTTGTAAGGGGGGGCATGTAAAGAGCCACTAATGAAAACACAATGTAGGTGCTTTGAAAAGGGAAACATTGAACTACCAGTCCATCAATCACAACCACTGCTTGGCCTATCACCTGAGAAAATGAGAATCAAAAAGTCACAGGCTGGGAAACCTGTATGCCAGCAATATTTACCATAGCCAGCACTTGGAAGAAATGAAAATGTCCATCAACCGAGGAATGCACCAAGAAGAAGTGGTCCACGTACACAATGGAATATTACTGTAATAATAAATATAAATTAAATTTAAAAACAAACAAAAGCAAGGAGACATCAACATTTGTGGGTTTCTCCGGGCACATTGCACTCTAATTTATAACCGAAAAACAACACTGGCCGGTAGGTCTGTTTCCCTAGTACCAGCAAGGGGAACGTAGAAAGGCTGTCGCTCTCTGGCCGTTACCTGCAAAAGCAGGTTTAAAGCCTGAGCTAATGGTCACTTCATATGAACAAGTACTGCAGGGCTGTAAATGAAACCTGCCCTCAAAATGTCTTGAGGGAGATAATGGCCAAAATATTTCAAATGGTGACACATACTTTAAGAAAACACTTTGAAGAAATAAGCTCTAATCACAGCTGGAAAAATAAAAAGGACATGTCTTACAGCTCAATTTCAACGCATTATGAGACACATGCAAATTCAACCACAAAGAGGTATCAGCTCACACCACTCAGAATAACCATCAGCAAAAACTACAAAGAATAAATGCTGAAGGTGCTGGGAAGAAATGCATACCCTCCGCTTTAAGTGGGACGTAACCTGGAAAGAGCCACTAAAGAGAACAGAATAGAGGTGCCTTTAAAAGGTAAACATTGAGCTACCATATGATCCAGCAGACCTATTCCTGGACCTATAACCTAAGAAGACAGAATTGGAAGGACACAGGTACGCAAATCTGCATTGCATAGTATAACAATCGCCAAGATATGGAAGTAACCAAAAAGTCCAACGACAGATGGGTGGACAATGAAGAACTGCTACATGTACAGATGGAATATGAGCTAGTGAAAAAAATGAAACAATGCCATTTGCAGCACCATAGATGAGTCTAGAAGTAATCACGCAACTTGGTGTAAGTGAGAAAGCGAAAGACACATATCCTATCATATCACATATAGGTGTTACCTAAAAAATGATACAAACAAAGGTATTTCCACAGAGAAACACTATCATAGATTCATTAAAAAAACTTATGGTTCACCAAATGGAAAGGTGTGAGGATTGAATACATTACCATATTGAGGTTAACAGAGAGATACAAACACATGTGAAATATATAACCACCAAAGACCTACGCAATACCAAGAGAAGACTACTCAACATTGTGTCGTAACAGACATGGGAAAAGGATCCGAAGAAAAATAGATATATGTCTATGTGTGAAAGAACCACATCTTGCACACCTAGAACAAACAAAACATTGTAATCAAGTTTGCTGTGATAAAAAATAAAAATTAAGTTAAAGATACCAACAAGAAGTAATGAGACATAAACTTAAAGGGCTTTTTCCTCGCACATTCCATTCTAATTTACAACCTAGAACACCACTTCCAGTAAGGCTCTGTTGCCCTAGTAACCAGATTTGGTAAAGGAGAAATGCTGCCGCCTTGTGGCCGATTCCCGCAACAGCAGCTTTTAACCCACAGCTAATGGTCACTTACCATTCACAAGGACTCAGGGCTGTAAAGGACACCTGCCCTCAAAATTGTGCTGAGGTAGGGAATGGATAAAAAAAATTCAAAACAGGCAAAATGTTCACGAAGCTAGTATGAAGAGGTAAGTTGTACTCACTCTCTTTTTAAAGAAAGGAAAATGGATAAAAGCTCAACCTCAGGAAGTATTAGACTCATGCAATCTAATCTACAAAAAGTTTTCAACTCACACCCGTCGACTGACCATTGGCAAAAAGTCTACAAACAATCAATGCTGAAGAGGTTTTAGAGAACTGTGTACCCTCTAGCTGCTGGTGAGATGTAAAAGGGTTAAACGCTAATAATGAGAACAGAAAGGAGCTGCGTTGAAAAGGAAAAATTGAGGTACCATTCAATCCAGCAGGCGCACCAATGGGCCTCTCACCTGAGAAGACCAGAATGAAGAAGACCCGGGCTGCAAAAGCTGCACTGCAGCCTTATGCACAATAGACAAGACAGTGAAGCAACCAAAATGTCCATCAACAGATAAAAGGAAAAAGAAGAAGCGGTCCATGTACACAATGAATACTAGCCATGGAAGACAATGAAACACTGCTCTCTGAGACACCATAGATGATCTTGGAGATAATCACAGAACATGAGGTAAGTCGGAAAGCAAAAGTCGTATATCCTATGATATCACTTATACGCGTTCTCTAATAACTGACACAAATGAACATATTTCCACTGAGAAAGTCAATCACAGACTTATTAAAAAAAACTATGCTTATCTACAAGGAAAGGTGGGGGGAATGGATACATGAAGATTAGCGTTACCATATGTATACAAATACATATTATATACATATATCAAAAAGACCGACCATATAGCAAGGAAGGTTTACGGATCACTGTGTAACAATTTACACGGGAAGAGGATCTCTACATAAATAGGTATATAGAATATGTAGATGAACCAGAGTATGTACACCTTGGACAAGCAACATTCTAACCATTACCCCAATTGAAAAAATTAAAACAACCAACTAGGAGTAATGAGACATAAACTTATGGGGGGTTCTCCTGGCACATTCCATTCAAATTTACAACCTAGGCAAACGACTTCCAGAACGGCTCTGCTGCCCTAGTACCCAGATTTGGGAATGGAGAAATGCTGCATCCTTGTGGCCATTTCCCACAACAGCAGCTTTAAACCCACTGCAAAAGGTCACTAAATATTCACCAATTGCAGGTCTGTAAATGACACCTGCCCTCCAAAAAATACTGAGGTCGAAAATCGACCAAAATATTCTAGAGTGCAACCTTCCAGAAAGAAAATTTGAAGAGGTATATTGTACTCACAATTTTTTTCTTTTTTCTTTTAACAGAAAAGGAAAAGGCGTGGAAAAATGATGAATTGTAGGAATTTTTACAGACATGTAAACCAAAATTACAAAAACCTATCAGCTCACACCAGTCAGAATGGCCATCAACAAAATGCGGCAAACGATAAACGCTGACGTGACTGTGGAGAAATACGTACCCTCAATTCTAAGGGGGACGTGGTACGAGCCACTAATGAAAGCACAATTGAGGTGCCTTGAAAAGGTAAACGTTGAGCTACCATACCATTCAATCAATCATACCCACTGCTGGGTCTATCACCTGAGAAAATGAAAATCAAAAATCGCAGGCTGGCAATCCTGCACTCCAGCAATATTTACCATAGGCAACACTTGGAAGCAACGAAAATGTCCATCAACAGAGGAATGCACCAAAAAGAAGTGGTCCAAGTACACAATGGAATATTAGCCATGGAAAACATTGAAGCACTGCTCTTTGAGGCACCATAGATGAGCCTGGAGATAATCACAAAACATGAAGTAGGTCGGAAAGCAAAAGACCTATATCTTATCACTTATGGCATTATCTAATAACTGACACAGATGAACATATTTCCAAAGAGAAAGACACTCACAGGTGTAGAAAACAAACTATGCTCATCTAAAAGGAAAGGAGGGGGGAAATTGAGAAATGAAGATTAGTGTTACTATACATATTCAAATACATATTATATACATGTATCAAAAAGATCGAACATATAGCAAGGGAGGTCGACGGAACACTGTAATATTTTATAAGGGAAGAGGATCTGTACATTAATAGACATACATAATGTCCAAATGAACTAGATTGTGTACACCTAGGACAAACACTATTCTAAACTTTACCCAGATTTAAAAAATTTTAAAAACCAAGAAGAAGTAATGAGACATAAACTTATGGGGATTTCTCCAGGCAAATTCCATTCTAATTTACAACCTGGACAATGACTTCCAGAAAGGCTCTGCTGCCCTAGAACCCAGATTGGGGAATGGAGAAATGCTACCTCCTTGTGGACGTATCCCACAACAGCAGCTTTGAACTCACTGCAAAAGGTCACTAAATTTTCACCAACTTGCAGTTCTGTAAATTGCGCCTGCCCTCCAGAAAATTTCTGGGGTCAAAAATCGACCAAAAAATTCAGAAGAGGGCAACCTTCGAAGAAGACAATTTCAAGAGCTGTGTTGTACTCACGGTTTTTTCTTTTAAGAGAAAAGAAAAAGGCATAGGAATATGATGAATTTTAAAAATTTTCATGACATGCATACCCATATTACAAAACCCTATCAGCTCACAGCAGTCAGAATGGCCATTAGGAAAAATGCTGCAAAAAATAAACGGTGAAGGGAGTGTGGAGAAATGCGTACCCTCGGTTGTAAGGGGGGGCATGTAAAGAGCCACTAATGAAAACACAATGTAGGTGCTTTGAAAAGGGAAACATTGAACTACCAGTCCATCAATCACAACCACTGCTTGGCCTATCACCTGAGAAAATGAGAATCAAAAAGTCACAGGCTGGGAAACCTGTATGCCAGCAATATTTACCATAGCCAGCACTTGGAAGAAATGAAAATGTCCATCAACCGAGGAATGCACCAAGAAGAAGTGGTCCACGTACACAATGGAATATTACTGTAATAATAAATATAAATTAAATTTAAAAACAAACAAAAGCAAGGAGACATCAACATTTGTGGGTTTCTCCGGGCACATTGCACTCTAATTTATAACCGAAAAACAACACTGGCCGGTAGGTCTGTTTCCCTAGTACCAGCAAGGGGAACGTAGAAAGGCTGTCGCTCTCTGGCCGTTACCTGCAAAAGCAGGTTTAAAGCCTGAGCTAATGGTCACTTCATATGAACAAGTACTGCAGGGCTGTAAATGAAACCTGCCCTCAAAATGTCTTGAGGGAGATAATGGCCAAAATATTTCAAATGGTGACACATACTTTAAGAAAACACTTTGAAGAAATAAGCTCTAATCACAGCTGGAAAAATAAAAAGGACATGTCTTACAGCTCAATTTCAACGCATTATGAGACACATGCAAATTCAACCACAAAGAGGTATCAGCTCACACCACTCAGAATAACCATCAGCAAAAACTACAAAGAATAAATGCTGAAGGTGCTGGGAAGAAATGCATACCCTCCGCTTTAAGTGGGACGTAACCTGGAAAGAGCCACTAAAGAGAACAGAATAGAGGTGCCTTTAAAAGGTAAACATTGAGCTACCATATGATCCAGCAGACCTATTCCTGGACCTATAACCTAAGAAGACAGAATTGGAAGGACACAGGTACGCAAATCTGCATTGCATAGTATAACAATCGCCAAGATATGGAAGTAACCAAAAAGTCCAACGACAGATGGGTGGACAATGAAGAACTGCTACATGTACAGATGGAATATGAGCTAGTGAAAAAAATGAAACAATGCCATTTGCAGCACCATAGATGAGTCTAGAAGTAATCACGCAACTTGGTGTAAGTGAGAAAGCGAAAGACACATATCCTATCATATCACATATAGGTGTTACCTAAAAAATGATACAAACAAAGGTATTTCCACAGAGAAACACTATCATAGATTCATTAAAAAAACTTATGGTTCACCAAATGGAAAGGTGTGAGGATTGAATACATTACCATATTGAGGTTAACAGAGAGATACAAACACATGTGAAATATATAACCACCAAAGACCTACGCAATACCAAGAGAAGACTACTCAACATTGTGTCGTAACAGACATGGGAAAAGGATCCGAAGAAAAATAGATATATGTCTATGTGTGAAAGAACCACATCTTGCACACCTAGAACAAACAAAACATTGTAATCAAGTTTGCTGTGATAAAAAATAAAAATTAAGTTAAAGATACCAACAAGAAGTAATGAGACATAAACTTAAAGGGCTTTTTCCTCGCACATTCCATTCTAATTTACAACCTAGAACACCACTTCCAGTAAGGCTCTGTTGCCCTAGTAACCAGATTTGGTAAAGGAGAAATGCTGCCGCCTTGTGGCCGATTCCCGCAACAGCAGCTTTTAACCCACAGCTAATGGTCACTTACCATTCACAAGGACTCAGGGCTGTAAAGGACACCTGCCCTCAAAATTGTGCTGAGGTAGGGAATGGATAAAAAAAATTCAAAACAGGCAAAATGTTCACGAAGCTAGTATGAAGAGGTAAGTTGTACTCACTCTCTTTTTAAAGAAAGGAAAATGGATAAAAGCTCAACCTCAGGAAGTATTAGACTCATGCAATCTAATCTACAAAAAGTTTTCAACTCACACCCGTCGACTGACCATTGGCAAAAAGTCTACAAACAATCAATGCTGAAGAGGTTTTAGAGAACTGTGTACCCTCTAGCTGCTGGTGAGATGTAAAAGGGTTAAACGCTAATAATGAGAACAGAAAGGAGCTGCGTTGAAAAGGAAAAATTGAGGTACCATTCAATCCAGCAGGCGCACCAATGGGCCTCTCACCTGAGAAGACCAGAATGAAGAAGACCCGGGCTGCAAAAGCTGCACTGCAGCCTTATGCACAATAGACAAGACAGTGAAGCAACCAAAATGTCCATCAACAGATAAAAGGAAAAAGAAGAAGCGGTCCATGTACACAATGAATACTAGCCATGGAAGACAATGAAACACTGCTCTCTGAGACACCATAGATGATCTTGGAGATAATCACAGAACATGAGGTAAGTCGGAAAGCAAAAGTCGTATATCCTATGATATCACTTATACGCGTTCTCTAATAACTGACACAAATGAACATATTTCCACTGAGAAAGTCAATCACAGACTTATTAAAAAAAACTATGCTTATCTACAAGGAAAGGTGGGGGGAATGGATACATGAAGATTAGCGTTACCATATGTATACAAATACATATTATATACATATATCAAAAAGACCGACCATATAGCAAGGAAGGTTTACGGATCACTGTGTAACAATTTACACGGGAAGAGGATCTCTACATAAATAGGTATATAGAATATGTAGATGAACCAGAGTATGTACACCTTGGACAAGCAACATTCTAACCATTACCCCAATTGAAAAAATTAAAACAACCAACTAGGAGTAATGAGACATAAACTTATGGGGGGTTCTCCTGGCACATTCCATTCAAATTTACAACCTAGGCAAACGACTTCCAGAACGGCTCTGCTGCCCTAGTACCCAGATTTGGGAATGGAGAAATGCTGCATCCTTGTGGCCATTTCCCACAACAGCAGCTTTAAACCCACTGCAAAAGGTCACTAAATATTCACCAATTGCAGGTCTGTAAATGACACCTGCCCTCCAAAAAATACTGAGGTCGAAAATCGACCAAAATATTCTACAGTGCAACCTTCCAGAAAGAAAATTTGAAGAGGTATATTGTACTCACAATTTTTTTCTTTTTTCTTTTAACAGAAAAGGAAAAGGCGTGGAAAAATGATGAATTGTAGGAATTTTTACAGACATGTAAACCAAAATTACAAAAACCTATCAGCTCACACCAGTCAGAATGGCCATCAACAAAATGCGGCAAACGATAAACGCTGACGTGATTGTGGAGAAATACGTACCCTCAATTCTAAGGGGGACGTGGTACGAGCCACTAATGAAAGCACAATTGAGGTGCCTTGAAAAGGTAAACGTTGAGCTACCATACCATTCAATCAATCATACCCACTGCTGGGTCTATCACCTGAGAAAATGAAAATCAAAAATCGCAGGCTGGCAATCCTGCACTCCAGCAATATTTACCATAGGCAACACTTGGAAGCAACGAAAATGTCCATCAACAGAGGAATGCACCAAAAAGAAGTGGTCCAAGTACACAATGGAATATTAGCCATGGAAAACATTGAAGCACTGCTCTTTGAGGCACCATAGATGAGCCTGGAGATAATCACAAAACATGAAGTAGGTCGGAAAGCAAAAGACCTATATCTTATCACTTATGGCATTATCTAATAACTGACACAGATGAACATATTTCCAAAGAGAAAGACACTCACAGGTGTAGAAAACAAACTATGCTCATCTAAAAGGAAAGGAGGGGGGAAATTGAGAAATGAAGATTAGTGTTACTATACATATTCAAATACATATTATATACATGTATCAAAAAGATCGAACATATAGCAAGGGAGGTCGACGGAACACTGTAATATTTTATATGGGAAGAGGATCTGTACATTAATAGACATACATAATGTCCAAATGAACTAGATTGTGTACACCTAGGACAAACACTATTCTAAACTTTACCCAGATTTAAAAAATTTTAAAAACCAAGAAGAAGTAATGAGACATAAACTTATGGGGATTTCTCCAGGCAAATTCCATTCTAATTTACAACCTGGACAATGACTTCCAGAAAGGCTCTGCTGCCCTAGAACCCAGCTTGGGGAATGGAGAAATGCTACCTCCTTGTGGACGTTTCCCACAACAGCAGCTTTGAACTCACTGCAAAAGGTCACTAAATTTTCACCAACTTGCAGTTTTGTAAATTGCGCCTGCCCTCCAGAAAATTTCTGGGGTCAAAAATCGACCAAAAAATTCAGAAGAGGGCAACCTTCGAAGAAGACAATTTCAAGAGCTGTATTGTACTCACGGTTTTTTCTTTTAAGAGAAAAGAAAAAGGCATAGGAATATGATGAATTTTAAAAATTTTCATGACATGCATACCCATATTACAAAACCCTATCAGCTCACAGCAGTCAGAATGGCCATTAGGAAAAATGCTGCAAAAAATAAACGGTGAAGGGAGTGTGGAGAAATGCGTACCCTCGGTTGTAAGGGGGGGCATGTAAAGAGCCACTAATGAAAACACAATGTAGGTGCTTTGAAAAGGGAAACATTGAACTACCAGTCCATCAATCACAACCACTGCTTGGCCTATCACCTGAGAAAATGAGAATCAAAAAGTCACAGGCTGGGAAACCTGTATGCCAGCAATATTTACCATAGCCAGCACTTGGAAGCAATGAAAATGTCCATCAACCGAGGAATGCACCAAGAAGAAGTGGTCCACGTACACAATGGAATATTACTGTAATAATAAATATAAATTAAATTTAAAAACAAAGAAAAGCAAGGAGACATCAACATTTGTGGGTTTATCCGGGCACATTGCACTCTAATTTATAACCGAAGAACACCACTGGCCGGTAGGTCTGTTTCCCTAGTACCAGCAAGGGGAACGTAGAAAGGCTGTCGCTCTCTGGCCGTTACCTGCAAAAGCAGGTTTAAAGCCTGAGCTAATGGTCACTTCATATGAACAAGTACTGCAGGGCTGTAAATGAAACCTGCCCTCAAAATGTCTTGAGGGAGATAATGGCCAAAATATTTCAAATGGTGACACATACTTTAAGAAAACACTTTGAAGAAATAAGCTCTCATCACAGCTGGAAAAATAAAAAGGACATGTCTTACAGCTCAATTTCAACGCATTATGAGACACATGCAAATTCAACCACAAAGAGGTATCAGCTCACACCACTCAGAATAACCATCAGCAAAAACTACAAAGAATAAATGCTGAAGGTGCTGGGAAGAAATGCATACCCTCCGCTTTAAGTGGGACGTAACCTGGAAAGAGCCACTAAAGCGAACAGAATAGAGGTGCCTTTAAAAGGTAAACATTGAGCTACCATATGATCCAGCAGACCTATTCCTGGACCTATAACCTAAGAAGACAGAATTGGAAGGACACAGGTACGCAAATCTGCATTGCATAGTATAACAATCACCAAGATATGGAAGTAACCAAAAAGTCCAACGACAGATGGGTGGACAATGAAGAACTGCTACATGTACAGATGGAATATGAGCTAGTGAAAAAATGAAACAATGCCATTTGCAGCACCATAGATGAGTCTAGAAGTAATCACGCAACTTGGAGTAAGTGAGAAAGCGAAAGACACATATCCTATCATATCACATATAGGTGTTACCTAAAAAAAGATACAAACAAAGGTATTTCCACAGAGAAACACTATCATAGATTCATTAAAAAAACTTATGGTTCACCAAATGGAAAGGTGTGAGGATTGAATACATTACCATATTGAGGTTAACAGAGAGATACAAACACATGTGAAATATATAATCACCAAAGACCTACGCAATACCAAGAGAAGACTACTCAACATTGTGTTGTAACCTACATGGGAAAAGGATCCGAAGAAAAATAGATATATGTATATGTGTGAAAGAACCACATCTTGCACACCTAGAACAAACAAAACATTGTAATCAAGTTTGCTGTGATAAAAAATAAAAATTAAGTTAAAAATACCAACAAGAAGTAATGAGACATAAACTTAAAGGGATTTTTCGTCACACATTCCATTCGAATTTACAACCTAGAACACCACTTCCAGTAAGGCTCTGTTGCCCTAGTAACCAGATTTGGTAAAGGAGAAATGCTGCCGCCTTGTGGCCGATTCCCGCAACAGCAGCTTTTAACCCACAGCTAATGGTCACTTACCATTCACAAGGACTCAGGGCTGTAAAGGACACCTGCCCTCAAAATTGTGCTGAGGTAGGGAATGGATAAAAAAAATTCAAAACAAGCAAAATGTTCACGAAGCTAGTATGAAGAGGTAAGTTTTACTCACTCTCTTTTTAAAGAAAGGAAAATGGATTAAAGCTCAACCTCAGGAAGTATTAGACTCATGCAATCTAATCTACAAAAAGTTTTCAACTCACACCCGTCGACTGACCATTGGCAAAAAGTCTACAAACAATCAACGCTGAAGAGGTTTTAGAGAACTGTGTACCCTCTAGCTGCTGGTGAGATGTAAAAGGGTTAAACGCTAATAATGAGAACAGAAAGGAGCTGCGTTGAAAAGGAAAAATTGAGGTACCATTCAATCCAGCAGGCGCACCAATGGGCCTCTCACCTGAGAAGACCAGAATGAAGAAGACCCGGGCTGCAAAAGCTGCACTGCAGCCTTATTCACAATAGACAAGACAGTGAAGCAACCAACATGTCCATCAACAGATGAAAGGAAAAAGAAGAAGCGGCCCATGTACACAATGAATACTAGCCATGGAAAACAATGAAACACTGCTCTTTGAGACACCATAGATGATCTTGGAGATAATCACAGAACATGAGGTAAGTCGGAAAGCAAAAGTCCTATATCCTATGATATCACTTATACGCGTTCTCTAATAACTGACACAAATGAACATATTTCCACTGAGAAAGTCAATCACAGACTTATTAAAAAAACTATGCTTATCTACAAGGAAAGGTGGGGGGAATGGATACATGAAGATTAGCGTTACCATATGTATACAAATACATATTATATACATATATCAAAAAGACCGACCATATAGCAAGGAAGGTTTACGGAACACTGTGTAATAATTTACACGGGAAGAGGATCTCTACATAAATAGGTATATAGAATATGTAGATGAACCAGAGTATGTACACCTTGGACAAGCAACATTCTAACCATTACCCCAATTGAAAAAAATTAAACCAACCAACTAGGAGTAATGAGACATAAACTTATGGGGGGTTCTCCTGGCACATTCCATTCAAATTTACAACCTAGGCAAACGACTTCCAGAACGGCTCTGCTGCCCTAGTACCCAGATTTGGGAATGGAGAAATGCTGCATCCTTGTGGCCGTTTCCCACAACAGCAGCTTTAAACCCACTGCAAAAGGTCACTAAATATTCACCAATTGCAGGTCTGTAAATGACACCTGCCCTCCAAAAAATACTGAGGTCGAAAATCGACCAAAATATTCTAGAGTGCAACCTTCCAAAAAGAAAATTTGAAGAGGTATATTGTACTCACACTTTTTTTTCTTTTTTCTTTTAACAGAAAAGGAAAAGGCGTGGAAAAAGGATGAATTGTAGGAATTTTTACAGACATGTAAACCCAAATTACAAAAACCTATCAGCTCACACCAGTCAGAATGGCCATCAACAAAAATGCTGCAAACAAGAAATGCTGACGTGATTGTGGAGAAATGCGTACCCTCGATTCTAAGGGGGACGTGGTAAGAGCCACTAATGAAAGCACAATTGAGGTGCCTTGAAAAGGTAAACGTTGAGCTACCATACCAGTCAATCAATCATACCCACTGCTGGGTCTATCACCTGAGAAAATGAAAATCAAAAATCGCAGGCTGGCAATCCTGCACTCCAGCAATATTTACCATAGGCAACACTTGGAAGCAACGAAAATGTCCATCAACAGAGGAATGCACCAAGAAGAAGTGGTCCATGTACACAATGGAATATTAGCCATGGAAAACATTGAAGCACTGCTCTTTGAGGCACCATAGATGAGCCTGGAGATAATCACAAAACATGAAGTAGGTCGGAAAGCAAAAGACCTATATCTTATATTATCACTTATGGCATTATCTAATAACTGACACAGATGAACATATTTCCAAAGAGAAAGACACTCACAGGCGTAGAAAACAAACTATGCTCATCTAAAAGGAAAGGAGGGGGGAAATTGAGAAATGAAGATTAGTGTTACTATACATATTCAAATACATATTATATACATGTATCAAAAAGATCGAACATATAGCAAGGGAGGTCGACGGAACACTGTAATATTTTATAAGGGAAGAGGATCTGTACATTAATAGACATACATAATGTCCAAATGAACTAGATTGTGTACACCTAGGACAAACACTATTCTAAACTTTACCCAGATTTAAAAAATTTTAAAAACCAAGAAGAAGTAATGAGACATAAACTTATGGGGATTTCTCCAGGCAAATTCCATTCTAATTTACAACCTGGACAATGACTTCCAGAAAGGCTCTGCTGCCCTAGAACCCAGATTGGGGAATGGAGAAATGCTACCTCCTTGTGGACGTATCCCACAACAGCAGCTTTGAACTCACTGCAAAAGGTCACTAAATTTTCACCAACTTGCAGTTCTGTAAATTGCGCCTGCCCTCCAGAAAATTTCTGGGGTCAAAAATCGACCAAAAAATTCAGAAGAGGGCAACCTTCGAAGAAGACAATTTCAAGAGCTGTGTTGTACTCACGGTTTTTTCTTTTAAGAGAAAAGAAAAAGGCATAGGAATATGATGAATTTTAAAAATTTTCATGACATGCATACCCATATTACAAAACCCTATCAGCTCACAGCAGTCAGAATGGCCATTAGGAAAAATGCTGCAAAAAATAAACGGTGAAGGGAGTGTGGAGAAATGCGTACCCTCGGTTGTAAGGGGGGGCATGTAAAGAGCCACTAATGAAAACACAATGTAGGTGCTTTGAAAAGGGAAACATTGAACTACCAGTCCATCAATCACAACCACTGCTTGGCCTATCACCTGAGAAAATGAGAATCAAAAAGTCACAGGCTGGGAAACCTGTATGCCAGCAATATTTACCATAGCCAGCACTTGGAAGAAATGAAAATGTCCATCAACCGAGGAATGCACCAAGAAGAAGTGGTCCACGTACACAATGGAATATTACTGTAATAATAAATATAAATTAAATTTAAAAACAAACAAAAGCAAGGAGACATCAACATTTGTGGGTTTCTCCGGGCACATTGCACTCTAATTTATAACCGAAAAACAACACTGGCCGGTAGGTCTGTTTCCCTAGTACCAGCAAGGGGAACGTAGAAAGGCTGTCGCTCTCTGGCCGTTACCTGCAAAAGCAGGTTTAAAGCCTGAGCTAATGGTCACTTCATATGAACAAGTACTGCAGGGCTGTAAATGAAACCTGCCCTCAAAATGTCTTGAGGGAGATAATGGCCAAAATATTTCAAATGGTGACACATACTTTAAGAAAACACTTTGAAGAAATAAGCTCTAATCACAGCTGGAAAAATAAAAAGGACATGTCTTACAGCTCAATTTCAACGCATTATGAGACACATGCAAATTCAACCACAAAGAGGTATCAGCTCACACCACTCAGAATAACCATCAGCAAAAACTACAAAGAATAAATGCTGAAGGTGCTGGGAAGAAATGCATACCCTCCGCTTTAAGTGGGACGTAACCTGGAAAGAGCCACTAAAGAGAACAGAATAGAGGTGCCTTTAAAAGGTAAACATTGAGCTACCATATGATCCAGCAGACCTATTCCTGGACCTATAACCTAAGAAGACAGAATTGGAAGGACACAGGTACGCAAATCTGCATTGCATAGTATAACAATCGCCAAGATATGGAAGTAACCAAAAAGTCCAACGACAGATGGGTGGACAATGAAGAACTGCTACATGTACAGATGGAATATGAGCTAGTGAAAAAAATGAAACAATGCCATTTGCAGCACCATAGATGAGTCTAGAAGTAATCACGCAACTTGGTGTAAGTGAGAAAGCGAAAGACACATATCCTATCATATCACATATAGGTGTTACCTAAAAAATGATACAAACAAAGGTATTTCCACAGAGAAACACTATCATAGATTCATTAAAAAAACTTATGGTTCACCAAATGGAAAGGTGTGAGGATTGAATACATTACCATATTGAGGTTAACAGAGAGATACAAACACATGTGAAATATATAACCACCAAAGACCTACGCAATACCAAGAGAAGACTACTCAACATTGTGTCGTAACAGACATGGGAAAAGGATCCGAAGAAAAATAGATATATGTCTATGTGTGAAAGAACCACATCTTGCACACCTAGAACAAACAAAACATTGTAATCAAGTTTGCTGTGATAAAAAATAAAAATTAAGTTAAAGATACCAACAAGAAGTAATGAGACATAAACTTAAAGGGCTTTTTCCTCGCACATTCCATTCTAATTTACAACCTAGAACACCACTTCCAGTAAGGCTCTGTTGCCCTAGTAACCAGATTTGGTAAAGGAGAAATGCTGCCGCCTTGTGGCCGATTCCCGCAACAGCAGCTTTTAACCCACAGCTAATGGTCACTTACCATTCACAAGGACTCAGGGCTGTAAAGGACACCTGCCCTCAAAATTGTGCTGAGGTAGGGAATGGATAAAAAAAATTCAAAACAGGCAAAATGTTCACGAAGCTAGTATGAAGAGGTAAGTTGTACTCACTCTCTTTTTAAAGAAAGGAAAATGGATAAAAGCTCAACCTCAGGAAGTATTAGACTCATGCAATCTAATCTACAAAAAGTTTTCAACTCACACCCGTCGACTGACCATTGGCAAAAAGTCTACAAACAATCAATGCTGAAGAGGTTTTAGAGAACTGTGTACCCTCTAGCTGCTGGTGAGATGTAAAAGGGTTAAACGCTAATAATGAGAACAGAAAGGAGCTGCGTTGAAAAGGAAAAATTGAGGTACCATTCAATCCAGCAGGCGCACCAATGGGCCTCTCACCTGAGAAGACCAGAATGAAGAAGACCCGGGCTGCAAAAGCTGCACTGCAGCCTTATGCACAATAGACAAGACAGTGAAGCAACCAAAATGTCCATCAACAGATAAAAGGAAAAAGAAGAAGCGGTCCATGTACACAATGAATACTAGCCATGGAAGACAATGAAACACTGCTCTCTGAGACACCATAGATGATCTTGGAGATAATCACAGAACATGAGGTAAGTCGGAAAGCAAAAGTCGTATATCCTATGATATCACTTATACGCGTTCTCTAATAACTGACACAAATGAACATATTTCCACTGAGAAAGTCAATCACAGACTTATTAAAAAAAACTATGCTTATCTACAAGGAAAGGTGGGGGGAATGGATACATGAAGATTAGCGTTACCATATGTATACAAATACATATTATATACATATATCAAAAAGACCGACCATATAGCAAGGAAGGTTTACGGATCACTGTGTAACAATTTACACGGGAAGAGGATCTCTACATAAATAGGTATATAGAATATGTAGATGAACCAGAGTATGTACACCTTGGACAAGCAACATTCTAACCATTACCCCAATTGAAAAAATTAAAACAACCAACTAGGAGTAATGAGACATAAACTTATGGGGGGTTCTCCTGGCACATTCCATTCAAATTTACAACCTAGGCAAACGACTTCCAGAACGGCTCTGCTGCCCTAGTACCCAGATTTGGGAATGGAGAAATGCTGCATCCTTGTGGCCATTTCCCACAACAGCAGCTTTAAACCCACTGCAAAAGGTCACTAAATATTCACCAATTGCAGGTCTGTAAATGACACCTGCCCTCCAAAAAATACTGAGGTCGAAAATCGACCAAAATATTCTACAGTGCAACCTTCCAGAAAGAAAATTTGAAGAGGTATATTGTACTCACAATTTTTTTCTTTTTTCTTTTAACAGAAAAGGAAAAGGCGTGGAAAAATGATGAATTGTAGGAATTTTTACAGACATGTAAACCAAAATTACAAAAACCTATCAGCTCACACCAGTCAGAATGGCCATCAACAAAATGCGGCAAACGATAAACGCTGACGTGATTGTGGAGAAATACGTACCCTCAATTCTAAGGGGGACGTGGTACGAGCCACTAATGAAAGCACAATTGAGGTGCCTTGAAAAGGTAAACGTTGAGCTACCATACCAGTCAATCAATCATACCCACTGCTGGGTCTATCACCTGAGAAAATGAAAATCAAAAATCGCAGGCTGGCAATCCTGCACTCCAGCAATATTTACCATAGGCAACACTTGGAAGCAACGAAAATGTCCATCAACAGAGGAATGCACCAAAAAGAAGTGGTCCAAGTACACAATGGAATATTAGCCATGGAAAACATTGAAGCACTGCTCTTTGAGGCACCATAGATGAGCCTGGAGATAATCACAAAACATGAAGTAGGTCAGAAAGCAAAAGACCTATATCTTATCACTTATGGCATTATCTAATAACTGACACAGATGAACATATTTCCAAAGAGAAAGACACTCACAGGTGTAGAAAACAAACTATGCTCATCTAAAAGGAAAGGAGGGGGGAAATTGAGAAATGAAGATTAGTGTTACTATACATATTCAAATACATATTATATACATGTATCAAAAAGATCGAACATATAGCAAGGGAGGTCGACGGAACACTGTAATATTTTATATGGGAAGAGGATCTGTACATTAATAGACATACATAATGTCCAAATGAACTAGATTGTGTACACCTAGGACAAACACTATTCTAAACTTTACCCAGATTTAAAAAATTTTAAAAACCAAGAAGAAGTAATGAGACATAAACTTATGGGGATTTCTCCAGGCAAATTCCATTCTAATTTACAACCTGGACAATGACTTCCAGAAAGGCTCTGCTGCCCTAGAACCCAGCTTGGGGAATGGAGAAATGCTACCTCCTTGTGGACGTTTCCCACAACAGCAGCTTTGAACTCACTGCAAAAGGTCACTAAATTTTCACCAACTTGCAGTTTTGTAAATTGCGCCTGCCCTCCAGAAAATTTCTGGGGTCAAAAATCGACCAAAAAATTCAGAAGAGGGCAACCTTCGAAGAAGACAATTTCAAGAGCTGTATTGTACTCACGGTTTTTTCTTTTAAGAGAAAAGAAAAAGGCATAGGAATATGATGAATTTTAAAAATTTTCATGACATGCATACCCATATTACAAAACCCTATCAGCTCACAGCAGTCAGAATGGCCATTAGGAAAAATGCTGCAAAAAATAAACGGTGAAGGGAGTGTGGAGAAATGCGTACCCTCGGTTGTAAGGGGGGGCATGTAAAGAGCCACTAATGAAAACACAATGTAGGTGCTTTGAAAAGGGAAACATTGAACTACCAGTCCATCAATCACAACCACTGCTTGGCCTATCACCTGAGAAAATGAGAATCAAAAAGTCACAGGCTGGGAAACCTGTATGCCAGCAATATTTACCATAGCCAGCACTTGGAAGCAATGAAAATGTCCATCAACCGAGGAATGCACCAAGAAGAAGTGGTCCACGTACACAATGGAATATTACTGTAATAATAAATATAAATTAAATTTAAAAACAAAGAAAAGCAAGGAGACATCAACATTTGTGGGTTTATCCGGGCACATTGCACTCTAATTTATAACCGAAGAACACCACTGGCCGGTAGGTCTGTTTCCCTAGTACCAGCAAGGGGAACGTAGAAAGGCTGTCGCTCTCTGGCCGTTACCTGCAAAAGCAGGTTTAAAGCCTGAGCTAATGGTCACTTCATATGAACAAGTACTGCAGGGCTGTAAATGAAACCTGCCCTCAAAATGTCTTGAGGGAGATAATGGCCAAAATATTTCAAATGGTGACACATACTTTAAGAAAACACTTTGAAGAAATAAGCTCTCATCACAGCTGGAAAAATAAAAAGGACATGTCTTACAGCTCAATTTCAACGCATTATGAGACACATGCAAATTCAACCACAAAGAGGTATCAGCTCACACCACTCAGAATAACCATCAGCAAAAACTACAAAGAATAAATGCTGAAGGTGCTGGGAAGAAATGCATACCCTCCGCTTTAAGTGGGACGTAACCTGGAAAGAGCCACTAAAGCGAACAGAATAGAGGTGCCTTTAAAAGGTAAACATTGAGCTACCATATGATCCAGCAGACCTATTCCTGGACCTATAACCTAAGAAGACAGAATTGGAAGGACACAGGTACGCAAATCTGCATTGCATAGTATAACAATCACCAAGATATGGAAGTAACCAAAAAGTCCAACGACAGATGGGTGGACAATGAAGAACTGCTACATGTACAGATGGAATATGAGCTAGTGAAAAAATGAAACAATGCCATTTGCAGCACCATAGATGAGTCTAGAAGTAATCACGCAACTTGGAGTAAGTGAGAAAGCGAAAGACACATATCCTATCATATCACATATAGGTGTTACCTAAAAAAAGATACAAACAAAGGTATTTCCACAGAGAAACACTATCATAGATTCATTAAAAAAACTTATGGTTCACCAAATGGAAAGGTGTGAGGATTGAATACATTACCATATTGAGGTTAACAGAGAGATACAAACACATGTGAAATATATAATCACCAAAGACCTACGCAATACCAAGAGAAGACTACTCAACATTGTGTTGTAACCTACATGGGAAAAGGATCCGAAGAAAAATAGATATATGTATATGTGTGAAAGAACCACATCTTGCACACCTAGAACAAACAAAACATTGTAATCAAGTTTGCTGTGATAAAAAATAAAAATTAAGTTAAAAATACCAACAAGAAGTAATGAGACATAAACTTAAAGGGATTTTTCGTCACACATTCCATTCGAATTTACAACCTAGAACACCACTTCCAGTAAGGCTCTGTTGCCCTAGTAACCAGATTTGGTAAAGGAGAAATGCTGCCGCCTTGTGGCCGATTCCCGCAACAGCAGCTTTTAACCCACAGCTAATGGTCACTTACCATTCACAAGGACTCAGGGCTGTAAAGGACACCTGCCCTCAAAATTGTGCTGAGGTAGGGAATGGATAAAAAAAATTCAAAACAAGCAAAATGTTCACGAAGCTAGTATGAAGAGGTAAGTTTTACTCACTCTCTTTTTAAAGAAAGGAAAATGGATTAAAGCTCAACCTCAGGAAGTATTAGACTCATGCAATCTAATCTACAAAAAGTTTTCAACTCACACCCGTCGACTGACCATTGGCAAAAAGTCTACAAACAATCAACGCTGAAGAGGTTTTAGAGAACTGTGTACCCTCTAGCTGCTGGTGAGATGTAAAAGGGTTAAACGCTAATAATGAGAACAGAAAGGAGCTGCGTTGAAAAGGAAAAATTGAGGTACCATTCAATCCAGCAGGCGCACCAATGGGCCTCTCACCTGAGAAGACCAGAATGAAGAAGACCCGGGCTGCAAAAGCTGCACTGCAGCCTTATTCACAATAGACAAGACAGTGAAGCAACCAACATGTCCATCAACAGATGAAAGGAAAAAGAAGAAGCGGCCCATGTACACAATGAATACTAGCCATGGAAAACAATGAAACACTGCTCTTTGAGACACCATAGATGATCTTGGAGATAATCACAGAACATGAGGTAAGTCGGAAAGCAAAAGTCCTATATCCTATGATATCACTTATACGCGTTCTCTAATAACTGACACAAATGAACATATTTCCACTGAGAAAGTCAATCACAGACTTATTAAAAAAACTATGCTTATCTACAAGGAAAGGTGGGGGGAATGGATACATGAAGATTAGCGTTACCATATGTATACAAATACATATTATATACATATATCAAAAAGACCGACCATATAGCAAGGAAGGTTTACGGAACACTGTGTAAGAATTTACACGGGAAGAGGGTCTCTACATAAATAGGTATATAGAATATGTAGATGAACCAGAGTATGTACACCTTGGACAAGCAACATTCTAACCATTACCCCAATTGAAAAAAATTAAACCAACGAACTAGGAGTAATGAGACATAAACTTATGGGGGGTTCTCCTGGCACATTCCATTCAAATTTACAACCTAGGCAAACGACTTCCAGAACGGCTCTGCTGCCCTAGTACCCAGATTTGGGAATGGAGAAATGCTGCATCCTTGTGGCCGTTTCCCACAACAGCAGCTTTAAACCCACTGCAAAAGGTCACTAAATATTCACCAATTGCAGGTCTGTAAATGACACCTGCCCTCCAAAAAATACTGAGGTCGAAAATCGACCAAAATATTCTAGAGTGCAACCTTCCAAAAAGAAAATTTGAAGAGGTATATTGTACTCACACTTTTTTTCTTTTTTCTTTTAACAGAAAAGGAAAAGGCGTGGAAAAAGGATGAATTGTAGGAATTTTTACAGACATGTAAACCAAAATTACAAAAACCTATCAGCTCACACCAGTCAGAATGGACATCAACAAAAATGCTGCAAACAAGAAACGCTGACGTGATTGTGGAGAAATGCGTACCCTCGATTCTAAGGGGGACGTGGTACGAGCCACTAATGAAAGCACAATTGAGGTGCCTTGAAAAGGTAAACGTTGAGCTACCATAGCAGTCAATCAATCATACCCACTGCTGGGTCTATCACCTGAGAAAATGAAAATCAAAAATCGCAGGCTGGCAATCCTGCACTCCAGCAATATTTACCATAGGCAACACTTGGAAGCAACGAAAATGTCCATCAACAGAGGAATGCACCAAGAAGAAGTGGTCCATGTACACAATGGAATATTAGCCATGGAAAACATTGAAGCACTGCTCTTTGAGGCACCATAGATGAGCCTGGAGATAATCACAAAACATGAAGTAGGTCGGAAAGCAAAAGACCTATATCTTATATTATCACTTATGGCATTATCTAATAACTGACACAGATGAACATATTTCCAAAGAGAAAGACACTCACAGGCGTAGAAAACAAACTATGCTCATCTAAAAGGAAAGGAGGGGGGAAATTGAGAAATGAAGATTAGTGTTACTATACATATTCAAATACATATTATATACATGTATCAAAAAGATCGAACATATAGCAAGGGAGGTCGACGGAACACTGTAATATTTTATATGGGAAGAGGATCTGTACATTAATAGACATACATAATGTCCAAATGAACTAGATTGTGTACACCTAGGACAAACACTATTCTAAACTTTACCCAGATTTAAAAAATTTTAAAAACCAAGAAGAAGTAATGAGACATAAACTTATGGGGATTTCTCCAGGCAAATTCCATTCTAATTTACAACCTGGACAATGACTTCCAGAAAGGCTCTGCTGCCCTAGAACCCAGCTTGGGGAATGGAGAAATGCTACCTCCTTGTGGACGTTTCCCACAACAGCAGCTTTGAACCCACTGCAAAAGGTCACTAAATTTTCACCAACTTGCAGTTCTGTAAATTGCGCCTGCCCTCCAGAAAATTTCTGGGGTCAAAAATCGACCAAAAGGCAGCAACAGTCAGCTCTACCCACCACCAGAGCCTCCCATCAAGCCTCTTAGATAGCCTCAACCACCAGAGGGCAGACAACAGAAGCAAGAAAAACTATAATCCTGCAGCCTGTGGACCAAAAACCACAGTTACAGAAAGATAGAGAAGATGAAAAGGCAGAGGGCTATGTCCCAGATGAAGGAACAAGATAAAACCCCAGAAAAACAACTAAATGAAGTGGAGATAGGCAACCTTCCAGAAAAAGAATTCAGAATAATGATAGTGAAGAGGATCCAGGACCTTGGAATAAGAATGGAGGCAAAGATTGAGAAGATGCAAGAAATGATTAACAAAGACCTAGAAGAATTAAAGAACAAACAAACAGAGATGACCAATACAATAACTGAAATGAAAACTACACTAGAAGGAATCAATAGCAGAATAACTGAGGCAGAAGAACGGATAAGTGTCCTGGAAGACAGAATGATGGAATTCACTGCTGCGGAACAGACTAAAGAAAAAAGAATGAAAAGAAATGAAGACAGCCTAAGAGACCTCTGGGACAACATTAAACGCAACAACATTCGCATTATAGGGGTCCCAGAAGGAGAAGAGAGAGAGAAAGGACCAGAGAAAATATTTGAAGAGATTATAGTCGAAAACTTCCCTAACATGGGAAAGGAAATAGCCACCCAAGTCCAGGAAGCGCAGAGAGTCCCATACAGGATAAACCCAAGGAGAAACACGCCGAGACACATAGTAATCAAAGTGGCAAAAATTAAAGACAAAGAAAAATTATTGAAAGCAGCAAGGGAAAAACGACAAATAACATACAAGGGAACTCCCATAAGGTTAACAGCTGATTTCTCAGCAGAAACTCTGCAAGCCAGAAGGGAGTGGCATGATATACTTAAAGTGATGAAAGGGAAGAACCTACAACCAAGATTACTCTACCCGGCAAGGATCTCATTTAGATTTGATGGAGAAATCAAAAGCTTTACAGACAAGCAAAAGCTAAGAGAATTCAGCACCACCAAACCAGCTCTACAACAAATGCTAAAGGAACTTCTCTAAGTGGGAAACACAAGAGAAGAAAAGGACCTACAAAAACAAACCCAAAACAATTAAGAAAATGGTCATAGGAACATACATATCGATTATTACCTTAAACGTGAATGGATTAAATGCCCCAACCAAAAGACATAGACTGGCTGAATGGATACAAAAACAAGACCCATATATATGCTGTCTACAAGAGACCCACTTTAGACCTAGGGACACATACAGACTGAAAGTGAGGGGATGGAAAAAGATATTCCATGCAAATGGAAATCAAAAGAAAGCTGGAGTAGCTATACTCATATCAGATAAAATAGACTTTAAAATAAAGAATGTTACAAGAGACAAGGAAGGACACTACATAATGATCCAGGGATCAATCCAAGAAGAAGATATAACAATTATAAATATATATGCACCCAACATAGGAGCACCTCAATACATAAGGCAACTGCTAACAGCTATAAAAGAGGAAATCGACAGTAACACAATAATAGTGGGGGACTTTAACACCTCACTTACACCAATGGACAGATCATCCAAAATGAAAATAAATAAGGAAACAGAAGCTTTAAATGACACAATAGACCAGATAGATTTAATTGATATATATCGGACATTCCATCCAAAAACAGCAGATTACACGTTCTTCTCAAGTGCGCACGGAACATTCTCCAAGATAGATCACATCTTGGGTCACAAATCAAGCCTCAGTAAATTTAAGAAAATTGAAATCATATCAAGCATCTTTTCTGACCACAATGCTATGAGATTAGAAATGAATTACAGGGAAAAAAACGTAAAAAGGACAAACACATGGAGGCTAAACAATACGTTACTAAATAACCAAGAGATCACTGAAGAAATCAAAGAGGAAATCAAAAAATACCTAGAGACAAATGACAATGAAAACACGACGACCCAAAACCTATGGGATGCAGCAAAAGCAGTTCTAAGAGGGAAGTTTATAGCTATACAAGCCTACCTAAAGAAACAAGAAAAAGCTCAAGTAAACAATCTAACCTTACACTTAAAGAAACTAGAGAAAGAAGAACAAACAAAACCCAAAGTTAGCAGAAGGAAAGAAATCATAAAGATCAGAGCAGAAATAAATGAAATAGAAACAAAGAAAACAATAGCAAAGATCAATAAAACTAAAAGTTGGTTCTTTGAGAAGATAAACAAAATTGATAAGCCATTAGCCAGACTCATCAAGAAAAAGAGGGAGAGGACTCAAATCAATAAAATCAGAAATGAAAAAGGAGAAGTTACAACAGACACTGCAGAAATACAAAGCATCCTAAGAGACTACTACAAGCAACTTTATGCCAATAAAATGGACAACCTGGAAGAAATGGACAAATTCTTAGAAAGGTATAACCTTCCAAGACTGAACCAGGAAGAAATAGAAAATATGAACAGACCAATCACAAGTAATGAAATTGAAACTGTGATTAAAAATCTTCCAACAAACAAAAGTCCAGGACCAGACGGCTTCACAGGTGAATTCTATCAAACATTTAGAGAAGAGCTAACACCCATCCTTCTCAAACTCTTCCAAAAAATTGCAGAGGAAGGAACACTCCCAAACTCATTCTATGAGGCCACCATCACCCTGATACCAAAACCAGACAAAGACACTACAAAAAAAGAAAATTACAGACCAATATCACTGATGAATATAGATGCAAAAATCCTCAACAAAATACTAGCAAACAGAATCCAACAACACATTAAAAGGATCATACACCACGATCAAGTGGGATTTATCCCAGGGATGCAAGGATTCTTCAATATACGCAAATCAATCAATGTGATACACCATATTAACAAATTGAAGAATAAAAACCATATGATCATCTCAATAGATGCAGAAAAAGCTTTTGACAAAATTCAACACCCATTTCTGATAAAAACTCTCCAGAAAGTGGGCATAGAGGGAAGCTACCTCAACATAATAAAGGCCATATATGACAAACCCACAGCAAACATCATTCTCAATGGTGAAAAACTGAAAGCATTTCCTCTAAGATCAGGAACGAAACAAGGATGTCCACTCTCACCACTATTATTCAACATAGTTTTGGAAGTCCTAGCCACGGCAATCAGAGAAGAAAAAGAAATAAAAGGAATACAAATTGGAAAAGAAGAAGTAAAACTGTCACTGTTTGCGGATGACATGATACTATACATAGAGAATCCTAAAACTGCCACCAGAAAACTGCTAGAGCTAATTAATGAATATGGTAAAGTTGCAGGATACAAAATTAATGCACAGAAATCTCTTGCATTCCTATACACTAATGATGAAAAATCTGAAAGAGAAATTATGGAAACACTCCCATTTACCATTGCAACAAAAAGAATAAAATACCTAGGAATAAACCTACCTAGGGAGACAAAAGACCTGTATGCAGAAAACTATAAGACACTGATGAAAGAAATTAAAGATGATACCAACAGATGGAGAGATATACCATGTTCTTGGATTGGAAGAATCAACATTGTGAAAATGAGTATACTACCCAAAGCAATCTACAGATTCAATGCAATCCCTATCAAATTACCAATGGCATTTTTTACGGAGCTAGAACAAATCATCTTAAAATTTGTATGGAGACACAAAAGACCCCGAATAGGCAAAGCAGTCTTGAGGCAAAAAAATGGAGCTGGAGGAATCAGACTCCCTGACTTCAGACTATACTACAAAGCTACAGTAATGAAGACAATATGGTACTGGCACAAAAACAGAAACATAGATCAATGGAACAAGATAGAAAGCCCAGACATTAACCCATGCACCTATGGTCAACTAATCTATGACAAAGGAGGCAAAGATATACAATGGAGAAAAGACAGTCTCTTCAATAAGTGGTGCTGGGAAAACTGGACAGCTACATGTAAAAGAATGAAATTAGAATACTCCCTAACACCATACACAAAAATAAACTCAAAATGGATTAGAGACCTAAATATAAGACTGGACACTATAAAACTCTTAGAGGAAAACATAGGAAGAACACTCTTTGACATAAATCACAGCAAGATCTTTTTTGATCCACCTCCTAGAGTAATGGAAATAAAAACAAAAATAAACAAGTGGGACCTAATGAAACTTCAAAGCTTTTGCACAGCAAAGGAAACCATAAACAATACGAAAAGACAACCCTCAGAATGGGAGAAAATATTTGCAAATGAATCAACGGACAAAGGATTAATCTCCAAAATATATAAACAGCTCATTCAGCTCAATATCAAAGAAACAAACACCCCAATCCAAAAATGGGCAGAAGACCTAAATAGACATTTCTCCAAAGAAGACATACAGATGGCCACGAAGCACATGAAAAGATGCTCAACATCACTAATTATTAGAGAAATGCAAATCAAAACTACAATGAGGTATCACCTCACTCCTGTTAGAATGGGCATCATCAGAAAATCTACAAACAACAAATGCTGGAGAGGGTGTGGTGAAAAGGGAAC
Organism: Balaenoptera ricei; assembly: GCF_028023285.1. Classification (NCBI taxonomy): domain Eukaryota; kingdom Metazoa; phylum Chordata; class Mammalia; order Artiodactyla; family Balaenopteridae; genus Balaenoptera; species Balaenoptera ricei. Next base: position 24,611,718 of record NC_082645.1, read on the forward strand.
CCTCTTGCACTGTTGGTGGGAATGTAAATTGATACAGCCACTATGGAGAACAATATGGAGGTTCCTTAAAAAACTAAAAATAGAATTACCATATGACCCAGCAATCCCACTACTGGGCATATACCCAGAGAAAACCGTAATTCAAAAAGACACATGCACCCGAATGTTCATTGCAGCACTATTTACAATAGCCAGGTCATGGAAGCAACCTAAATGCCCATCAACAGACGAATGGATAAAGAAGAGGTGGTACATATATACAATGGAATATTACTCAGCCATAAAAAGGAACGAAATTGAGTCATTTGTTGAGACGTGGATGGATCTAGAGACTGTCATACAGAGTGAAGTAAGTCAGAAAGAGAAAAACAAATATCGTATATTAATGCATGTATGCGGAACCTAGAAAAATGGTACAGATGAGCCAGTTTGCAGGGCAGAAGTTGAGACACAGATGTAGAGAATGGACATATGGACACCAAGGGGGGAAAACTGCGGTGGGGTGGGGATGGTGGTGTGCTGAATTGGGCGATTGGGATTGACATGTATACACTGATGTGTATAAAACTGATGCCTAATAAGAACCTGAAGTATAAAAAAACAAACAAAACAAAACAAAAAAAAAATCGACCAAAAAATTCAGAAGAGGGCAACCTTCGAAGAAGACAATTTCAAGAGCTGTATTGTACTCACGGTTTTTTCTTTTAAGAGAAAAGAAAAAGGCATAGGAATATGATGAATTTTAAAAATTTTCATGACATGCATACCCATATTACAAAACCCTATCAGCTCACAGCAGTCAGAATGGCCATTAGGAAAAATGCTGCAAAAAATAAACGGTGAAGGGAGTGTGGAGAAATGCGTACCCTCGGTTGTAAGGGGGGGCATGTAAAGAGCCACTAATGAAAACACAATGTAGGTGCTTTGAAAAGGGAAACATTGAACTACCAGTCCATCAATCACAACCACTGCTTGGCCTATCACCTGAGAAAATGAGAATCAAAAAGTCACAGGCTGGGAAACCTGTATGCCAGCAATATTTACCATAGCCAGCACTTGGAAGAAATGAAAATGTCCATCAACCGAGGAATGCACCAAGAAGAAGTGGTCCACGTACACAATGGAATATTACTCTAATAATAAATATAAATTAAATTTAAAAACAAACAAAAGCAAGGAGACATCAACATTTGTGGGTTTCTCCGGGCACATTGCACTCTAATTTATAACCGAAAAACACCACTGGCCGGTAGGACTGTTTCCCTAGTGCCAGCAAGGGGAACGTAGAAAGGCTGTCGCTCTCTGGCCGTTACCTGCAAAAGCAGGTTTAAAGCCTGAGCTAATGGTCACTTCATATGAACAAGTACTGCAGGGCTGTAAATGAAACCTGCCCTCAAAATGTCTTGAGGGAGATAATGGCCAAAATATTTCAAATGGTGACACATACTTTAAGAAAACACTTTGAAGAAATAAGCTCTCATCACAGCTGGAAAAATAAAAAGGACATGTCTTACAGCTCAATTTCAACGCATTATGAGACACATGCAAATTCAACCACAAAGAGGTATCAGCTCACACCACTCAGAATAACCATCAGCAAAAACTACAAAGAATAAATGCTGAAGGTGCTGGGAAGAAATGCATACCCTCCGCTTTAAGTGGGACGTAACCTGGAAAGAGCCACTAAAGAGAACGGAATAGAGGTGCCTTTAAAAGGTAAACATTGAGCTACCATATGATCCAGCAGACCTATTCCTGGACCTATAACCTAAGAAGACAGAATTGGAAGGACACAGGTACGCAAATCTGCATTGCATAGTATAACAATCGCCAAGATATGGAAGTAACCAAAAAGTCCAACGACAGATGGGTGGACAATGAAGAACTGCTACATGTACAGATGGAATATGAGCTAGTGAAAAAATGAAACAATGCCATTTGCAGCACCATAGATGAGTCTAGAAGTAATCACGCAACTTGGTGTAAGTGAGAAAGCGAAAGACACATATCCTATCATATCACATATAGGTGTTACCTAAAAAATGATACAAACAAAGGTATTTCCACAGAGAAACACTATCATAGATTCATTAAAAAAACTTATGGTTCACCAAATGGAAAGGTGTGAGGATTGGATACATTACCGTATAGAGGTTAACAGAGTGATACAAACACATGTGAAATATATAATCACCAAAGACCTACGCAATACCAAGAGAAGACTACTCAACATTGTGTCGTAACCTACATGGGAAAAGGATCCGAAGAAAAATAGATATATGTATATGTGTGAAAGAACCACATCTTGCACACCTAGAACAAACAAAACATTGTAATCAAGTTTGCTGTGATAAGAAATAAAAATTAAGTTAAAGATACCAACAAGAAGTAATGAGACATAAACTTAAAGGGCTTTTTCCTCGCACATTCCATTCTAATTTACAACCTAGAACACCACTTCCAGTAAGGCTCTGTTGCCCTAGTAACCAGATTTGGTAAAGGAGAAATGCTGCCGCCTTGTGGCCGATTCCCGCAACAGCAGCTTTTAACCCACAGCTAATGGTCACTTGCCATTCACAAGGACTCAGGGCTGTAAAGGACACCTGCCCTCAAAATTGTGCTGAGGTAGGGAATGGATAAAAGAAGTTCAAAACAGGCAAAATGTTCACGAAGCTAGTATGAAGAGGTAAGTTGTACTCACTCTCTTTTTAAAGAAAGGAAAATGGATAAAAGCTCAACCTCAGGAAGTATTAGACTCATGCAACCTAATCTACAAAAAGTTTTCAACTCACACCCGTCGACTGACCATTGGCAAAAAGTCTACAAACAATCAATGCTGAAGAGGTTTTAGAGAACTGTGTACCCTCTAGCTGCTGGTGAGATGTAAAAGGGTTAAACGCTAATAATGAGAACAGAAAGGAGCTGCGTTGAAAAGGAAAAATTGAGGTACCATTCAATCCAGCAGGCGCACCAATGGGCCTCTCACCTGAGAAGACCAGAATGAAGAAGACCCGGGCTGCAAAAGCTGCACTGCAGCCTTATGCACAATAGACAAGACAGTGAAGCAACCAAAATGTCCATCAACAGATGAAAGGAAAAAGAAGAAGCGGCCCATGTACACAATGAATACTAGCCATGGAAAACAATGAAACACTGCTCTTTGAGACACCATAGATGATCTTGGAGATAATCACAGAACATGAGGTAAGTCGGAAAGCAAAAGTCCTATATCCTATGATATCACTTATACGCGTTCTCTAATAACTGACACAAATGAACATATTTCCACTGAGAAAGTCAATCACAGACTTATTAAAAAAAACTATGCTTATCTACAAGGAAAGGTGGGGGGAATGGATACATGAAGATTAGCGTTACCATATGTATACAAATACATATTATATACATATATCAAAAAGACCGACCATATAGCAAGGAAGGTTTACGGAACACTGTGTAATAATTTACACGGGAAGAGGATCTCTACATAAATAGGTATATAGAATATGTAGATGAACCAGAGTATGTACACCTTGGACAAGCAACATTCTAACCATTACCCCAATTGAAAAAAATTAAACCAACCAACTAGGAGTAATGAGACATAAACTTATGGGGGGTTCTCCTGGCACATTCCATTCAAATTTACAACCTAGGCAAACGACTTCCAGAACGGCTCTGCTGCCCTAGTACCCAGATTTGGGAATGGAGAAATGCTGCATCCTTGTGGCCGTTTCCCACAACAGCAGCTTTAAACCCACTGCAAAAGGTCACTAAATATTCACCAATTGCAGGTCTGTAAATGACACCTGCCCTCCAAAAAATACTGAGGTCGAAAATCGACCAAAATATTCTAGAGTGCAACCTTCCAAAAAGAAAATTTGAAGAGGTATATTGTACTCACACTTTTTTTTCTTTTTTCTTTTAACAGAAAAGGAAAAGGCGTGGAAAAAGGATGAATTGTAGGAATTTTTACAGACATGTAAACCCAAATTACAAAAACCTATCAGCTCACACCAGTCAGAATGGCCATCAACAAAAATGCTGCAAACAAGAAATGCTGACGTGATTGTGGAGAAACGCGTACCCTCGATTCTAAGGGGGACGTGGTAAGAGCCACTAATGAAAGCACAATTGAGGTGCCTTGAAAAGGTAAACGTTGAGCTACCATACCAGTCAATCAATCATACCCACTGCTGGGTCTATCACCTGAGAAAATGAAAATCAAAAATCGCAGGCTGGCAATCCTGCACTCCAGCAATATTTACCATAGGCAACACTTGGAAGCAACGAAAATGTCCATCAACAGAGGAATGCACCAAGAAGAAGTGGTCCATGTACACAATGGAATATTAGCCATGGAAAACATTGAAGCACTGCTCTTTGAGGCACCATAGATGAGCCTGGAGATAATCACAAAACATGAAGTAGGTCGGAAAGCAAAAGACCTATATCTTATATTATCACTTATGGCATTATCTAATAACTGACACAGATGAACATATTTCCAAAGAGAAAGACACTCACAGGCGTAGAAAACAAACTATGCTCATCTAAAAGGAAAGGAGGGGGGAAATTGAGAAATGAAGATTAGTGTTACTATACATATTCAAATACATATTATATACATGTATCAAAAAGATCGAACATATAGCAAGGGAGGTCGACGGAACACTGTAATATTTTATATGGGAAGAGGATCTGTACATTAATAGACATACATAATGTCCAAATGAACTAGATTGTGTACACCTAGGACAAACACTATTCTAAACTTTACCCAGATTTAAAAAATTTTAAAAACCAAGAAGAAGTAATGAGACATAAACTTATGGGGATTTCTCCAGGCAAATTCCATTCTAATTTACAACCTGGACAATGACTTCCAGAAAGGCTCTGCTGCCCTAGAACCCAGATTGGGGAATGGAGAAATGCTACCTCCTTGTGGACGTATCCCACAACAGCAGCTTTGAACTCACTGCAAAAGGTCACTAAATTTTCACCAACTTGCAGTTCTGTAAATTGCGCCGGCCCTCCAGAAAATTTCTGGGGTCAAAAATCGACCAAAAAATTCAGAAGAGGGCAACCTTCGAAGAAGACAATTTCAAGAGCTGTGCTGTACTCACGGTTTTTTCTTTTAAGAGAAAAGAAAAAGGCATAGGAATATGATGAATTTTAAAAATTTTCATGACATGCATACCCATATTACAAAACCCTATCAGCTCACAGCAGTCAGAATGGCCATTAGGAAAAATGCTGCAAAAAATAAACGGTGAAGGGAGTGTGGAGAAATGCGTACCCTCGGTTGTAAGGGGGGGCATGTAAAGAGCCACTAATGAAAACACAATGTAGGTGCTTTGAAAAGGGAAACATTGAACTACCAGTCCATCAATCACAACCACTGCTTGGCCTATCACCTGAGAAAATGAGAATCAAAAAGTCACAGGCTGGGAAACCTGTATGCCAGCAATATTTACCATAGCCAGCACTTGGAAGAAATGAAAATGTCCATCAACCGAGGAATGCACCAAGAAGAAGTGGTCCACGTACACAATGGAATATTACTCTAATAATAAATATAAATTAAATTTTAAAACAAACAAAAGCAAGGAGACATCAACATTTGTGGGTTTATCCGGGCACATTGCACTCTAATTTATAACCGAAAAACACCACTGGCCGGTAGGACTGTTTCCCTAGTGCCAGCAAGGGGAACGTAGAAAGGCTGTCGCTCTCTGGCCGTTACCTGCAAAAGCAGGTTTAAAGCCTGAGCTAATGGTCACATCATATGAACAAGTACTGCAGGGCTGTAAATGAAACCTGCCCTCAAAATGTCTTGAGGGAGATAATGGCCAAAATATTTCAAATGGTGACACATACTTTAAGAAAACACTTTGAAGAAATAAGCTCTCATCACAGCTGGAAAAAGAAAAAGGACATGTCTTACAGCTCAATTTCAACGCATTATGAGACACATGCAAATTCAACCACAAAGAGGTATCAGCTCACACCACTCAGAATAACCATCAGCAAAAACTACAAAGAATAAATGCTGAAGGTGCTGGGAAGAAATGCATACCCTCCGCTTTAAGTGGGACGTAACCTGGAAAGAGCCACTAAAGAGAACGGAATAGAGGTGCCTTTAAAAGGTAAACATTGAGCTACCATATGATCCAGCAGACCTATTCCTGGACCTATAACCTAAGAAGACAGAATTGGAAGGACACAGGTACGCAAATCTGCATTGCATAGTATAACAATCGCCAAGATATGGAAGTAACCAAAAAGTCCAACGACAGATGGGTGGACAATGAAGAACTGCTACATGTACAGATGGAATATGAGCTAGTGAAAAAATGAAACAATGCCATTTGCAGCACCATAGATGAGTCTAGAAGTAATCACGCAACTTGGTGTAAGTGAGAAAGCGAAAGACACATATCCTATCATATCACATATAGGTGTTACCTGAAAAATGATACAAACAAAGGTATTTCCACAGAGAAACACTATCATAGATTCATTAAAAAAACTTATGGTTCACCAAATGGAAAGGTGTGAGGATTGGATACATTACCATATAGAGGTTAACAGAGTGATACAAACACATGTGAAATATATAATCACCAAAGACCTACGCAATACCAAGAGAAGACTACTCAACATTGTGTCGTAACCTACATGGGAAAAGGATCCGAAGAAAAATAGATATATGTATATGTGTGAAAGAACCACATCTTGCACACCTAGAACAAACAAAACATTGTAATCAAGTTTGCTGTGATAAGAAATAAAAATTAAGTTAAAGATACCAACAAGAAGTAATGAGACATAAACTTAAAGGGCTTTTTCCTCGCACATTCCATTCTAATTTACAACCTAGAACACCACTTCCAGTAAGGCTCTGTTGCCCTAGTAACCAGATTTGGTAAAGGAGAAATGCTGCCGCCTTGTGGCCGATTCCCGCAACAGCAGCTTTTAACCCACAGCTAATGGTCACTTACCATTCACAAGGACTCAGGGCTGTAAAGGACACCTGCCCTCAAAATTGTGCTGAGGTAGGGAATGGATAAAAGAAATTCAAAACAGGCAAAATGTTCACGAAGCTAGTATGAAGAGGTAAGTTGTACTCACTCTCTTTTTAAAGAAAGGAAAATGGATAAAAGCTCAACCTCAGGAAGTATTAGACTCATGCAACCTAATCTACAAAAAGTTTTCAACTCACACCCGTCGACTGACCATTGGCAAAAAGTCTACAAACAATCAATGCTGAAGAGGTTTTAGAGAACTGTGTACCCTCTAGCTGCTGGTGAGATGTAAAAGGGTTAAACGCTAATAATGAGAACAGAAAGGAGCTGCGTTGAAAAGGAAAAATTGAGGTACCATTCAATCCAGCAGGCGCACCAATGGGCCTCTCACCTGAGAAGACCAGAATGAAGAAGACCCGGGCTGCAAAAGCTGCACTGCAGCCTTATGCACAATAGACAAGACAGTGAAGCAACCAAAATGTCCATCAACAGATGAAAGGAAAAAGAAGAAGCGGCCCATGTACACAATGAATACTAGCCATGGAAAACAATGAAACACTGCTCTTTGAGACACCATAGATGATCTTGGAGATAATCACAGAACATGAGGTAAGTCGGAAAGCAAAAGTCCTATATCCTATGATATCACTTATACGCGTTCTCTAATAACTGACACAAATGAACATATTTCCACTGAGAAAGTCAATCACAGACTTATTAAAAAAAACTATGCTTATCTACAAGGAAAGGTGGGGGGAATGGATACATGAAGATTAGCGTTACCATATGTATACAAATACATATTATATACATATATCAAAAAGACCGACCATATAGCAAGGAAGGTTTACGGAACACTGTGTAATAATTTACACGGGAAGAGGATCTCTACATAAATAGGTATATAGAATATGTAGATGAACCAGAGTATGTACACCTTGGACAAGCAACATTCTAACCATTACCCCAATTGAAAAAAATTAAACCAACCAACTAGGAGTAATGAGACATAAACTTATGGGGGGTTCTCCTGGCACATTCCATTCAAATTTACAACCTAGGCAAACGACTTCCAGAACGGCTCTGCTGCCCTAGTACCCAGATTTGGGAATGGAGAAATGCTGCATCCTTGTGGCCGTTTCCCACAACAGCAGCTTTAAACCCACTGCAAAAGGTCACTAAATATTCACCAATTGCAGGTCTGTAAATGACACCTGCCCTCCAAAAAATACTGAGGTCGAAAATCGACCAAAATATTCTAGAGTGCAACCTTCCAAAAAGAAAATTTGAAGAGGTATATTGTACTCACACTTTTTTTTCTTTTTTCTTTTAACAGAAAAGGAAAAGGCGTGGAAAAAGGATGAATTGTAGGAATTTTTACAGACATGTAAACCCAAATTACAAAAACCTATCAGCTCACACCAGTCAGAATGGCCATCAACAAAAATGCTGCAAACAAGAAATGCTGACGTGATTGTGGAGAAATGCGTACCCTCGATTCTAAGGGGGACGTGGTAAGAGCCACTAATGAAAGCACAATTGAGGTGCCTTGAAAAGGTAAACGTTGAGCTACCATACCAGTCAATCAATCATACCCACTGCTGGGTCTATCACCTGAGAAAATGAAAATCAAAAATCGCAGGCTGGCAATCCTGCACTCCAGCAATATTTACCATAGGCAACACTTGGAAGCAACGAAAATGTCCATCAACAGAGGAATGCACCAAGAAGAAGTGGTCCATGTACACAATGGAATATTAGCCATGGAAAACATTGAAGCACTGCTCTTTGAGGCACCATAGATGAGCCTGGAGATAATCACAAAACATGAAGTAGGTCGGAAAGCAAAAGACCTATATCTTATATTATCACTTATGGCATTATCTAATAACTGACACAGATGAACATATTTCCAAAGAGAAAGACACTCACAGGCGTAGAAAACAAACTATGCTCATCTAAAAGGAAAGGAGGGGGGAAATTGAGAAATGAAGATTAGTGTTACTATACATATTCAAATACATATTATATACATGTATCAAAAAGATCGAACATATAGCAAGGGAGGTCGACGGAACACTGTAATATTTTATAAGGGAAGAGGATCTGTACATTAATAGACATACATAATGTCCAAATGAACTAGATTGTGTACACCTAGGACAAACACTATTCTAAACTTTACCCAGATTTAAAAAATTTTAAAAACCAAGAAGAAGTAATGAGACATAAACTTATGGGGATTTCTCCAGGCAAATTCCATTCTAATTTACAACCTGGACAATGACTTCCAGAAAGGCTCTGCTGCCCTAGAACCCAGATTGGGGAATGGAGAAATGCTACCTCCTTGTGGACGTATCCCACAACAGCAGCTTTGAACTCACTGCAAAAGGTCACTAAATTTTCACCAACTTGCAGTTCTGTAAATTGCGCCTGCCCTCCAGAAAATTTCTGGGGTCAAAAATCGACCAAAAAATTCAGAAGAGGGCAACCTTCGAAGAAGACAATTTCAAGAGCTGTGTTGTACTCACGGTTTTTTCTTTTAAGAGAAAAGAAAAAGGCATAGGAATATGATGAATTTTAAAAATTTTCATGACATGCATACCCATATTACAAAACCCTATCAGCTCACAGCAGTCAGAATGGCCATTAGGAAAAATGCTGCAAAAAATAAACGGTGAAGGGAGTGTGGAGAAATGCGTACCCTCGGTTGTAAGGGGGGGCATGTAAAGAGCCACTAATGAAAACACAATGTAGGTGCTTTGAAAAGGGAAACATTGAACTACCAGTCCATCAATCACAACCACTGCTTGGCCTATCACCTGAGAAAATGAAAATCAAAAAGTCACAGGCTGGGAAACCTGTATGCCAGCAATATTTACCATAGCCAGCACTTGGAAGAAATGAAAATGTCCATCAACCGAGGAATGCACCAAGAAGAAGTGGTCCACGTACACAATGGAATATTACTCTAATAATAAATATAAATTAAATTTTAAAACAAACAAAAGCAAGGAGACATCAACATTTGTGGGTTTATCCGGGCACATTGCACTCTAATTTATAACCGAAAAACACCACTGGCCGGTAGGACTGTTTCCCTAGTGCCAGCAAGGGGAACGTAGAAAGGCTGTCGCTCTCTGGCCGTTACCTGCAAAAGCAGGTTTAAAGCCTGAGCTAATGGTCACATCATATGAACAAGTACTGCAGGGCTGTAAATGAAACCTGCCCTCAAAATGTCTTGAGGGAGATAATGGCCAAAATATTTCAAATGGTGACACATACTTTAAGAAAACACTTTGAAGAAATAAGCTCTCATCACAGCTGGAAAAATAAAAAGGACATGTCTTACAGCTCAATTTCAACGCATTATGAGACACATGCAAATTCAACCACAAAGAGGTATCAGCTCACACCACTCAGAATAACCATCAGCAAAAACTACAAAGAATAAATGCTGAAGGTGCTGGGAAGAAATGCATACCCTCCGCTTTAAGTGGGACGTAACCTGGAAAGAGCCACTAAAGAGAACGGAATAGAGGTGCCTTTAAAAGGTAAACATTGAGCTACCATATGATCCAGCAGACCTATTCCTGGACCTATAACCTAAGAAGACAGAATTGGAAGGACACAGGTACGCAAATCTGCATTGCATAGTATAACAATCGCCAAGATATGGAAGTAACCAAAAAGTCCAACGACAGATGGGTGGACAATGAAGAACTGCTACATGTACAGATGGAATATGAGCTAGTGAAAAAATGAAACAATGCCATTTGCAGCACCATAGATGAGTCTAGAAGTAATCACGCAACTTGGTGTAAGTGAGAAAGCGAAAGACACATATCCTATCATATCACATATAGGTGTTACCTAAAAAATGATACAAACAAAGGTATTTCCACAGAGAAACACTATCATAGATTCATTAAAAAAACTTATGGTTCACCAAATGGAAAGGTGTGAGGATTGGATACATTACCGTATAGAGGTTAACAGAGTGATACAAACACATGTGAAATATATAATCACCAAAGACCTACGCAATACCAAGAGAAGACTACTCAACATTGTGTCGTAACCTACATGGGAAAAGGATCCGAAGAAAAATAGATATATGTATATGTGTGAAAGAACCACATCTTGCACACCTAGAACAAACAAAACATTGTAATCAAGTTTGCTGTGATAAGAAATAAAAATTAAGTTAAAGATACCAACAAGAAGTAATGAGACATAAACTTAAAGGGCTTTTTCCTCGCACATTCCATTCTAATTTACAACCTAGAACACCACTTCCAGTAAGGCTCTGTTGCCCTAGTAACCAGATTTGGTAAAGGAGAAATGCTGCCGCCTTGTGGCCGATTCCCGCAACAGCAGCTTTTAACCCACAGCTAATGGTCACTTACCATTCACAAGGACTCAGGGCTGTAAAGGACACCTGCCCTCAAAATTGTGCTGAGGTAGGGAATGGATAAAAGAAATTCAAAACAGGCAAAATGTTCACGAAGCTAGTATGAAGAGGTAAGTTGTACTCACTCTCTTTTTAAAGAAAGGAAAATGGATAAAAGCTCAACCTCAGGAAGTATTAGACTCATGCAACCTAATCTACAAAAAGTTTTCAACTCACACCCGTCGACTGACCATTGGCAAAAAGTCTACAAACAATCAATGCTGAAGAGGTTTTAGAGAACTGTGTACCCTCTAGCTGCTGGTGAGATGTAAAAGGGTTAAACGCTAATAATGAGAACAGAAAGGAGCTGCGTTGAAAAGGAAAAATTGAGGTACCATTCAATCCAGCAGGCGCACCAATGGGCCTCTCACCTGAGAAGACCAGAATGAAGAAGACCCGGGCTGCAAAAGCTGCACTGCAGCCTTATGCACAATAGACAAGACAGTGAAGCAACCAAAATGTCCATCAACAGATGAAAGGAAAAAGAAGAAGCGGCCCATGTACACAATGAATACTAGCCATGGAAAACAATGAAACACTGCTCTTTGAGACACCATAGATGATCTTGGAGATAATCACAGAACATGAGGTAAGTCGGAAAGCAAAAGTCCTATATCCTATGATATCACTTATACGCGTTCTCTAATAACTGACACAAATGAACATATTTCCACTGAGAAAGTCAATCACAGACTTATTAAAAAAAACTATGCTTATCTACAAGGAAAGGTGGGGGGAATGGATACATGAAGATTAGCGTTACCATATGTATACAAATACATATTATATACATATATCAAAAAGACCGACCATATAGCAAGGAAGGTTTACGGAACACTGTGTAATAATTTACACGGGAAGAGGATCTCTACATAAATAGGTATATAGAATATGTAGATGAACCAGAGTATGTACACCTTGGACAAGCAACATTCTAACCATTACCCCAATTGAAAAAAATTAAACCAACCAACTAGGAGTAATGAGACATAAACTTATGGGGGGTTCTCCTGGCACATTCCATTCAAATTTACAACCTAGGCAAACGACTTCCAGAACGGCTCTGCTGCCCTAGTACCCAGATTTGGGAATGGAGAAATGCTGCATCCTTGTGGCCGTTTCCCACAACAGCAGCTTTAAACCCACTGCAAAAGGTCACTAAATATTCACCAATTGCAGGTCTGTAAATGACACCTGCCCTCCAAAAAATACTGAGGTCGAAAATCGACCAAAATATTCTAGAGTGCAACCTTCCAAAAAGAAAATTTGAAGAGGTATATTGTACTCACACTTTTTTTTCTTTTTTCTTTTAACAGAAAAGGAAAAGGCGTGGAAAAAGGATGAATTGTAGGAATTTTTACAGACATGTAAACTCAAATTACAAAAACCTATCAGCTCACACCAGTCAGAATGGCCATCAACAAAAATGCTGCAAACAAGAAATGCTGACGTGATTGTGGAGAAATGCGTACCCTCGATTCTAAGGGGGACGTGGTAAGAGCCACTAATGAAAGCACAATTGAGGTGCCTTGAAAAGGTAAACGTTGAGCTACCATACCAGTCAATCAATCATACCCACTGCTGGGTCTATCACCTGAGAAAATGAAAATCAAAAATCGCAGGCTGGCAATCCTGCACTCCAGCAATATTTACCATAGGCAACACTTGGAAGCAACGAAAATGTCCATCAACAGAGGAATGCACCAAGAAGAAGTGGTCCATGTACACAATGGAATATTAGCCATGGAAAACATTGAAGCACTGCTCTTTGAGGCACCATAGATGAGCCTGGAGATAATCACAAAACATGAAGTAGGTCGGAAAGCAAAAGACCTATATCTTATATTATCACTTATGGCATTATCTAATAACTGACACAGATGAACATATTTCCAAAGAGAAAGACACTCACAGGCGTAGAAAACAAACTATGCTCATCTAAAAGGAAAGGAGGGGGGAAATTGAGAAATGAAGATTAGTGTTACTATACATATTCAAATACATATTATATACATGTATCAAAAAGATCGAACATATAGCAAGGGAGGTCGACGGAACACTGTAATATTTTATATGGGAAGAGGATCTGTACATTAATAGACATACATAATGTCCAAATGAACTAGATTGTGTACACCTAGGACAAACACTATTCTAAACTTTACCCAGATTTAAAAAATTTTAAAAACCAAGAAGAAGTAATGAGACATAAACTTATGGGGATTTCTCCAGGCAAATTCCATTCTAATTTACAACCTGGACAATGACTTCCAGAAAGGCTCTGCTGCCCTAGAACCCAGATTGGGGAATGGAGAAATGCTACCTCCTTGTGGACGTATCCCACAACAGCAGCTTTGAACTCACTGCAAAAGGTCACTAAATTTTCACCAACTTGCAGTTCTGTAAATTGCGCCTGCCCTCCAGAAAATTTCGGGGGTCAAAAATCGACCAAAAAATTCAGAAGAGGGCAACCTTCGAAGAAGACAATTTCAAGAGCTGTGTTGTACTCACGGTTTTTTCTTTTAAGAGAAAAGAAAAAGGCATAGGAATATGATGAATTTTAAAAATTTTCATGACATGCATACCCATATTACAAAACCCTATCAGCTCACAGCAGTCAGAATGGCCATTAGGAAAAATGCTGCAAAAAATAAACGGTGAAGGGAGTGTGGAGAAATGCGTACCCTCGGTTGTAAGGGGGGGCATGTAAAGAGCCACTAATGAAAACACAATGTAGGTGCTTTGAAAAGGGAAACATTGAACTACCAGTCCATCAATCACAACCACTGCTTGGCCTATCACCTGAGAAAATGAGAATCAAAAAGTCACAGGCTGGGAAACCTGTATGCCAGCAATATTTACCATAGCCAGCACTTGGAAGAAATGAAAATGTCCATCAACCGAGGAATGCACCAAGAAGAAGTGGTCCACGTACACAATGGAATATTACTCTAATAATAAATATAAATTAAATTTTAAAACAAACAAAAGCAAGGAGACATCAACATTTGTGGGTTTATCCGGGCACATTGCACTCTAATTTATAACCGAAAAACACCACTGGCCGGTAGGTCTGTTTCCCTAGTGCCAGCAAGGGGAACGTAGAAAGGCTGTCGCTCTCTGGCCGTTACCTGCAAAAGCAGGTTTAAAGCCTGAGCTAATGGTCACTTCATATGAACAAGTACTGCAGGGCTGTAAATGAAACCTGCCCTCAAAATGTCTTGAGGGAGATAATGGCCAAAATATTTCAAATGGTGACACATACTTTAAGAAAACACTTTGAAGAAATAAGCTCTCATCACAGCTGGAAAAATAAAAAGGACATGTCTTACAGCTCAATTTCAACGCATTATGAGACACATGCAAATTCAACCACAAAGAGGTATCAGCTCACACCACTCAGAATAACCATCAGCAAAAACTACAAAGAATAAATGCTGAAGGTGCTGGGAAGAAATGCATACCCTCCGCTTTAAGTGGGACGTAACCTGGAAAGAGCCACTAAAGAGAACGGAATAGAGGTGCCTTTAAAAGGTAAACATTGAGCTACCATATGATCCAGCAGACCTATTCCTGGACCTATAACCTAAGAAGACAGAATTGGAAGGACACAGGTACGCAAATCTGCATTGCATAGTATAACAATCGCCAAGATATGGAAGTAACCAAAAAGTCCAACGACAGATGGGTGGACAATGAAGAACTGCTACATGTACAGATGGAATATGAGCTAGTGAAAAAATGAAACAATGCCATTTGCAGCACCATAGATGAGTCTAGAAGTAATCACGCAACTTGGTGTAAGTGAGAAAGCGAAAGACACATATCCTATCATATCACATATAGGTGTTACCTAAAAAATGATACAAACAAAGGTATTTCCACAGAGAAACACTATCATAGATTCATTAAAAAAACTTATGGTTCACCAAATGGAAAGGTGTGAGGATTGGATACATTACCGTATAGAGGTTAACAGAGTGATACAAACACATGTGAAATATATAATCACCAAAGACCTACGCAATACCAAGAGAAGACTACTCAACATTGTGTCGTAACCTACATGGGAAAAGGATCCGAAGAAAAATAGATATATGTATATGTGTGAAAGAACCACATCTTGCACACCTAGAACAAACAAAACATTGTAATCAAGTTTGCTGTGATAAGAAATAAAAATTAAGTTAAAGATACCAACAAGAAGTAATGAGACATAAACTTAAAGGGCTTTTTCCTCGCACATTCCATTCTAATTTACAACCTAGAACACCACTTCCAGTAAGGCTCTGTTGCCCTAGTAACCAGATTTGGTAAAGGAGAAATGCTGCCGCCTTGTGGCCGATTCCCGCAACAGCAGCTTTTAACCCACAGCTAATGGTCACTTACCATTCACAAGGACTCAGGGCTGTAAAGGACACCTGCCCTCAAAATTGTGCTGAGGTAGGGAATGGATAAAAGAAATTCAAAACAGGCAAAATGTTCACGAAGCTAGTATGAAGAGGTAAGTTGTACTCACTCTCTTTTTAAAGAAAGGAAAATGGATAAAAGCTCAACCTCAGGAAGTATTAGACTCATGCAACCTAATCTACAAAAAGTTTTCAACTCACACCCGTCGACTGACCATTGGCAAAAAGTCTACAAACAATCAATGCTGAAGAGGTTTTAGAGAACTGTGTACCCTCTAGCTGCTGGTGAGATGTAAAAGGGTTAAACGCTAATAATGAGAACAGAAAGGAGCTGCGTTGAAAAGGAAAAATTGAGGTACCATTCAATCCAGCAGGCGCACCAATGGGCCTCTCACCTGAGAAGACCAGAATGAAGAAGACCCGGGCTGCAAAAGCTGCACTGCAGCCTTATGCACAATAGACAAGACAGTGAAGCAACCAAAATGTCCATCAACAGATGAAAGGAAAAAGAAGAAGCGGCCCATGTACACAATGAATACTAGCCATGGAAAACAATGAAACACTGCTCTTTGAGACACCATAGATGATCTTGGAGATAATCACAGAACATGAGGTAAGTCGGAAAGCAAAAGTCCTATATCCTATGATATCACTTATACGCGTTCTCTAATAACTGACACAAATGAACATATTTCCACTGAGAAAGTCAATCACAGACTTATTAAAAAAAACTATGCTTATCTACAAGGAAAGGTGGGGGGAATGGATACATGAAGATTAGCGTTACCATATGTATACAAATACATATTATATACATATATCAAAAAGACCGACCATATAGCAAGGAAGGTTTACGGAACACTGTGTAATAATTTACACGGGAAGAGGATCTCTACATAAATAGGTATATAGAATATGTAGATGAACCAGAGTATGTACACCTTGGACAAGCAACATTCTAACCATTACCCCAATTGAAAAAAATTAAACCAACCAACTAGGAGTAATGAGACATAAACTTATGGGGGGTTCTCCTGGCACATTCCATTCAAATTTACAACCTAGGCAAACGACTTCCAGAACGGCTCTGCTGCCCTAGTACCCAGATTTGGGAATGGAGAAATGCTGCATCCTTGTGGCCGTTTCCCACAACAGCAGCTTTAAACCCACTGCAAAAGGTCACTAAATATTCACCAATTGCAGGTCTGTAAATGACACCTGCCCTCCAAAAAATACTGAGGTCGAAAATCGACCAAAATATTCTAGAGTGCAACCTTCCAAAAAGAAAATTTGAAGAGGTATATTGTACTCACACTTTTTTTTCTTTTTTCTTTTAACAGAAAAGGAAAAGGCGTGGAAAAAGGATGAATTGTAGGAATTTTTACAGACATGTAAACCCAAATTACAAAAACCTATCAGCTCACACCAGTCAGAATGGCCATCAACAAAAATGCTGCAAACAAGAAATGCTGACGTGATTGTGGAGAAATGCGTACCCTCGATTCTAAGGGGGACGTGGTAAGAGCCACTAATGAAAGCACAATTGAGGTGCCTTGAAAAGGTAAACGTTGAGCTACCATACCAGTCAATCAATCATACCCACTGCTGGGTCTATCACCTGAGAAAATGAAAATCAAAAATCGCAGGCTGGCAATCCTGCACTCCAGCAATATTTACCATAGGCAACACTTGGAAGCAACGAAAATGTCCATCAACAGAGGAATGCACCAAGAAGAAGTGGTCCATGTACACAATGGAATATTAGCCATGGAAAACATTGAAGCACTGCTCTTTGAGGCACCATAGATGAGCCTGGAGATAATCACAAAACATGAAGTAGGTCGGAAAGCAAAAGACCTATATCTTATATTATCACTTATGGCATTATCTAATAACTGACACAGATGAACATATTTCCAAAGAGAAAGACACTCACAGGCGTAGAAAACAAACTATGCTCATCTAAAAGGAAAGGAGGGGGGAAATTGAGAAATGAAGATTAGTGTTACTATACATATTCAAATACATATTATATACATGTATCAAAAAGATCGAACATATAGCAAGGGAGGTCGACGGAACACTGTAATATTTTATAAGGGAAGAGGATCTGTACATTAATAGACATACATAATGTCCAAATGAACTAGATTGTGTACACCTAGGACAAACACTATTCTAAACTTTACCCAGATTTAAAAAATTTTAAAAACCAAGAAGAAGTAATGAGACATAAACTTATGGGGATTTCTCCAGGCAAATTCCATTCTAATTTACAACCTGGACAATGACTTCCAGAAAGGCTCTGCTGCCCTAGAACCCAGATTGGGGAATGGAGAAATGCTACCTCCTTGTGGACGTATCCCACAACAGCAGCTTTGAACTCACTGCAAAAGGTCACTAAATTTTCACCAACTTGCAGTTCTGTAAATTGCGCCTGCCCTCCAGAAAATTTCTGGGGTCAAAAATCGACCAAAAAATTCAGAAGAGGGCAACCTTCGAAGAAGACAATTTCAAGAGCTGTGTTGTACTCACGGTTTTTTCTTTTAAGAGAAAAGAAAAAGGCATAGGAATATGATGAATTTTAAAAATTTTCATGACATGCATACCCATATTACAAAACCCTATCAGCTCACAGCAGTCAGAATGGCCATTAGGAAAAATGCTGCAAAAAATAAACGGTGAAGGGAGTGTGGAGAAATGCGTACCCTCGGTTGTAAGGGGGGGCATGTAAAGAGCCACTAATGAAAACACAATGTAGGTGCTTTGAAAAGGGAAACATTGAACTACCAGTCCATCAATCACAACCACTGCTTGGCCTATCACCTGAGAAAATGAGAATCAAAAAGTCACAGGCTGGGAAACCTGTATGCCAGCAATATTTACCATAGCCAGCACTTGGAAGAAATGAAAATGTCCATCAACCGAGGAATGCACCAAGAAGAAGTGGTCCACGTACACAATGGAATATTACTCTAATAATAAATATAAATTAAATTTTAAAACAAACAAAAGCAAGGAGACATCAACATTTGTGGGTTTATCCGGGCACATTGCACTCTAATTTATAACCGAAAAACACCACTGGCCGGTAGGACTGTTTCCCTAGTGCCAGCAAGGGGAACGTAGAAAGGCTGTCGCTCTCTGGCCGTTACCTGCAAAAGCAGGTTTAAAGCCTGAGCTAATGGTCACATCATATGAACAAGTACTGCAGGGCTGTAAATGAAACCTGCCCTCAAAATGTCTTGAGGGAGATAATGGCCAAAATATTTCAAATGGTGACACATACTTTAAGAAAACACTTTGAAGAAATAAGCTCTCATCACAGCTGGAAAAAGAAAAAGGACATGTCTTACAGCTCAATTTCAACGCATTATGAGACACATGCAAATTCAACCACAAAGAGGTATCAGCTCACACCACTCAGAATAACCATCAGCAAAAACTACAAAGAATAAATGCTGAAGGTGCTGGGAAGAAATGCATACCCTCCGCTTTAAGTGGGACGTAACCTGGAAAGAGCCACTAAAGAGAACGGAATAGAGGTGCCTTTAAAAGGTAAACATTGAGCTACCATATGATCCAGCAGACCTATTCCTGGACCTATAACCTAAGAAGACAGAATTGGAAGGACACAGGTACGCAAATCTGCATTGCATAGTATAACAATCGCCAAGATATGGAAGTAACCAAAAAGTCCAACGACAGATGGGTGGACAATGAAGAACTGCTACATGTACAGATGGAATATGAGCTAGTGAAAAAATGAAACAATGCCATTTGCAGCACCATAGATGAGTCTAGAAGTAATCACGCAACTTGGTGTAAGTGAGAAAGCGAAAGACACATATCCTATCATATCACATATAGGTGTTACCTAAAAAATGATACAAACAAAGGTATTTCCACAGAGAAACACTATCATAGATTCATTAAAAAAACTTATGGTTCACCAAATGGAAAGGTGTGAGGATTGGATACATTACCGTATAGAGGTTAACAGAGTGATACAAACACATGTGAAATATATAATCACCAAAGACCTACGCAATACCAAGAGAAGACTACTCAACATTGTGTCGTAACCTACATGGGAAAAGGATCCGAAGAAAAATAGATATATGTATATGTGTGAAAGAACCACATCTTGCACACCTAGAACAAACAAAACATTGTAATCAAGTTTGCTGTGATAAGAAATAAAAATTAAGTTAAAGATACCAACAAGAAGTAATGAGACATAAACTTAAAGGGCTTTTTCCTCGCACATTCCATTCTAATTTACAACCTAGAACACCACTTCCAGTAAGGCTCTGTTGCCCTAGTAACCAGATTTGGTAAAGGAGAAATGCTGCCGCCTTGTGGCCGATTCCCGCAACAGCAGCTTTTAACCCACAGCTAATGGTCACTTACCATTCACAAGGACTCAGGGCTGTAAAGGACACCTGCCCTCAAAATTGTGCTGAGGTAGGGAATGGATAAAAGAAATTCAAAACAGGCAAAATGTTCACGAAGCTAGTATGAAGAGGTAAGTTGTACTCACTCTCTTTTTAAAGAAAGGAAAATGGATAAAAGCTCAACCTCAGGAAGTATTAGACTCATGCAACCTAATCTACAAAAAGTTTTCAACTCACACCCGTCGACTGACCATTGGCAAAAAGTCTACAAACAATCAATGCTGAAGAGGTTTTAGAGAACTGTGTACCCTCTAGCTGCTGGTGAGATGTAAAAGGGTTAAACGCTAATAATGAGAACAGAAAGGAGCTGCGTTGAAAAGGAAAAATTGAGGTACCATTCAATCCAGCAGGCGCACCAATGGGCCTCTCACCTGAGAAGACCAGAATGAAGAAGACCCGGGCTGCAAAAGCTGCACTGCAGCCTTATGCACAATAGACAAGACAGTGAAGCAACCAAAATGTCCATCAACAGATGAAAGGAAAAAGAAGAAGCGGCCCATGTACACAATGAATACTAGCCATGGAAAACAATGAAACACTGCTCTTTGAGACACCATAGATGATCTTGGAGATAATCACAGAACATGAGGTAAGTCGGAAAGCAAAAGTCCTATATCCTATGATATCACTTATACGCGTTCTCTAATAACTGACACAAATGAACATATTTCCACTGAGAAAGTCAATCACAGACTTATTAAAAAAAACTATGCTTATCTACAAGGAAAGGTGGGGGGAATGGATACATGAAGATTAGCGTTACCATATGTATACAAATACATATTATATACATATATCAAAAAGACCGACCATATAGCAAGGAAGGTTTACGGAACACTGTGTAATAATTTACACGGGAAGAGGATCTCTACATAAATAGGTATATAGAATATGTAGATGAACCAGAGTATGTACACCTTGGACAAGCAACATTCTAAC
Organism: Balaenoptera ricei; assembly: GCF_028023285.1. Taxonomy (NCBI): domain Eukaryota; kingdom Metazoa; phylum Chordata; class Mammalia; order Artiodactyla; family Balaenopteridae; genus Balaenoptera; species Balaenoptera ricei. Next base: position 24,633,004 of record NC_082645.1, read on the forward strand.
CATTACCCCAATTGAAAAAAATTAAACCAACCAACTAGGAGTAATGAGACATAAACTTATGGGGGGTTCTCCTGGCACATTCCATTCAAATTTACAACCTAGGCAAACGACTTCCAGAACGGCTCTGCTGCCCTAGTACCCAGATTTGGGAATGGAGAAATGCTGCATCCTTGTGGCCGTTTCCCACAACAGCAGCTTTAAACCCACTGCAAAAGGTCACTAAATATTCACCAATTGCAGGTCTGTAAATGACACCTGCCCTCCAAAAAATACTGAGGTCGAAAATCGACCAAAATATTCTAGAGTGCAACCTTCCAAAAAGAAAATTTGAAGAGGTATATTGTACTCACACTTTTTTTTCTTTTTTCTTTTAACAGAAAAGGAAAAGGCGTGGAAAAAGGATGAATTGTAGGAATTTTTACAGACATGTAAACCCAAATTACAAAAACCTATCAGCTCACACCAGTCAGAATGGCCATCAACAAAAATGCTGCAAACAAGAAATGCTGACGTGATTGTGGAGAAATGCGTACCCTCGATTCTAAGGGGGACGTGGTAAGAGCCACTAATGAAAGCACAATTGAGGTGCCTTGAAAAGGTAAACGTTGAGCTACCATACCAGTCAATCAATCATACCCACTGCTGGGTCTATCACCTGAGAAAATGAAAATCAAAAATCGCAGGCTGGCAATCCTGCACTCCAGCAATATTTACCATAGGCAACACTTGGAAGCAACGAAAATGTCCATCAACAGAGGAATGCACCAAGAAGAAGTGGTCCATGTACACAATGGAATATTAGCCATGGAAAACATTGAAGCACTGCTCTTTGAGGCACCATAGATGAGCCTGGAGATAATCACAAAACATGAAGTAGGTCGGAAAGCAAAAGACCTATATCTTATATTATCACTTATGGCATTATCTAATAACTGACACAGATGAACATATTTCCAAAGAGAAAGACACTCACAGGCGTAGAAAACAAACTATGCTCATCTAAAAGGAAAGGAGGGGGGAAATTGAGAAATGAAGATTAGTGTTACTATACATATTCAAATACATATTATATACATGTATCAAAAAGATCGAACATATAGCAAGGGAGGTCGACGGAACACTGTAATATTTTATAAGGGAAGAGGATCTGTACATTAATAGACATACATAATGTCCAAATGAACTAGATTGTGTACACCTAGGACAAACACTATTCTAAACTTTACCCAGATTTAAAAAATTTTAAAAACCAAGAAGAAGTAATGAGACATAAACTTATGGGGATTTCTCCAGGCAAATTCCATTCTAATTTACAACCTGGACAATGACTTCCAGAAAGGCTCTGCTGCCCTAGAACCCAGATTGGGGAATGGAGAAATGCTACCTCCTTGTGGACGTATCCCACAACAGCAGCTTTGAACTCACTGCAAAAGGTCACTAAATTTTCACCAACTTGCAGTTCTGTAAATTGCGCCTGCCCTCCAGAAAATTTCTGGGGTCAAAAATCGACCAAAAAATTCAGAAGAGGGCAACCTTCGAAGAAGACAATTTCAAGAGCTGTGTTGTACTCACGGTTTTTTCTTTTAAGAGAAAAGAAAAAGGCATAGGAATATGATGAATTTTAAAAATTTTCATGACATGCATACCCATATTACAAAACCCTATCAGCTCACAGCAGTCAGAATGGCCATTAGGAAAAATGCTGCAAAAAATAAACGGTGAAGGGAGTGTGGAGAAATGCGTACCCTCGGTTGTAAGGGGGGGCATGTAAAGAGCCACTAATGAAAACACAATGTAGGTGCTTTGAAAAGGGAAACATTGAACTACCAGTCCATCAATCACAACCACTGCTTGGCCTATCACCTGAGAAAATGAAAATCAAAAAGTCACAGGCTGGGAAACCTGTATGCCAGCAATATTTACCATAGCCAGCACTTGGAAGAAATGAAAATGTCCATCAACCGAGGAATGCACCAAGAAGAAGTGGTCCACGTACACAATGGAATATTACTCTAATAATAAATATAAATTAAATTTTAAAACAAACAAAAGCAAGGAGACATCAACATTTGTGGGTTTATCCGGGCACATTGCACTCTAATTTATAACCGAAAAACACCACTGGCCGGTAGGACTGTTTCCCTAGTGCCAGCAAGGGGAACGTAGAAAGGCTGTCGCTCTCTGGCCGTTACCTGCAAAAGCAGGTTTAAAGCCTGAGCTAATGGTCACATCATATGAACAAGTACTGCAGGGCTGTAAATGAAACCTGCCCTCAAAATGTCTTGAGGGAGATAATGGCCAAAATATTTCAAATGGTGACACATACTTTAAGAAAACACTTTGAAGAAATAAGCTCTCATCACAGCTGGAAAAATAAAAAGGACATGTCTTACAGCTCAATTTCAACGCATTATGAGACACATGCAAATTCAACCACAAAGAGGTATCAGCTCACACCACTCAGAATAACCATCAGCAAAAACTACAAAGAATAAATGCTGAAGGTGCTGGGAAGAAATGCATACCCTCCGCTTTAAGTGGGACGTAACCTGGAAAGAGCCACTAAAGAGAACGGAATAGAGGTGCCTTTAAAAGGTAAACATTGAGCTACCATATGATCCAGCAGACCTATTCCTGGACCTATAACCTAAGAAGACAGAATTGGAAGGACACAGGTACGCAAATCTGCATTGCATAGTATAACAATCGCCAAGATATGGAAGTAACCAAAAAGTCCAACGACAGATGGGTGGACAATGAAGAACTGCTACATGTACAGATGGAATATGAGCTAGTGAAAAAATGAAACAATGCCATTTGCAGCACCATAGATGAGTCTAGAAGTAATCACGCAACTTGGTGTAAGTGAGAAAGCGAAAGACACATATCCTATCATATCACATATAGGTGTTACCTAAAAAATGATACAAACAAAGGTATTTCCACAGAGAAACACTATCATAGATTCATTAAAAAAACTTATGGTTCACCAAATGGAAAGGTGTGAGGATTGGATACATTACCGTATAGAGGTTAACAGAGTGATACAAACACATGTGAAATATATAATCACCAAAGACCTACGCAATACCAAGAGAAGACTACTCAACATTGTGTCGTAACCTACATGGGAAAAGGATCCGAAGAAAAATAGATATATGTATATGTGTGAAAGAACCACATCTTGCACACCTAGAACAAACAAAACATTGTAATCAAGTTTGCTGTGATAAGAAATAAAAATTAAGTTAAAGATACCAACAAGAAGTAATGAGACATAAACTTAAAGGGCTTTTTCCTCGCACATTCCATTCTAATTTACAACCTAGAACACCACTTCCAGTAAGGCTCTGTTGCCCTAGTAACCAGATTTGGTAAAGGAGAAATGCTGCCGCCTTGTGGCCGATTCCCGCAACAGCAGCTTTTAACCCACAGCTAATGGTCACTTACCATTCACAAGGACTCAGGGCTGTAAAGGACACCTGCCCTCAAAATTGTGCTGAGGTAGGGAATGGATAAAAGAAATTCAAAACAGGCAAAATGTTCACGAAGCTAGTATGAAGAGGTAAGTTGTACTCACTCTCTTTTTAAAGAAAGGAAAATGGATAAAAGCTCAACCTCAGGAAGTATTAGACTCATGCAACCTAATCTACAAAAAGTTTTCAACTCACACCCGTCGACTGACCATTGGCAAAAAGTCTACAAACAATCAATGCTGAAGAGGTTTTAGAGAACTGTGTACCCTCTAGCTGCTGGTGAGATGTAAAAGGGTTAAACGCTAATAATGAGAACAGAAAGGAGCTGCGTTGAAAAGGAAAAATTGAGGTACCATTCAATCCAGCAGGCGCACCAATGGGCCTCTCACCTGAGAAGACCAGAATGAAGAAGACCCGGGCTGCAAAAGCTGCACTGCAGCCTTATGCACAATAGACAAGACAGTGAAGCAACCAAAATGTCCATCAACAGATGAAAGGAAAAAGAAGAAGCGGCCCATGTACACAATGAATACTAGCCATGGAAAACAATGAAACACTGCTCTTTGAGACACCATAGATGATCTTGGAGATAATCACAGAACATGAGGTAAGTCGGAAAGCAAAAGTCCTATATCCTATGATATCACTTATACGCGTTCTCTAATAACTGACACAAATGAACATATTTCCACTGAGAAAGTCAATCACAGACTTATTAAAAAAAACTATGCTTATCTACAAGGAAAGGTGGGGGGAATGGATACATGAAGATTAGCGTTACCATATGTATACAAATACATATTATATACATATATCAAAAAGACCGACCATATAGCAAGGAAGGTTTACGGAACACTGTGTAATAATTTACACGGGAAGAGGATCTCTACATAAATAGGTATATAGAATATGTAGATGAACCAGAGTATGTACACCTTGGACAAGCAACATTCTAACCATTACCCCAATTGAAAAAAATTAAACCAACCAACTAGGAGTAATGAGACATAAACTTATGGGGGGTTCTCCTGGCACATTCCATTCAAATTTACAACCTAGGCAAACGACTTCCAGAACGGCTCTGCTGCCCTAGTACCCAGATTTGGGAATGGAGAAATGCTGCATCCTTGTGGCCGTTTCCCACAACAGCAGCTTTAAACCCACTGCAAAAGGTCACTAAATATTCACCAATTGCAGGTCTGTAAATGACACCTGCCCTCCAAAAAATACTGAGGTCGAAAATCGACCAAAATATTCTAGAGTGCAACCTTCCAAAAAGAAAATTTGAAGAGGTATATTGTACTCACACTTTTTTTTCTTTTTTCTTTTAACAGAAAAGGAAAAGGCGTGGAAAAAGGATGAATTGTAGGAATTTTTACAGACATGTAAACTCAAATTACAAAAACCTATCAGCTCACACCAGTCAGAATGGCCATCAACAAAAATGCTGCAAACAAGAAATGCTGACGTGATTGTGGAGAAATGCGTACCCTCGATTCTAAGGGGGACGTGGTAAGAGCCACTAATGAAAGCACAATTGAGGTGCCTTGAAAAGGTAAACGTTGAGCTACCATACCAGTCAATCAATCATACCCACTGCTGGGTCTATCACCTGAGAAAATGAAAATCAAAAATCGCAGGCTGGCAATCCTGCACTCCAGCAATATTTACCATAGGCAACACTTGGAAGCAACGAAAATGTCCATCAACAGAGGAATGCACCAAGAAGAAGTGGTCCATGTACACAATGGAATATTAGCCATGGAAAACATTGAAGCACTGCTCTTTGAGGCACCATAGATGAGCCTGGAGATAATCACAAAACATGAAGTAGGTCGGAAAGCAAAAGACCTATATCTTATATTATCACTTATGGCATTATCTAATAACTGACACAGATGAACATATTTCCAAAGAGAAAGACACTCACAGGCGTAGAAAACAAACTATGCTCATCTAAAAGGAAAGGAGGGGGGAAATTGAGAAATGAAGATTAGTGTTACTATACATATTCAAATACATATTATATACATGTATCAAAAAGATCGAACATATAGCAAGGGAGGTCGACGGAACACTGTAATATTTTATATGGGAAGAGGATCTGTACATTAATAGACATACATAATGTCCAAATGAACTAGATTGTGTACACCTAGGACAAACACTATTCTAAACTTTACCCAGATTTAAAAAATTTTAAAAACCAAGAAGAAGTAATGAGACATAAACTTATGGGGATTTCTCCAGGCAAATTCCATTCTAATTTACAACCTGGACAATGACTTCCAGAAAGGCTCTGCTGCCCTAGAACCCAGATTGGGGAATGGAGAAATGCTACCTCCTTGTGGACGTATCCCACAACAGCAGCTTTGAACTCACTGCAAAAGGTCACTAAATTTTCACCAACTTGCAGTTCTGTAAATTGCGCCTGCCCTCCAGAAAATTTCGGGGGTCAAAAATCGACCAAAAAATTCAGAAGAGGGCAACCTTCGAAGAAGACAATTTCAAGAGCTGTGTTGTACTCACGGTTTTTTCTTTTAAGAGAAAAGAAAAAGGCATAGGAATATGATGAATTTTAAAAATTTTCATGACATGCATACCCATATTACAAAACCCTATCAGCTCACAGCAGTCAGAATGGCCATTAGGAAAAATGCTGCAAAAAATAAACGGTGAAGGGAGTGTGGAGAAATGCGTACCCTCGGTTGTAAGGGGGGGCATGTAAAGAGCCACTAATGAAAACACAATGTAGGTGCTTTGAAAAGGGAAACATTGAACTACCAGTCCATCAATCACAACCACTGCTTGGCCTATCACCTGAGAAAATGAGAATCAAAAAGTCACAGGCTGGGAAACCTGTATGCCAGCAATATTTACCATAGCCAGCACTTGGAAGAAATGAAAATGTCCATCAACCGAGGAATGCACCAAGAAGAAGTGGTCCACGTACACAATGGAATATTACTCTAATAATAAATATAAATTAAATTTTAAAACAAACAAAAGCAAGGAGACATCAACATTTGTGGGTTTATCCGGGCACATTGCACTCTAATTTATAACCGAAAAACACCACTGGCCGGTAGGTCTGTTTCCCTAGTGCCAGCAAGGGGAACGTAGAAAGGCTGTCGCTCTCTGGCCGTTACCTGCAAAAGCAGGTTTAAAGCCTGAGCTAATGGTCACTTCATATGAACAAGTACTGCAGGGCTGTAAATGAAACCTGCCCTCAAAATGTCTTGAGGGAGATAATGGCCAAAATATTTCAAATGGTGACACATACTTTAAGAAAACACTTTGAAGAAATAAGCTCTCATCACAGCTGGAAAAATAAAAAGGACATGTCTTACAGCTCAATTTCAACGCATTATGAGACACATGCAAATTCAACCACAAAGAGGTATCAGCTCACACCACTCAGAATAACCATCAGCAAAAACTACAAAGAATAAATGCTGAAGGTGCTGGGAAGAAATGCATACCCTCCGCTTTAAGTGGGACGTAACCTGGAAAGAGCCACTAAAGAGAACGGAATAGAGGTGCCTTTAAAAGGTAAACATTGAGCTACCATATGATCCAGCAGACCTATTCCTGGACCTATAACCTAAGAAGACAGAATTGGAAGGACACAGGTACGCAAATCTGCATTGCATAGTATAACAATCGCCAAGATATGGAAGTAACCAAAAAGTCCAACGACAGATGGGTGGACAATGAAGAACTGCTACATGTACAGATGGAATATGAGCTAGTGAAAAAATGAAACAATGCCATTTGCAGCACCATAGATGAGTCTAGAAGTAATCACGCAACTTGGTGTAAGTGAGAAAGCGAAAGACACATATCCTATCATATCACATATAGGTGTTACCTAAAAAATGATACAAACAAAGGTATTTCCACAGAGAAACACTATCATAGATTCATTAAAAAAACTTATGGTTCACCAAATGGAAAGGTGTGAGGATTGGATACATTACCGTATAGAGGTTAACAGAGTGATACAAACACATGTGAAATATATAATCACCAAAGACCTACGCAATACCAAGAGAAGACTACTCAACATTGTGTCGTAACCTACATGGGAAAAGGATCCGAAGAAAAATAGATATATGTATATGTGTGAAAGAACCACATCTTGCACACCTAGAACAAACAAAACATTGTAATCAAGTTTGCTGTGATAAGAAATAAAAATTAAGTTAAAGATACCAACAAGAAGTAATGAGACATAAACTTAAAGGGCTTTTTCCTCGCACATTCCATTCTAATTTACAACCTAGAACACCACTTCCAGTAAGGCTCTGTTGCCCTAGTAACCAGATTTGGTAAAGGAGAAATGCTGCCGCCTTGTGGCCGATTCCCGCAACAGCAGCTTTTAACCCACAGCTAATGGTCACTTACCATTCACAAGGACTCAGGGCTGTAAAGGACACCTGCCCTCAAAATTGTGCTGAGGTAGGGAATGGATAAAAGAAATTCAAAACAGGCAAAATGTTCACGAAGCTAGTATGAAGAGGTAAGTTGTACTCACTCTCTTTTTAAAGAAAGGAAAATGGATAAAAGCTCAACCTCAGGAAGTATTAGACTCATGCAACCTAATCTACAAAAAGTTTTCAACTCACACCCGTCGACTGACCATTGGCAAAAAGTCTACAAACAATCAATGCTGAAGAGGTTTTAGAGAACTGTGTACCCTCTAGCTGCTGGTGAGATGTAAAAGGGTTAAACGCTAATAATGAGAACAGAAAGGAGCTGCGTTGAAAAGGAAAAATTGAGGTACCATTCAATCCAGCAGGCGCACCAATGGGCCTCTCACCTGAGAAGACCAGAATGAAGAAGACCCGGGCTGCAAAAGCTGCACTGCAGCCTTATGCACAATAGACAAGACAGTGAAGCAACCAAAATGTCCATCAACAGATGAAAGGAAAAAGAAGAAGCGGCCCATGTACACAATGAATACTAGCCATGGAAAACAATGAAACACTGCTCTTTGAGACACCATAGATGATCTTGGAGATAATCACAGAACATGAGGTAAGTCGGAAAGCAAAAGTCCTATATCCTATGATATCACTTATACGCGTTCTCTAATAACTGACACAAATGAACATATTTCCACTGAGAAAGTCAATCACAGACTTATTAAAAAAAACTATGCTTATCTACAAGGAAAGGTGGGGGGAATGGATACATGAAGATTAGCGTTACCATATGTATACAAATACATATTATATACATATATCAAAAAGACCGACCATATAGCAAGGAAGGTTTACGGAACACTGTGTAATAATTTACACGGGAAGAGGATCTCTACATAAATAGGTATATAGAATATGTAGATGAACCAGAGTATGTACACCTTGGACAAGCAACATTCTAACCATTACCCCAATTGAAAAAAATTAAACCAACCAACTAGGAGTAATGAGACATAAACTTATGGGGGGTTCTCCTGGCACATTCCATTCAAATTTACAACCTAGGCAAACGACTTCCAGAACGGCTCTGCTGCCCTAGTACCCAGATTTGGGAATGGAGAAATGCTGCATCCTTGTGGCCGTTTCCCACAACAGCAGCTTTAAACCCACTGCAAAAGGTCACTAAATATTCACCAATTGCAGGTCTGTAAATGACACCTGCCCTCCAAAAAATACTGAGGTCGAAAATCGACCAAAATATTCTAGAGTGCAACCTTCCAAAAAGAAAATTTGAAGAGGTATATTGTACTCACACTTTTTTTTCTTTTTTCTTTTAACAGAAAAGGAAAAGGCGTGGAAAAAGGATGAATTGTAGGAATTTTTACAGACATGTAAACCCAAATTACAAAAACCTATCAGCTCACACCAGTCAGAATGGCCATCAACAAAAATGCTGCAAACAAGAAATGCTGACGTGATTGTGGAGAAATGCGTACCCTCGATTCTAAGGGGGACGTGGTAAGAGCCACTAATGAAAGCACAATTGAGGTGCCTTGAAAAGGTAAACGTTGAGCTACCATACCAGTCAATCAATCATACCCACTGCTGGGTCTATCACCTGAGAAAATGAAAATCAAAAATCGCAGGCTGGCAATCCTGCACTCCAGCAATATTTACCATAGGCAACACTTGGAAGCAACGAAAATGTCCATCAACAGAGGAATGCACCAAGAAGAAGTGGTCCATGTACACAATGGAATATTAGCCATGGAAAACATTGAAGCACTGCTCTTTGAGGCACCATAGATGAGCCTGGAGATAATCACAAAACATGAAGTAGGTCGGAAAGCAAAAGACCTATATCTTATATTATCACTTATGGCATTATCTAATAACTGACACAGATGAACATATTTCCAAAGAGAAAGACACTCACAGGCGTAGAAAACAAACTATGCTCATCTAAAAGGAAAGGAGGGGGGAAATTGAGAAATGAAGATTAGTGTTACTATACATATTCAAATACATATTATATACATGTATCAAAAAGATCGAACATATAGCAAGGGAGGTCGACGGAACACTGTAATATTTTATATGGGAAGAGGATCTGTACATTAATAGACATACATAATGTCCAAATGAACTAGATTGTGTACACCTAGGACAAACACTATTCTAAACTTTACCCAGATTTAAAAAATTTTAAAAACCAAGAAGAAGTAATGAGACATAAACTTATGGGGATTTCTCCAGGCAAATTCCATTCTAATTTACAACCTGGACAATGACTTCCAGAAAGGCTCTGCTGCCCTAGAACCCAGATTGGGGAATGGAGAAATGCTACCTCCTTGTGGACGTATCCCACAACAGCAGCTTTGAACTCACTGCAAAAGGTCACTAAATTTTCACCAACTTGCAGTTCTGTAAATTGCGCCTGCCCTCCAGAAAATTTCTGGGGTCAAAAATCGACCAAAAAATTCAGAAGAGGGCAACCTTCGAAGAAGACAATTTCAAGAGCTGTGTTGTACTCACGGTTTTTTCTTTTAAGAGAAAAGAAAAAGGCATAGGAATATGATGAATTTTAAAAATTTTCATGACATGCATACCCATATTACAAAACCCTATCAGCTCACAGCAGTCAGAATGGCCATTAGGAAAAATGCTGCAAAAAATAAACGGTGAAGGGAGTGTGGAGAAATGCGTACCCTCGGTTGTAAGGGGGGGCATGTAAAGAGCCACTAATGAAAACACAATGTAGGTGCTTTGAAAAGGGAAACATTGAACTACCAGTCCATCAATCACAACCACTGCTTGGCCTATCACCTGAGAAAATGAGAATCAAAAAGTCACAGGCTGGGAAACCTGTATGCCAGCAATATTTACCATAGCCAGCACTTGGAAGAAATGAAAATGTCCATCAACCGAGGAATGCACCAAGAAGAAGTGGTCCACGTACACAATGGAATATTACTCTAATAATAAATATAAATTAAATTTAAAAACAAACAAAAGCAAGGAGACATCAACATTTGTGGGTTTATCCGGGCACATTGCACTCTAATTTATAACCGAAAAACACCACTGGCCGGTAGGACTGTTTCCCTAGTGCCAGCAAGGGGAACGTAGAAAGGCTGTCGCTCTCTGGCCGTTACCTGCAAAAGCAGGTTTAAAGCCTGAGCTAATGGTCACATCATATGAACAAGTACTGCAGGGCTGTAAATGAAACCTGCCCTCAAAATGTCTTGAGGGAGATAATGGCCAAAATATTTCAAATGGTGACACATACTTTAAGAAAACACTTTGAAGAAATAAGCTCTCATCACAGCTGGAAAAAGAAAAAGGACATGTCTTACAGCTCAATTTCAACGCATTATGAGACACATGCAAATTCAACCACAAAGAGGTATCAGCTCACACCACTCAGAATAACCATCAGCAAAAACTACAAAGAATAAATGCTGAAGGTGCTGGGAAGAAATGCATACCCTCCGCTTTAAGTGGGACGTAACCTGGAAAGAGCCACTAAAGAGAACGGAATAGAGGTGCCTTTAAAAGGTAAACATTGAGCTACCATATGATCCAGCAGACCTATTCCTGGACCTATAACCTAAGAAGACAGAATTGGAAGGACACAGGTACGCAAATCTGCATTGCATAGTATAACAATCGCCAAGATATGGAAGTAACCAAAAAGTCCAACGACAGATGGGTGGACAATGAAGAACTGCTACATGTACAGATGGAATATGAGCTAGTGAAAAAATGAAACAATGCCATTTGCAGCACCATAGATGAGTCTAGAAGTAATCACGCAACTTGGTGTAAGTGAGAAAGCGAAAGACACATATCCTATCATATCACATATAGGTGTTACCTAAAAAATGATACAAACAAAGGTATTTCCACAGAGAAACACTATCATAGATTCATTAAAAAAACTTATGGTTCACCAAATGGAAAGGTGTGAGGATTGGATACATTACCGTATAGAGGTTAACAGAGTGATACAAACACATGTGAAATATATAATCACCAAAGACCTACGCAATACCAAGAGAAGACTACTCAACATTGTGTCGTAACCTACATGGGAAAAGGATCCGAAGAAAAATAGATATATGTATATGTGTGAAAGAACCACATCTTGCACACCTAGAACAAACAAAACATTGTAATCAAGTTTGCTGTGATAAGAAATAAAAATTAAGTTAAAGATACCAACAAGAAGTAATGAGACATAAACTTAAAGGGCTTTTTCCTCGCACATTCCATTCTAATTTACAACCTAGAACACCACTTCCAGTAAGGCTCTGTTGCCCTAGTAACCAGATTTGGTAAAGGAGAAATGCTGCCGCCTTGTGGCCGATTCCCGCAACAGCAGCTTTTAACCCACAGCTAATGGTCACTTACCATTCACAAGGACTCAGGGCTGTAAAGGACACCTGCCCTCAAAATTGTGCTGAGGTAGGGAATGGATAAAAAAAAATTGAAATCAGGCAAAATTTTCAAGAAGATAGTATGAAGAGGTAAGTTTTACTCACTCTCTTTTTAAAGAAAGGAAAATGGATAAAAGCTCCACCTCAGGAAGTATTAGACTCATGCTATCTAACCTACAAAAAGTTTTCAACTCACACCAGTCGACTGACCATTGGCAAAAAGTCTACAAACCATAAATGCTGAAGAGGTTTTAGAGAACTGTGTACCCTCTAGCTGCTGGTGAGATGTAAAAGGGTTAAACGCTAATAATGAGAACAGAAAGAAGCTGCGTTGAAAAGGAAAAATTGAGGTACCATTCAATCCAGCAGGCGAACCAATGGGCTTTTCCCCTGAGAAGACCAGAATGAAGAAGACCAGGGCTGCAAAAGCTGCACTGCAGGCTTATTCACAATAGACAAGACAGTGAAGCAACCAAAATGTCCATCAACAGATGAAAGGATAAAGAAGAAGTGGTCCATGTGCACAATGAATACTAGCCATGGAAAACAATGAAACACTGCTCTTTGAGGCACCATAGATGATCTTGGAGATAATCACAGAACATGAGGTAAGTCGGAAAGCAAAAGTCCTATATTCTATGATATCACTTAGAGGCGTTATCTAATAACTGAAACAAATGAACATATTTCCACAGAGAAAGTCAATCACAGACTTATTAAAAAAAAAACTATGCTTATTTAAAAGGAAAGGTGGGGGGAATGGATAAATGAAGATTTGCGTTACCATATGTATACAAATACATATTATATACATATATCAAAAGGAACGACCATATAGCAAGGAAGGTTTATGGAACACTCTGTAATAATTTACACGGGAAGAGGATCTCTACATAAATAGGTATATAGAATATGTAGATGAACCAGAGTGTGTACACATTGGACAAGCAACATTCTAACCATTACCCCAATTGAAAAAATTAAAACAACGAACTAGGAGTAATGAGACATAAACTTATGGGGAGTTTTCCTGGCACATTCCATTCAAATTTACAACCTAGGCAAACGACTTCCAGAATGGCTCTGCTGCCCTACTACCCAGATTTGGGAATGGAGAAATGCTGCATCCTTGTGGCCGTTTCCCACAACAGCAGCTTTAAACCCACTGCAAAAGGTCACTAAATATTCACTAATTGCAGGTCTGTAAATGACACTGGCCCTCCAAAATATACTGAGGTCGAAAATCGACCAAAAAACTATAGAGTGCAACCTTCCAATAAGAAAATTTGAAGAGGTATATTATACTCACACTTTTTTTCTTTTAAGAGAAAAGAAAAAGGCGTGGAAAAATGATGAATTGTAGGAATTTTTACAGACATGTAAACCCAAATTACAAAAACCTATCAGCTCAGAGCAGTCAGAATGACCATCAACAAAAATGCTGCAAACAATAAATGCTGACGTGATTGTGGAGAAATTCGTGCCCTCGATGCTAAGGGGGACGTGGTAAGAGCCACTAATGACAGCACAATTGAGGTGCCTTGAAAAGGTAAACGTTGAGCTACCATACCAGTCAATCAATCATACCCACTGCTGGGTCTATCACCTGAGAAAATGAAAATCAAAAATCACAGGCTGGCAATCCTGCACTCCAGCAATATTTACCATAGGCAACACTTGGAAGCAACGAAAATGTCCATCAACAGAGGAATGCACCATGAAAAAGTGGTCCATGTACACAATGGAATATTAGCCATGGAAAACATTGAAGCACTGCTCTTTGAGGCACCATAGATGAGCCTGGAGATAATCACAAAACATGAAGTAGGTCGGAAAGCAAAAGACCTATATCTTATATTATCACTTATGGCATTATCTAATAACTGACACAGATGAACATATTTCCAAAGAGAAAGACACTCACAGGCGTAGAAAACAAACTATGCTCATCTAAAAGGAAAGGAGGGGGGAAATTGAGAAATGAAGATTAGTGTTACTATACATATACAAATACATATTATATATATGTATCAAAAAGACCGAACATATAGCAAGGGAGGTCGATGGAACACTGTAATATTTTACATGGTAAGAGGATCTGTACATTAATAGACATACATAACGTACAAATGAACCAGATTGTGTACACCTAGGAGAAACAATAGTCTAAACTTTACCCAGATTAAAAAAATTTTAAAAACCAAGAAGAAGTAATGAGACATAAACTTATGGGGATTTCTCCTGGCAAATTCCATTCTAATTTACAACCTAGGACAATGACTTCCAGAAAGGCTCTGCTGCCCTAGTACCCAGCTTGGGGAATGGGGAAATGCTACCTCCTTGTGGCCGTTTCCCACAACAGCAGCTTTGAACCCAATGGAAAGGGTCACTAAATTTTCACCAACTTGCAGTTCTGTAAATGACACCTGCCCTCCAGAAAATTTCTGGGGTCAAAAACCGACCAAAAAATTCAAAAGAGGGCAACCTTCGAAGAAGACAATTTCAAGAGCTATATTGTACTCACGGTTTTTTCTTTTAAGAGAAAAGAAAAAGGCGTAGGAATATGATGAATTTTAAATATTTTACTGACATGCATACCCATATTACAAAAACCTATCAGCTCACAGCAGTCAGAATGGCCATTAGGAAAAATGCTGCGAAAAATAAATGGTGAAGTGAGTGTGGAGAAATGCGTACCCTCGGTTGTAAGGGGGGGGCATGTAAAGAGCCACTAATGAAAACACAATGTAGGTTCTTTGAAAAGGGAAACATTGAGCTACCAGTCCATCAATCACAACCACTGCTTGGCCTATCACCTGAGAAAATGAGAATCAAAAAGTCACAGGCTGGCAAACCTGTACGCCAGCAATATTTACCATAGCCAGCACTTGGAAGCAATGAAAATGTCCATCAACCGAGGAATGCACCAAGAAGAAGTGATCCATGTACACAATGGAATATAAGCCATGGAAAATAATGAAGCACTGCTCTTTGAGGCACCATAGATGAGCCTGGAGATAATCACAAAACATGAGGTATGTCGGAAAGCAAAAGACCTATACCCTATGATATCACTTATGGTGTTATCTAATAACTGACAGAAATGGACATATTTCCAAAGAGAAAGACACTCACGTGCTTAGAAATCAAACTCTGCTCATGTATAAGGAAAGGTGGGGGCAATGGATAAATGAAGATTAGTGTTACTATACATATATATATACATATTATATACATATATCAAAAAGCCAGACCATATATTAAGGGGGGTCTACGGAACACTCTGTAATATTTTACATGGGAAGAGGATCTGTACATGAATCGACGTATATAATGTATAAATGAACCCCACTGTGTACACTTAGGACAAACAATATTCTAATCTTAACACCGATTTAAAAAATTTAAAAAACGAAGAAGAAGTAATGAGACATAAACATATGGGGCTATCTCCTGGCACATTCCATTCTAATTTACAACCTAGGAACACGACTTCCAGAAAGGCTCGTGCCCTAGTACCCAGATTTGGGAATGGAGAAATGGTACCTCATTGTGGCCGTTTCCCACAACAGAAGCTTTAAACCCATTTCTTAAGGTCACTAAGTATTCAGATAACCATAGTCCTGTAAATGACACCTACCCTCCAGAACAATCCTGGGGTTGAAAATTGACCAAAAAATTCAAATGAGGGCAACGTTCCAAGAAGACACTTTCAAGAGGTATATTGTACTCACACTTTTTTCTTTTTTTTTAAACAGGAAATAAAAGGTGTGGAAAACTGATCAATTTTAGAAATTTTAATGACATGAACACCCATAGTACAAAAACCTATCAGCTCACAGCAGTCAGAATGGCCATTAGGAAAAATGCTGCAAAAAATAAATGCTGAAGGGAGTGTGGAGAAATGCGTACCCTCGCTTGTAAGGGGGGGCATGTAAAGAGCCACTAATGAAAACACAATGTAGGTGCTTTGAAAAGGGAAACATTGAGCTACCAGTCAATCAATCACAGCCACTGCTGGGCCTATCACCTGAGAAAATGAAAATCATAAAGTCACAGGCTGGCAATCCCGCACTCCAGCACTATTTACCATAGCCAATACTTGGAAGCAACAAAAATGTCCATCAACCGAGGAATGCAAGACGAAGTGGTCCATGTACACAATGGAATATTACTCCAATAATAAATATAAATTAAATCTAAAAAACAAAAGTAAAGTAAGGAAACATCAGCATTTGTGTGTTTTTCCGGGCACATTGCACTCTAATTTATAACCGAGGGCCACCAGTGGCCGGAAAGTGTGTTTCCCTAGTTACCAGAGTGGGGAACATAGAAAGGCTGCCGCCTTCTGGCTGTTACCTGCAAAAGCAGCTTTAAAGCCTGTGCTAATGGTCACTTCATGTGAACAAGTAATGCAGGGCTGTAAGTGAAACCTGCCCTCAAAATGTCTTGAGGGAGGTAATGGCCAAAAAAGGTCAAAATGTGACACATACTTTAAGTAAACACTTTGAAGAACTAAGCTGTAATCACAGTTTGATAAATAAAAAGGACATGCTTTAAAGCTCAGTTTCAACAGATTATGGAACACATGCAAGTTCAACCACAAAGAGGTCTCAGCTCGTACCTGTCAGAATAACCATCAGCAATAAAACTACAAACAATAAATACTGAAGGTGTTTTGGAGAAATGCATACCCTCAACTTTAAGTTGGACGTAACCTGGAAAGAGCCACTAATGAGAACTGAATGGTGGTGCCCTTAAAACGTACACCCTGAGCTACCGTATGATACAGCAAGCCCACTCCTTGGCCTATAACATAGGAAGATAGATCTGGAAAGACACAGGCAAGCAAATGTGCATTGCAGCAGTATTACAATAGCCAAGACATGGATGCAACCAATAAGTCCATCAAGAGTTGCGTGGCCAAAGAAGAACTGGTTCATGTACAGATGGAATATTAGCCAGGGAAAAAAATGAAACAATGCCATTTGCAGCACCATGTATGATTCTTGAGGTAATCAGGCAAATTGTACTAAGTCAGAAAACAAAAGACACATATCCTATAATATCACTTATAGGTCTTAGCTAAAAATTGATACCAATGAAGATATTTCCACAGAGAAATGCAATCACAGATTCATTAAGGAAACTTATGTTTCACCAAATGGAAAGGTGTGAGGATTGGATATATTAGGATATTGGGGTTAACATAGATATAGAAACACATGTGAAATATGTAATCACCAAAGACCTACATAATACCAAGAGAAGATTACTCAACATTGTGTCATAACCTACATGGGAAAATGATCCAAAGAAGAATAGATATATGTATATGTTTAAAAGAACCACATCTTGCACACCTAGAAGAAACAAAACATTTTAATCAAATTTGGTCTGATAAAAAATAAAAATTAAATTAAAAAAAGAACAAGAAGTAATGAGACATAAACTTAGGGGCTTTTTGCTGGCACATTGCATTCTACTTTACAACCAGAACATGACTTCCATTAAGGCTCTGTCATCACTAATAAAGCAGCTTTATAAGCAATGTTGAAGATAGCTTAACAGAAGTCTCACTAATTATTGATAGTAGCAAGAAAACAAAGTAAAGTAAAAATCTCACTGCAAAAAGTATACATAGAGTGAGGATAGTAGATCAAACACTTATTACACTTCTGTAAAGAATAAAAGACAACAATAGTATGTTTTTTTTAAAAAGAAAGGGCCCAAATAAATCTGAAATGAAAGAGATGATGTTACAACAGACACCACAGAAATACAAAGTATCCTAAGATACACACAGGGTAACTCAGGGCCCAGACTGGACAGAGTCCACTCTCCAGTCCCCTTTACATGACTTACAGGAGCCTCAGGAACTGAGGAGGGGGTCCCTGAGGAGAGGCTCAAGATAGAATATGGTAGGCATTAACATGGCTCCATTCATCTTAAACATGCCTGAACTACATTCACACGAGATGATTTTGTCCTGTATGTACATCGGCACCTCTAGTTGGAACTGCAGATCTTTGGCTTCATCACCTCTACTGAGAGCATTAGCTTCACCTGCTGTGGACCGTCTCCTATAGGATTTCTAGAACCACAAAACATCGAAGCTTCACAGGACCCAGAGTCTGTGCGACTCCACGCAGAGTCTCAGAGTCTCAACTCCACTCAGATACTCCACTCTTGGAGGACACACACAAAGTAGTGTGCACATCAGGGCCCAGGGGAAGGAGCAGTGACCCCGTAGGAGAATGACCAGAACTACCTGATAGTTTTAGAGGGTCTCGTGCAGAGGCAGGTGGTGGCTGTGGCTGTGGCTCACCGTGAGGACAACGACACTGGCAGCAGAAGTTCTGGGAAATACTCCTTGGTGTGAGCCCTCCCAGAGCCCGCTATTAGCCCCACCAAGAGCAAGGTAAGCTCCAGTGCTGGGTTGCCTCAGGCCAAACAACCAACAGGGAGGGAACCCAGCCCCATGGATCAGCAGACAAGCAGATTAAACTTTTTATTAAAGTTTTATTTAATCTGCAGACAAGCGGATTAAAGCTCTGCTCACCAAAGCAACACCCAGCTCTACCCACCACCAGTCCCTCCCATCAGGAAGCTTGCACAAGCCTCTAAGATAGACTCATCCACTGGAGAGCAGACAGCAGAAGGAAGAAGAACTACAATTCTGAAGCCTGTGGAAGGAAAACCACATTCACAGAAAGACAGACAAAATGAAAAGGCAGAGGACTTTATACCAGATCAAGGAACAAGATAAAACCCCAGGAAAAAAAAACGAAATGAGGTGGAGATAGGGAACCTTCCAGAAAAAGAATCAGAATAAAGATAGTGAAGATGATCCAAGACCTTGGCAAAAGAATGGAGGCAAAAACAAAAAGAATAAAATATCTAGGAATAAACCTACCTAAGGAGACAAAAGACCTGTATGCAGAAAATTATAGGACACTGATGGAAGAAATTAAAGATGATAAAATTGATGGAGAGAGATACCATGTTCTTGGATTGGAAGAATCAACATTGTGAAAATGACTCTACTACCCAAAGCAATCTACAGATTCAATGCAATCCCTATCAAATTACCACTGGCATTTTTCACAGAACTAGAACAAAAAATTTCACAATTTGTATGGAGACACAAAAGACCCCGAATAGCCAAAGCAATCTTGAGAACGAAAAATGGAGCTGGAGGAATCAGGCTCCCTGACTTCAGACTATATTACAAAGCTACAGTAATCAAGACAGTTTGGTACTGACACAAAAACAGAAATATAGATCAATGGAACAGGATAGAAAGCCCAGAGATAAACCCACACACATATGGTCACCTTATCTTTGATAAAGGAGGCAAGCATATACAGTGGAGAAAAGACAGCCTCTTCAATAAGTGGTGCTGGGAAAATTGGACAGGTACATGTAAAAGTATGAAATTAGAACGCTCCCTGACACCATACACAAAAATAAACTCAAAATGGATTAAAGACCTAAGTGTAAGGCCAGACACTATCAAACTCTTAGAGGAAAACATAGGCAGAACACTCTATGACATACATCACAGCAAGATCCTTTTTGACCCAGCTCCTAGAGAAATGGAAATAAAAACACAGATAAACAAATGGGACCTAATGAAACTAAAAGCTGTTGCACAGCAAAGGAAACCATAAACAAGACCAAAAGACAACCCTCATAATGGGAGAAAATATTTGCAAATGAAGCAAATGACAAAGGATTAATCTCCAAGATTTAGAAGCAGTTCATGCAGCTCAATAACAAAAAAAACAAACAACCCAATCCAAAAATGGGTAGAAGACCTAAATAGACATTTCTCCAAAGAAGATATACAGATGGCCAACAGACACATGAAAGAATGTTCAACATCATTAATCATTAGAGAAATGCAAACCAAAAGTACAATGAGGTATCATCTCACACCGGTGAGAATGGCCATCATCAAAAAATCTAGAAACAATAAATGCTGGAGAGGGTGTGGAGAAAAGGGAACACTCTTGCACTGTTGGTGCAAATTGATACAGCCACTATGGAGAACAGTATGGAGGTTCCTTAAAAAACTAAAAATAGAACTACCATACGACCCAGCAATCCCACTACTGGGCATATACCCTGAGAAAACCATAATTCAAAAAGAGTCATGTACCAAAATGTTCATTGCAGCTCTATTTACAATAGCCAGGACATGGAAGCAACCTAAGTGTCCATCGTCGGATGAATGGATAAAGAAGACGTGGCACATATATACAATGGACTATTACTCAGCCATAAAAAGAAATGAAATGGAGGTATTTGTAATGAAGTGGATGGAGTTAGAGTCTGTCATACAGAGTGAAGTAAGTCAGAAAGAGAAGAACAAATACAGTATGCTAACACATGTATATGGAATCTAAGGAAAAAAATGTCATGAAGAACCTAGTGGCAAGATGGGAATAAAGACACAGACCTACTAAAGAATGGACTTGAGGATATGGGGACGGGGAGGGGTGAGATGTGACAGGGTGACAGAGTGTCATGGACATATATACACTACCAAATGTAAAATAGATGGCTAGTGGGAAGCAGCCGCATAGCACAGTGAGATCAGCTCGGTGCTTTGTGACCGCCTGGGGGGGTGGGATGGGGAGGGTGGGAGGGAGGGAGATGCGGGAGGGAGGAGATATGGGAACGTGTGTATATGTGTAGCTGATTCACTTTGTTATAAAGCAGAAACTAACACACCATTGGGAAGCAATTATACTTCAATAAAGATGTTTTAAAAAAAAACGTAAAAAAAATTAAAAAAAAAAGAA
Organism: Balaenoptera ricei; assembly: GCF_028023285.1. Classification (NCBI taxonomy): domain Eukaryota; kingdom Metazoa; phylum Chordata; class Mammalia; order Artiodactyla; family Balaenopteridae; genus Balaenoptera; species Balaenoptera ricei. The sequence goes on from NC_082645.1 coordinate 24,654,156, forward strand.
TGGAGGCAAAGATCGAGAAGATGCAAGAAATGCTTAACAAAGACCTAGAAGAATTAAGGAACAAACACCTAGAAGAATTAAAGAACAAACAAACAGAGGTGAATAATATAATAACTGAAATGAAAAATACACTAGAAAGAATCAGTAGCAGAATAACTGTGGCAGAAGAATGGATAAGTGACCTGGAAGACAGAAAGGTGGAAATCACTGCCATGGAACAGAATAAAGAAAAAGAATGAAAATAAATGAAGACACCCCAAGAGTCCTCTGGGACAACATTAAATGCAACAACATTCACATTATAGGGGTCCCAGAAGGCGAAGAGAGAGAGAAAGGATGCAAGAATATATTTGAAGAGATTATAGTCAAAAACTTCCCTAGCATGGGAAAAGAAATAGCCACCCAAGTCCAGGAAGCGCAGAGAGTCCCAGGCAGGATAAATCAAAGGAGAGAAATGCGAAGACACATAGTAACCAAATTGACAAAAATTAAAGACAAAGAAAAATTATTGAAAGCAACAAGGGAAAAATGACAAATAACATAAAAGGGAACTCCCATAACAGCTGATTTCTCAGCAGAAAATCTACAAGCCAGAAGGGAGTGGCATGATAAATTTAAAGTGATGAAAGGGAAGAACCAACAACCAAGAGTACTCCACCCAGCAAGGATCTCTTTCAGATTTCACAGAGAAATCAAAAGTCCTACAGACAAGCAAAAGCTAAGAGAATTCAGCACCATGAAACCAGCTCTACACCAAATGCTAAAGGAAATTCTCTAAGTGGGAAACACAAGAGAAGAAAAGGACCCAACAAGACAAACCCGTAACAATTAAGAAAATAGTAATATGCATATCAATAATTACCTTAAACATGAATGGACTAAATGTTCCAACCAAAAGACACAGCCTCTCTGAATGGATACAAAAACAAGACCTATATATATGCGGTCTACAAGAGACCCATTTCAGACCTAGGGACACATACAGACTGAAAGTGAGGCGATGGAAAAATATATTCTATGCAAATGCAAATCAAAAGAAAGCTGGAGTAGCAATACTCATATCAGATAAAATAGACTTTAAAATAAAGAATGTTACAAGAGACAAGGAAAGACACTACATAACGGTCAAGGGATCAACCCAAGAAGAAGATATAACAATTATAAATATATATGTACCCAACATAGGAGCACCTCAATATATAAGGCAACTGCTAACAGCTATAAAAGAGGAAATCGACAGTAACACAATAATAGCGGGGGACTTTAACAGCTCACTTACACCAGTGGAGATCATCCAGACAGAAAATTAATAAGGAAACACAAGCTTTAAATGACACAATAGACCAGATAGAGTTAACTGATATTTATAGGATATTCCATCCAAAAACAGCAGATTACACGTTCTTCTCAACTGCACACAGAACATTCTCCAGGATAGATCACATCTCGGGTCACAAAAAAGCCTCAGTAAATTAAAGAAAGCTGAAATCATATCAAGCAGCTGTTCCGACCACAATGCTATGAGATTAGAAATCAATTACAGGGAAAAATCCGTAAAAAACAAAAAAAAACATGGAGGCTAAACAATACGTTACTAAATAACCAAGAGATCACTGAAGAAATAAAAGAGGAAATCAAAAACTACCTAGAGACAAATGACAACAAAAACACGATGATCCAAAACCAATGGGATGCAGCAAAAGCAGTTCTAAGAGGGAAGTTTATAGCAATACAAGCCTACCTCAAGAAACAAGAAAAATCTCAAATAAACAATCTAACCTTACACCTAGAGGAACTAGAGAAAGAAGAACAAAACCCAAAGTTAGTAGAAGGGAAGGAATCATAAAGATCAGAGCAGAAATAAATGGAATAGAAACAAAGAAAATGAAAGCAAAGATCAATAAAACTAAAAGCTGGTTCTTTGAGAAGATAAACAAAAATGATAAGCCTTTAGCCAGACCCAAGAAAAAGAGGGAGAGGATTCAAATCAACAAAATTAGAAGTGAAAAAGGAGAAGTTACAACAGACACCACAGGAATACAAAGCATCCTAAGAGACTAGTACAAGCAACTCTATGCCAATAAAATGGACAACCTGGAAGAAATGGACAAATTCTTAGAAAGGGATAACTTTCCAAGACTGAATCAGGAAGAAATAGAGAATATGAACAAACCTATCACAAGCAATGAAATTGAAACTGTGATTAAAAATCTTCCAACAAACAAAAGTCCAGAACCAGATGGCATCACAGGTGAATTCTATCAAATATTTAGAGAAGAGCTAGCACCCAACCTTCTCAAATTCTTCAAAACAATTGCAGGGGAAGGAACACTCCCAAACTCATTCTATGAGACCACCATCACCCTGATACCAAAACCAGACAAAGATACTACAAGGAAAGAAAATTATAGACCAATATCACTGATGAATATAGATGTAAAAATCCTCAACAAAATACTAGCAACCAGAATCGAACAACACGTTAAAAGGATCATACACCATGATCAAGTGGGGTTTATCCCAGGGATGCAAGGATTCTTCAATATACACAAATCAATGTGATACACCATATTAACAAATTGTAGAATAAAACCATATGATCATCTCAATAGATGCAGGAAAAGATTTTGAGAAAATTCAACATTCATTTATGTTAAAAACTCTGCAGAGTGTGGGCATAGAGGGAAACTACTTCAACCTTATAAAGGCCATATATGACAAACCCACAGCAAACATCATTCTCAATGGTGAAAAACTGAAAGCGTTTCCTCTAAGATCAGGAACAAGACGAGGATATCCACTCTCACCACTACTATTCAACATAGTTTTGGAAGTCCTAGCCATGGCAATCAGAGAAGAAAAAGAAATAAAAGGAATACAAAAAGGAAAAGAAGTAAAATTGTCACTGTTTGCAGAAGACATCATATCATAGATAGAGAATCCTAAAGATGCCACCAGAAAACCACTGGAGCTAATCAATGAATTTGGTAAAGTTGCAGGATACAAAATTAATGCACAGAAATTGCTTGCATTCCTATACACTAACAATGAAAGAACAGAAAGAGAAATTAAGGAAACAATACCATTACCACTGCAACAAAAAGAATAAACTACCTAGGAATAAACCTACCTAAGGAAGTAAAAGACCTGTACTCAGAAAACTATAAGACACTGATGAAAGAAATAAAAGATGATATAAACAGATGGAGACATATACCATGTTCTTGGATTAGAAGAATCAATATTGTGAAAATGACTATACTACCCAAAGCAATCTACAGATTCAATGCAATCCCTATCAAAATACCTTTGGCATTTTCTACAGAACTAGAAAAAAAAATCTTAAAATTTGTAGGGACACACAAAAGACCCTGGATAGCCAAAGCAGCCTTGAGGGGAAAAAAAAAGCACTGGAGGAATCAGACTTCCAGACTTCAGACTATATTACAAAGCTACAGTAATCAAGATGATATGGTACTGACACAAAAACAGAAATATAGATCGATAGAACAGGATAGAAAGCACAGAGATAAACCCACGTACCTATGGTTAACTAATCTATGACAAAGGAGGCAAGGGTATACAATGGAGAAAAGACAGTGTCTTCAGTAAGTGGTGCTGGGAAAACTGGACAGCTACATGTAAAAGAATGAAATTAGAATGCTCCCTAACACCATACACAAAAATAAACTCAAAATGGATTAGAGACCTAAATGTAAGACCAGCCACTATAAAACTCTTAGAGGAAAACATAAGCAGAACAGTCTATGACATAAATCACAGCAAGATCCTTTTTGACCCACCTCCTAGGGAAATGGAAATAAAAACAAAAATTAAAAAAAATGGGACCTAATGAAACTTAAAATCTTTTGCACAGCAAAGGAAAACATAAGCAAGATGAAAAGACAACCATCAGAATGGGAGAAAATATTTTCAAATGAAGCAAATGGCAAAGGATTAATCTCCAAAAAGCAGCTCATGTAGCTCAATATCACAAAACCAAACAACCCAATCCAAAAATGGGCAGAAGACCTAAATAGACATTTCTCCAAAGAAGATATACAGGTTGCCAACAAACACATGAAAGGATGCTGAACATCACTAATCATTAGAGAAATGCAAATCAAAACTACAGTGAGATATCACCTCACACCAGTCAGAACGGCCATCATCAAAAAATCTACAAACAATAAATGCTGGAGAGGCATTTATTGGAAAAAAAGGAACCCTCTTGCACTGTTGGTGGGAATGTAAATTGATATAGCTACTAGGGAGAACGGTATGGGGGTTCCTTAAAAACTAAAAATAGAACAACCGTACAACCCAGCAATCCCACTACTGGACATTTACCCTGAGAAAACCATAATTCAAAAAGAGTCATGTACCACAATGTTCATTGTAGCTCTATTTACAATAGCCAGGACATGGAAGCAACCTAAGTGTCCATCAACAGATAACTGGATAAAGAAGATGTGGCACATATATACAATGAAACATTATGCAGCCATAAAACGAAACGAAATTGAGTTATTTGTAGTGAGGTGGATGGATCTAGAGTCCGTCCTACAGAGTGAAGTAAGTCAGAAAGAGAAAAACAAATACCGTATGCTAACACATATATATGGAATCTAAAAGAAAAAAGTTTATGAAGAACCTAGGGGCAGGAAAGGATTAAGGACACAGATGTAGAGAAAGGACTTGAGGACACGGGGAGGGGGAAGGGTAAGCTGGGACAAAGTGAGAGAGTGGTATGGACATATATACACTACCAAATGTAAAATTGATAGCTACTGGGAAGCAGCCACATAGCACAGGGAGATCAGCTCGGTGCTTTGTGACCACCTAAAGGGGTGGGATAAGGGAGTGAGAGGGAAGTGCAAGAGGGAGGGGATATGGTGTTATATGTATACGTATAGCTGATTCACTTTTTCATACAGCAGAAACTAACACACAATTGTAAAGCAATTATACTCCAATAAAGATGTAAAAGAAAAAAAAAAAAGAAAGCCCAGAGACAAACCTACACACCTGTGGTCCACTAATCTATGACAAAGGAGGCAAGGATATACAATGGAGAAAAGACAGTCTCTTCAATAAGTGGTGCTGGGAAAAATGGACAGCTACATGTAAAAGAATGAAATTAGAACACTCCCTAACACCATACACAAAAAATAAACTCAAAATGGACTAGAGACCGAAATGTTAGACCGGACACTATAAAACTCTTAGAGGAAAACATAGGAAGAATACTCTTTGACATAAATCACAGCAAGATCTTTTTTGATCCACCTCCTAGAGTAATGGAATAAAAAACAAAAATAAACAAATGGGAGCAAATGAAACCTAAAAGCTTTTGGAAAGCAAAGGAAACTACAAAGACGACGAAAAGACAACCCTCAGAATGGGAGAAAATATTTGCAAACGAATCAATGGACAAAGGATTAATCTCCAATATATATCAACAGCTCATGCAGCTCAACAGTAAAAAAACAAACAACCCAATCCAAAAATGGGCAGATGACGTAAATAGACATTTGTCCCAAGAAGACATACAGATGGCCAAGAAGCACATGAAAAGCTGCTCAACATCACTAATTATTAGAGAAATATAAACCAAAACTACAATGAGGTATCACCTCACACCAGTTAGAATGGGCATCATCAGAAAATCTACAAACAACAAATGCTGGAGAGGGTGTGGAGAAAAGGGAACCCTCTTACACTATTTGTGGGAATGTAAATTGATACAGTCACTATGGAGAACAGTATGGAGGTGCCTTAAAAAACTAAAAATAGAATTATCATATGACCCAGCAATCCCACTACTGGGCATATACCCAGAGAAAACCATAATTCAAAAAGACACATTCACCACAATGTTCATTGCAGCACTATTTACAATAGCCAGGTCATGGAAGCAACCTAAATGCCCATAGATAGACAAATGGAAAAGATGTGGTACATATATACAATGGAATATTACTCAGCCATAAAAAGGAATGAAATTGGGTCATTTGTAGAGACGTGGATAGATCTAGAGACTGTCATACAGAGTGAAGTAAGTCAGAAAAAGAAAAACAAATATCGTATATTAACGCATACATGTGGAACCTAGAAAAATGGTACAGATGAACCGCTTTGCAAGGCAGAAATAGAGACACAGATGTAGAGAACAAGTGTATGGTCACCAAGGGGGGAAAGTGGCAGGGTGGTGGTGGTGGGATGAATTGCGAGCCTGGGATTGACATATATACACTTATATGTATAAAATAGATAACCAATAAGAACCTGCTGTATAAAAAAATGAATAAAATAAAATTTAAAAATTAAAAAATAATATTTAAAAACAGAAAACAGAAAAACAAGTTCTGTCCTTCCCATAGATGTATTTATATGAATGAATTATTTCCATGCTTATATCTATAAATACAAAAAGAGGAATAAAACCTACCTTGAACCAAAAAAGAAAAAAAAAAACAGAACCCACTGGTCATACAGAGGAAAACCCTATCAGGGCACTTGCTCCAGTGGTAAACAATTCTGAAGTTGGTCAGAGGTGGGGAATCGTCTCCCATGCAGCCAGCAGCTCCCCCGCAAGGAGCGTCCTCATTGCAAAGCTGGGGGACCGTGAGGAGGCGTCTCTGAGTAAACGTGAGCTGAGCCCCAGGCCAACTGCTGCTGAACTTTTCCCACCCTTCCCAGGTAAAACACCTGAATGTGTGCAAAGACTTTAAAGCCTAGAGGAAGGGGTTTGGAGTCACACCAGCGACAGCACGCAGGCCGACTTGGTGCCTGCAGGCCAGCCAGGACAGTCCTGGCCCCGGGCGCTCTTCTGGAAGCTTTCCATTTCCCTGCCTGAGGTACCCCTCCTGTCCCGGTGCCCACTGCTTTTTTCCTTCCTCACCTCTGCCCGGGGAGAAATTCCAGCAGCAGGTATGGGTGACACATCCTCTTCTTTAGCAGGTGGCAGCCCGGCAACTCCTGCAGAAAGTCCAGCAGAGCCCCACTCACACGGGGCCACTCATAGAGCCCTGGGCCCTACTCCCTCCCAGCAGCACAACCCCGAGACTGCTGACGGGGCAGAGAATATGGCGTCAGGCACAGCTGCAGAGGCTTTTGCTGCCTGGAGGGGTGTTTATATTGACCTCAACCCAGGCACACCTGGGAAGGGCTGGCCGGCCGGGTCAGGCTGCCCAGGTCAGCCAATCCTCGCCCCTCAGGGGCTCAGAGTTGCAGATAATGGGCCTTGCTGCACGGGCCAGATCCAAGGAACAGGTGTAGGGTCCCGAGAGTCAGGATAGACAAGGGGCGGCAGCCCTGGCTTGTTTTCTAATCATTTTATCTGGTCCATGAGTGGAAGACAACTTCAAGAAGACCCTCTTCTAATGAGAGGAACCCAGGAGTCAGGGAGAGGAGGGGTGGTGGGTGGAGACAGAGGCCTGGTGCCCCGGCTGCAGTGGAAGCCCCTGGAAGACCAGGTGGAAGGAGGCCACACAGAGTGAAGCCTAGGGTCACAGACATGTCGGAGCTGCTGTTTGTTAGTTCAAGCCCTGCTCTGAGGTGCTCTGTGTCAGCTCTGAGCGACAGGTGTGCTGGCAGTGCTCTGCGATGAGGGCTATGTGCAAGGTTCCTGTGTGCCCATCTCTGCCGGGTTACCTGTCCAAGGGAGCTCCATATCCAGGGAGGGGCCTTCCCACGAGAGCCCCGTGAGCTGCTGGGTATCTGCCCAGGTGAGCTCCATATCCTGGGAGGGGCCTGCCCACGAGAGCCCCGTGAGCTGCTGGGTACCTGCCCAGGTGAGCTCCATATCCTGGGAGGGGCCTGACCACGAGAGCCCCGTGGGCTGCTGGGTAGCTGCCCAGGTGAGCTCCATATCCTGGGAGGGGCCTGACAATGAGAGCCCCGTGGGCTGCTGGGTACCTGCACAGGTGAGCTCCATATCCTGGGAGGGGCTTAACCACGAGAGCCCCGTGGGCTGCTGGCTACCTGCACAGGTGAGCTCCCTATCCTGGGAGGGGCCTGACCATGAGAGCCCCGTGGGCTGCTGGGGACCTGGTAAAGGACGCCAGGACAGTCAGTGAAGCCACAGAGGATATACATCCAGTAGTTCCTAATTCCTACACCCTGCTGGTCATTCTACCATCCACCAGGACATGGTATTCTGTATTCGACTTCAATGATGCCTTCTTCTGTATTCCATTAGTCTCAGAGTCACAAGAAATTTTGGCTGTGAGTGGCAGGACTCAACATACAACAAAAACAATACTGCTTGGCCGTCCTGCCCCAGGGGTTCAAAAATTCCCACACCATCTTCGGGGAAACGTTAGCTAAAACCCTAAAAGATCTACCTCTGGAGAAGTGAACCCTCCTTCAATATGCAGACGACATTCTGGGCTTCCCTGATGGCGCAGTGGTTGAGAATCTGCCTGCCAATGCAGGGGACACAGGTTCGAGCCCTGGTCTGAGAAGATCCCATATTCTGCGGAGCAACTAGGCCCGTGAGCCACAATTACTGAGCCTGCGCTTCTGGAGCCTGTGCTCCACAATAAGAGAGGCTGCGATAGTGAGAGGCCCGCGCACCACGATGAAGAGTGGCCCCCACTTGCCGCAACTAGAGAAAGCCGTTGCACAGAAACGAAGACCCAACACAGCCATAAATAATAAATAAATAAATTAAAAAAAAATATGCAGACGACATTCTGATCGCCAGCCCTACTAAGGAGGCCTCTGGACTACCTAGCCAATAAAAGATAGAAGGTGTCCAAGAAAAAGGCTCAAATATCACAGACTAAGGTGACCTGCCTGGGCTTCATTCTCACAGAAGATCGGAGAAGCCCATCCCAGGAAAGGGAAGAAGCCATTTGCAGCCTCACCCTTCCTAAAACTAGAAGACAGCTTAGGGGTTCCTGGGGAGACCGGGGTTTGCTGCATCTGGATCCCTAACTACAGTCATACCTGGGCCTCTATATGAAACACTGAAAGGAAAAGATGATGATCCTTTTGAATAGAATCCAGAAGCGGCCTTTCAAGAATGGAAAGAGCAGTCAATTCAGACCCTTGCCCTGGACCTCCCTAATTTAGCTAAACCCTTTGACCTTTACATTCCTGGTCGAAGGCGAATCGCCCTTGGAGTTTTAGTGCAAAAACTGGGACCACTTGAAATGGAACAACGCAAGAATGCCCTCCAGGCATTGGCCAGCCACCTCATCCGACCAGGATACTGGGGGTATCTAAAAACCTGGAAATGAGCAGCCCGCAAGGCCAGCTCCCTCCTAAGGGTAAAGGACGCCACTTGGTGATCCTAACCACCCACCATGCCCTGAAGTTGCAGGGATTGCTCCGTGGGCACAATGACCTCGAGTGAGGAGGCCCTCCAACTCCAACCTCCAGAGAGACAACCTGGGGCACCAGGCCCCGATGACGACTCGTGTGACCATCACTTGACCTGGAGCTTCTCTCAGAAAACCACAAGAGTGTGCCCCCAAAGAACAGACTATTGCTTGCAGGACTTACTGCACCCAGAGTGGAGCTAATAAACCTGGCAGGGGACCCGTAAATAACGCTGCCACCATAGAAAAGCCTACAGACATCACGGTGACGGCGGCCAATGAGACCAGATGTATTCCTGGTTACTTCAAAAGGGCGGTGACTGAGTGGCCGTCATGGTCCTGGATCACCACCGGCCCTGGACTGTCTGGGAGTTGAGCAGGCAGGGCTCTGACACCTGGTGCTGTTTGTACGTTAATTCAGTGGCCTAACTGAAGAAAGCGCAGACTACTGGTCAGAGCATCTAGGCTGGCAGAAACCGTCAGCCTAAGGGGGCCGAACCAATGTGGAGCAGGGTAAAACCGGCCCCCCCAGCGTCCCTGCGCATCTCTTTCCTGGACCCTTAAAGGTCTTTAGAATCTATAAAACTTCCAACGCTGGTGCTCAGGCAGACGAGCAGTGAGGGAGGAGGCCTGGGGACAATCAACCTCACCTGGAGGCTGCTGGGGAGAAGTCCTGCCCCTCCCCCCGGGTATGAGGACACCCAACTCAGCACGAAGCATTTACAGAAGAGGTGTCTGCACCCTCAGCGCACCAAGAATGTGGAATGGGACAAGAGGCAGAGGAGGGGTTTGTCACTGGCAAAGCCCATTAAAAATTCCTGGGAGATAAAAATAGAATCTGGGCAATAAAATAAAGTCTAACCTTTTTTTCCTTTGTGCTTTTTCTAATTTCACTTGTTCCTAGGTTTCCACAGGCAAAGGTCCCACACCTGGCACTTCAGACCCGATTTCCTAGTGCAAAATGGCTGGGCCGACACCTCAGCTCTCAGGGCCCCGTGCAGACTCCGCCACATAGAGCCTGAGCTCCAGCCAACCCGGCCCTCGAGAGCTCTGCCCCATCCCTCCCGCTGACGCTGACAGGATCCCTACACAGCAGCCCGGCCCACAGCCCGCGGGGGAGCGCACGCTCTCACCTCTCCATTCTCTGATCAAAATATAAAGTTTTCCTTTGCTTCTGAACCAAACTCAGTCTCAATCTGTTGGCTCCAATGACACTGGGCAGGGGGACCCTTGATGGGGCCCACTCTGCAGGATCAGTAACAGAATTTGAGAATATTGTAACTTCAATGAACAGATGTGTGAGCCAAATATTGTAACTTCAATGAACAGATGTGTGAGCCAAATATTGTAACTTCAATGAACAGATGTGTGAGCCAAATATTGTAACTTCAATGAACAGATGTGTGAGCCAAACTGTAATTAACATAGAGCAGTGTATAAGGCTCGTGTAAAATAAGGTATTTCAAACACTTCCATTTGATATTTCCATCACTTTATTATAAGCAAGTTCAGTGGAGGGGTTTGTCGTATTTGTCAGGTCAACATTAGAGAAATGCAGTGATTTCTTTCTAAGGATGTGGACCTACTAATCTTGGCTGAAGTTTCAATCTTGTTTTGAATGATTTTCCATTGAAAATGATACCTCTCTTTCAGCTCCTAGATTTCTGAGCAGTATAAAATCTTGTATTTTTTTATTACCAAAGGGGAAAGGTGGGAGGAGGGATAAATTAACAGTTTCGGATTAACATATACACACTGCTATGTATAAAATATATCATCAACAAGGAACTGCTGTATAGCAAAGGAACTATACTCAATATTTTGTAATAACCCTTAAGGGGAAATAATCTGAAAAACAATAGATATCTATATCGACATCATCTATCACCTACAGATAAAATGGAACATAAAGGAGGCCGATGGGGAGCGTTTCTGACCATGAAGACTTCAATCCTCTAAAGTTCGGACTCTGCCTACAGCCCAGTCCCTTAATGAACATACATGTACCAGTAGCTTAAAAATTCCCCAGATTGGGGTTCGGGGAGACACTGATTTGAAAAAATCCCTGGTGTTCTCCTTACATATATGGGACCTTTCCTACAGCTAAAATATGCCTGTGACACCCAGAAGATGGTACACGGTTGGATCAGGAAGATTTTCGAAAAGGCACCTCATCTCCTAATCCCCTGGTTGTCGTGTTCACCCCTCCACCCTCTTTCCTAACATTCTCCACACTTGAGGATGTCAGCACCTTCAACATCCTGTTGCACAGAGTTTGGAATTTGTCCAGAGGATGAAGGGGAAGTAGGAGAAACAATGAGAGACAAGCCCTAGATGTTCGGACAGGCAGAGGTCACTATAATTTCCCATCAAAAAGAAGAATTAACCACAGGCTCAGCCTGCCCCACGGAACCAGTATAGGGCCTAAAGCAATCTGGCAGTATTGCAGCCAGCTCACAAAAAAGCGAGTTGAAAAATTGAGCTCAGGGGCACTGCAATTCAAAAACATGCAGAGTTATAAATGATCACTCTCGTCCAAAAATATATTGAGGGAAGGCAATGAAGACGATTTGAAAGCAAGGCAGAATTGCAGGAAACAAATTTCAGGAGGTAGATTCGAATCGCCTTTAAAGCACATGAAAAGCGGTAAAACTTCGACAATGATGCCCTTGGCCAAAGAGGGCGTGTACCCATTTTCCTGAATATATTCAGGAAAAAACGCATACGCCTTTTGTGGCCAACCAAGCAAGCCGGAAATGCAAATGAGCACTACAAAGAAGTCTCATTTCCCAGGGGTCAAAAGGGCCATTCTAAAAGAGTGTAAAACCCAGAAATGCAGGACAGGCCAGGGAGAAAAGGGAGCCTTGTTAGGCTGATGGGCGGGATGTAATTTGCGAACGGCCACTCTGGAGAAGTGTATGGTGTTTCCTAAAACATCTAAAAAACACAGCTAGAGAGCATAGGGCACTACCACTCATGGGCGTATAAAATGGGAAAAATAAAAATCAACAAGACACAGACAACACAAAGTTTAGGGCTGCTCTGTTTACAAGAACCTCCACTTCAGTACACCTTTAATATGCCAGGATACAGAAAAATGGATAAAGAAGTTGTGGTACTTATGTACAATGGAATATCACTGACCCATGAAATCAATGTCATACGGCTAGTAGAACCATGATGAGGGGATTTAGGTACAACGATTCTAAGTGAAATAAGTCACACAGAAAAAGACACTTATCATAAGATATCACTTATAGAGGGAATGTAAAAACCGCTACACTTGAACTGAATTACAAAACAGAACAGAGTCACACGTTTAGAAAACACACTATGGCTGCTTAACGGGAAAGGTGAGGTGGGGTGATGCATAAAACAAGGGTTTCAAATTAGCTCAGATACCGTTCCATAAACACAATATGTAATAGAAAAGACGTACTCCTTGCTCAGTGAACTGGACTCAACACCCCCTATTCACCGCACAAGAAAATATCTGACTAGTAAGAATCTTAAAACCAATGTATTCATATCTCTCTGTAAGTGAGTTAACTGGTTGTAAAGCAGCATAAACACAGCAGTGAAAAGCAGCTAAACCCGATTCTAAAAATAAATTACAAAATAAACACCAACAAATACAATGAAAGAGAGAGAAATTAGTAAAAAGTTCGTTCAGGGGCAGTGAAATAACCAGGGTTGACCATATCTAGACCAACGGCTGGGTTACACATAAGGCTGGACACTCATGGGGCTGAGAGGATTGGTGAGGTTGGGTGAGCAAACGCAGACCCTTTAAAGTAATACTGCGTGGTACCCATCCCATGGGTCCCAAATCTCCAGGTTCAAGGGCATCTTCCTACATCAAAAACATGCATGAGAAACCTAGAAGATGGTACACTGTGTGACCGGGAAAGGATTCTAAAACGCACCTCATTTCTCATCTCCTTGTGCTCGGATTCGCCATTCCAGCCACTTTACTAGCAATCTCCCTCCTTGGAGAATGAGCACCTTTAACCTCCTATTCCGTACAGGTTGCAATTTGTCCTGAGGATGAACGGGAAGAGGGGGAACCAATGAGAGACTAGCTCTAGGTGTTGGGACAGGCACAGGTCACTCTATTTTCCCATCAGGAAGAAAAAAATTAACCACAGGCTCAGCCTGCCCCCCGGAACCAAAATAGGGCCTTAAGCAATCCTGCGCTTTTGGGGCCAGCTCCCAAAAAAGCGAGTTGAAAAATGGAGCTCAGGGGCATTTCAATTCACAAACCTGCAGAATTATAAATGATCACTCTCGTCCAAAAATGTGTAGAGGGAAGACAATGAAGAAAATTTGAAAGCAAGGAAGAATTGCAGGAAACAGGCTTCAGGAGGTAGATTCGAATCGCCTTTAAAGCACATGAAAAGTGGCAAAATGTCGACAATGAGGCCCTTGGCCAAAAAGGGCGTATGCGTTTTTTACTGAATATATTCAGGAAAAAAAGCATACGCCCTTTTTGGCCAACCAAGCAACCTGGAAAGGCAAATCAGCGCTACAAAGAAGTCTCGCTTCCCATCGGTCAAAAGGGCCATGCTGAATAAAGTGTCAAAACCAGAAATGCAGGGCAGGCCATGGAGAAATAGGAGACTTTCGACACTGACGATCGGGATGTAAATTGCCAACAGCCACTCTGGAGAAGTGTACGGTGTGTCCTGAAACATCTAAAAAACACAGCTTAGAGGGCATAAGGCACTTCCACTCATGGGCGTATAAATTGGGAAAACCAAAAATCAGCAAGACACAGGCACCCCGAAGTTTAGGGCTGCTCTGTTGACAAGAACCTGAACTTCATTACACCTTAAATATCCCAGGAAAGAGAAAAATGGATAAAGAAGTTGTGGTCGTTATGTACAATGGAATACCACTCAGCCATGAAATCAACGTCATAAGGCTAGTAGCAGCATGATGACTGGATTTAGGTACGATGATTCTAAGTGAAATAAGTCACACAGAAAAAGACACATATCATAAGATATCACTTATAAAGGGAATGTAAAAACCGCTACACTTGAACTGAATTACAAAACAGAACAGTGTCGCACGTTTAGAAAACACACTATGGCTGCTTAACGGGAAAGGTGAGGTGGGGTGAGGCATAAAACAAGGGTTTCAAATTAGGTCAGATAGCGTTCCATAAACCCAATATGTAATAGACGAGACCTACTCCTTGCTCAGTGAACTGGACTCAACACCCCCTATTCACCGCCCAACAATATATCTGACTAGTAAGAATCTTCAAACCTATGTATTGATATCTCTCTGTAAGAGAGTCAACTGGGTGGAAACGGGCATAAACACAGCAGGGAAAAGCAGCTAAACCCCATTATAAAAATCAATTACTTTTAAAAACCCGTGAAACAAAGACAGTGAAAGAGAGAGAAATTCTTACAAAATTCGTTCAGGGGCTGTGATGCAAACTGGATTGACAATATCTAGACCCCCTGCTGATTGAGACATAAGGGTGGACACTCTTGGGGCTGAGAGGTTTTTTGAGGTTGGGTGAGCAAACGAGGACCATTTGAAGTAATACTGCGTGGTACCCATCCCATTAGTCCCAAATCTCCAGGTTCAGGGGCATCTTCCTACATCAAAAACATGCATGAGTAACCCAGAAGATGGTACACTGTGTGATCGGGAAAGGTTTCTAAAACGCACCTCATTTCTCATTTCCCTGTGCTCGGATTCGCCATTCCAGCCACTTTACTAGCAATCTCCCTCCGTGGACAATCAGCACCTTTAACCTCTTATTCCGTACAGGTTGCAATTTGTCCTGAGGATGAACGGGAAGAGGGGGAAACAATGAGAGACTAGCTCTAGGTGTTGAGACAGGCACAGGTCACTCTATTTTCCCATGAGGAAGAAGAATTAACCACAGGCTCAGCCTGCCGCCCAGAACCAGAATAGGGCCTGAAGCAATCCTGCGCTTTTGGGACCAGCTCCCAAGAAAGCGAGTTGAAAAATAGAGCTCAGGGGCACTGAAATTCACAAACCTGCAGAGTTATAAATGATAACTCTCGTCCACAAATATATTGAGGGAAGGCAACGAAGAGGATTTGAAAGCAAGGCAGAATTGCAGGAAACAGATTTCAGGAGGTAGATTCGAATCGCCTTTAAAGTACAGGAAAAGTGGCAAAACCTCGACAATGATGCCCTTGGCCAAAAAGGACGTATCTGTTTTCTCCTAAATATATTCAGGAAAAAACGCATACACCCTTTTTGGCCAACCAAGCAACCTGGAAAGGCAAATCAGCGCTACAAAGAAGTCTCGCTTCCCATCGGTCAAAAGGGCCATGATGAATAAAGTGTCAAAACCAGAAATGCAGGAAAGGCCATGGAGAAACGGGAGCCTTGCTACGCTGATGGGCGGGATGTAAATTGCCAACAGCCACTCTGGAGAAGTGTACGGTGTGTCCTGAAACATATAAAAAACTCAGCTTAGAGAGCATAGGGCACTTCCACTCATGGGCGTATAAATTGGGAAAAGTGAAAATCAGCAAGACACAGGCACCCCAAAGTTTAGGGCTGCTCTTATGACAAGAACCTCCACTTCGTTACACCTTAAATATCCCAGGAAAGAGAAAAATGGATAAAGAAGTTGTGGTCCTTATGTACAATGGAATATTACTCAGCCATGAAATCAACGTCATAAGGCTAGTAGCAGCATGATGAGTGGATTTAGGTACGACGATTCTAAGTGAAATAAGTCACACAGAAAAAGACACTTATCATAAGATATCACTTATAGAGGGAATGTAAAAACCGCTACACTTGAACTGAATTACAAAACAGAACAGAGACACACGTTTACAAAACACACTATGGCTGCTTAACGGGAAAGGTGAGGTGGGGTGAGTCAGAAAACAAGGGTTTCAAATTAGCTCAGATACCGTTCCATAAACCCAATATGTAATAGACAAGACCTACTCCTTGCTCAGTGAACTGAACGCAAAAAACCCTTATTCACCGACCAAGAATATATCTGTCTAGGATGAATCTTCAAAGCTATGTATTGATATCTCTCTGTAAGTGAGTCAAGTGGGTGTAAAGCACCATAAAAACAGCAGTGAAAAGCAGCTAAACCCCATTATAAAAATCAATTACTTTTAAAAACCCGTGAAACAAAGACAGTGAAAGAGAGAGAAATTCTTACAAAATTCGTTCAGGGGCTGTGATGCCACCTGGATTGACCATATCTAGACCCACAACTGATTGAGACATAAGGGTGGACACTCTTGGGGATGAGAGGTTTGGTAAGGTTGGGTGAGCAAACGCAGACCCTTTAAAGTAATACTGCGTGGTACCCATCCCATAGGTCCCAAATCTCCAGCTTCAAGGGCATCTTCCTACATCGAAAACATGCATGAGAAACCCAGAAGAGGGTACACCATGTGATCGGGAAAGGTTTCTAAAACGCACCTCATTTCTCATCTCCTTGTGCTCGGGTTCGCCATTCAAGCCGCGTTACTAGCAATCTCCCTCCGTGGAGAATCAGTAACTTTAACCTCCTGTTCCGTACAGGTTGCAATTTATCCTGAGGATGAACAGGAAGAGGGGGAACCAATGAGAGACTAGCTCTAGGTGTTGGGACAGGCACAGGTCACTCTATTTTCCCATCAGGAAGAAGAATTAACCAAAGGCTCAGCCTGACGCCCGGAACCAGAATAGGGCCTGAAGCAATCCTGCGCTTTTGCGGCCAGCTCCCAAAAAAGCGAGTTGAAAAATGGAGCTCAGGGGCACTGCAATTCAGAAACCTGCAGAGTTAGAAATGATAACTCTCGTCCACAAATATATTGAGGGAAGGCAACGAAGAGGATGTGAAAGCAAGGCAGAATTGCAGGAAACAAATTTCAGGAGGTAGATTCGAATCGCCTTTAAAGTACAGGAAAAGCGGCAAAACCTCAAAAATGATGCCCTTGGCCAAAAAGGGCGTATGCGTTTTTTCCTGAGTATATTCAGGAAAAAACGCATACGCCCTTTTTGGCCAACCAAGCAACCTGGAAAGGCAAATCAGCGCTACAAAGAAGTCTCGCTTCCCATCGGTCAAAAGGGCCATGCTGAATAAAGTGTCAAAACCAGAAATGCAGGACAGGCCATGGAGAAACGGGAGCCTTACTACGCTGATGGGCGGGATGTAAATTGCCAACAGCCACTCTGGAGAAGTGTACGGTGTGTCCTGAAACATCTAAAAAACTCAGCTTAGAGAGCATAGGGCACTTCCACTCATGGGCGTATAAATTGGGAAAACTAAAAATCAGCAAGACACAGGCACCCGAAAGTTTAGGGCTGCTCTGTTGACAAGAACCTCCACTTCGTTACACCTTAAATATCCCAGGAAATAGAAAAATGGATAAAGAAGTTGTGGTCCATATATATAATGGCATATCACTCAGCAATGAAATCAACATCATAAGGCTAGTAGCAGCATAATGATAAGATTTAGGTACGACGATTCTAAGTGAAATAAGTCACACAGAAAAAGACACTTATCATAAGATATCACTTATAGAGGGAATGTAAAAACCGCTACACTTGAACTGAATTACAAAACAGAACAGCGTCACACGTTTAGAAAACACACTATGGCTGCTTAACGGGAAAGTTGAGGTGGGGTGATGCATAAAACAAGGGTTTCAAATTAGCTCAGATACTGTTCCATAAACCCAATATGTAACAGACAAGACCTACTCCTTGCTCAGTGAACTGGATTCAACACCCCCTGTTCACCACCCAAGAATATATCTGACTAGTAAGACTCTTAAAACCAATGTATTGATATCTCTCTGTAAGTGAGTCAAGTGGGTGTAAAGCGGCATAAACACAGCAGTGAAAAGCAGCTAAACCCCATTATAAAAATCAATTACTTTTAAAAACCCGTGAAACAAAGACAGTGAAAGAGAGAGAAATTCATACAGAATTCGTTCAGGGGCTGGGATGCCACCTGGATTGACCATCTCTAGACCCACAGCTGATTGAGACATAATGGTGGACACTCTTGGGGCTGAGAGGTTTGGTGAGGTTGGGTGAGCAAACGCAGACCCTTTAAAGTAATACTGCGTGGTACCCATCCCATGGATCCAAAATCTCCAGGTTCAAGGGCATCTTCCTACATCGAAAACATGCATGAGAAACCCAGAAGATGGTACACCGTGTGATCGAGAAAGGTTTCTGAAACGCACCTCATTTCTCATCTCCTTGTGCTCGGGCTCGCCATTACAGCTGCTTTACTAGCAATCTCCCTCCTTGGAGAATGAGCACCTTTAACCTCCTGTTCCGTACAGGTTGCAAATTTGTCCTGAGGATGAACGGGAAGAGGGGGAACCAATGAGAGACTAGGTCTAGGTGTGGGGACAGGCACAGGTCACTCTATTTTCCCATCAGGAAGAAGAATTAACCACAGGCTCAGCCTGCCGCCCGGAACCACAATAGGGCCTGAAGCAATCCTGCGCTTTTGCGGCCAGCTCCTAAGAAAGCGAGTTGAAAAATGGAGCTCAGGGGCACTGCAATTCACAAACCTGCAGAGTTAGAAATGATAACTCTCGTCCACAAATATATTGAGGGAAGGCAACGAAGAGGATTTGAAAGCAAGGCAGAATTGCAGGAAACAGATTTCAGGAGGTAGATTCGAATCGCCTTTAAAGCACAGGAAAAGCGGCAAAACCTCGACCATGATGCCCTTGGCCAAAAAGGGCGTATGCGTTTTTTCCTGAATATATTCAGGAAAAAACGCATACGCCCTTTTTGGCCAACCTAGCAACCTGGAAAGGCAAATCAGCGCTACAAAGAAGTCTCGCTTCCCATCGGTCAAAAGGGCCATGATGAATAAAGTGTCAAAACCAGGAATGCAGGACAGGCCATGGAGAAACGGGAGCCTTGCTACGCTGATGGGCGGGATGTAAATTGCCAACAGCCACTCTGGAGAAGTGTACGGTGTGTCCTGAAACATCTAAAAAACTCAGCTTAGAGAGCATAGGGCACTTCCACTCATGGGCGTAGAAATTGGGAAAACTAAAAATCAGCAAGACACAGGCACCCCAAAGTTTAGGGCTGCTCTGTTGACAAGAACCTCCACTTCATTACACCTTAAATATCCCAGGAAAGAGAAAAATGGATAAAGAAGTTGTGGTCCTTATGTACAATGGAATATCACTCAGGCATGAAATCAACGTCATAAGTCTAGTAGCAGCATGATGAGTGGATTTAGGTACGACGATTCTAAGTGAAATAAGTCACACAAAAAGACACTTATCGTAAGATATCACTTATAGAGGGAATGTAAAAACCGCTACACTAGAACTGAATTACAAAACAGAACAGAGTCCCACGTTTAGAAAACACACTATGGCTGCTTAACGGGAACGGTGAGGTGGGGTGATGCATAAAACAAGGGTTTCAAATTAGCTCAGATAGCGTTCCATACACCCAATATGTAACAGACAAGACCTACTCCTTGCTCAGTGAACTGAACGCAAAAACCCCCTATTCACCGCCCAAGAATATATCTGACTAGGAAGAATCTTCAAAGCTATGTATTGATATCTCTCTGTAAGTGAGTCAAGTGGGTGTAAAGCACCATAAAAACAGCAGTGAAAAGCAGCTAAACCCCATTATAAAAATCAATTACTTTTAAAAACCCATGAAACAAAGACAGTGGAAGAGAGAGAAATTCTTACAAAATTCGTTCAGGGGATGTGATGCCACCTGGATTGACCATATCTAGACCCACAGCTGATTGAGACATAAGGGTGGACACTCTTGGGGCTGAGAGGTTTGGTGAGGTTGGGTGAGCAAACGCAGACCCTTTAAAGTAATACTGCGTGGTAGTCATCCCATAGATCCCAAATCTCCAGCTTCAAGGGCATCTTCCTACATCGAAAACATGCATGAGAAACCCAGAAGAGGGTACACCATGTGATCGGGAAATGTTTCTAAAACGCACCTCATTTCTCATCTCCTTGTGCTCGGGTTCGCCATTCCAGCCACGTTACTAGCAATCTCCCTCCGTGGAGAATCAGCAACTTTAACCTCCTGTTCCGTACAGGTTGCAATTTGTCCTGAGGATGAACAGGAAGAGGGGGAACCAATGAGAGACTAGCTCTAGGTGTTGGGACAGGCACAGGTCACTCTATTTTCCCATCAGGAAGAAGAATTAACCACAGGCTCAGCCTGCCGCCCAGAACCAGAATAGGGCCTGAAGCAATCCTGCGCTTTTGCGGCCAGCTCCCAAGAAAGCGAGTTGAGAAATGGAGCTCAGGGGCACTGCAATTCACAGACCTGCAGAGTTATAAATGATAACTCCCGTCCACAAATATATTGAGGGAAGGCAACGAAGATGATGTGAAAGCAAGGCAGAATTGCAGGAAACAGATTTCAGGAGGTAGATTCGAATCGCCTTTAAAGTACAGGAAAAGCGGCAAAACCTCGACAATGATGCCCTTGTCCAAAAAGGGCGTATGCGTTTTTTCCTGAGTATATTCAGGAAAAAAACGCATATGCCCTTTTTGGCCAACCAAGCAACCTGGAAAGGCAAATCAGCGCTACAAAGAAGTCTCGCTTCCCATCGGTCAAAAGGGCCATGCTGAATAAAGTGTCAAAACCAGAAATGCAGGACAGGCCATGGAGAAATGGGAGCCTTGCTACGCTGATGGGCGGGATGTAAATTGCCAACAGCCACTCTGGAGAAGTGTACGGTGTGTCCTGAAACATCTAAAAAACTCAGCTTAGAGAGCATAGGGCACTTCCACTCATGGGCGTATAAATTGGGAAAACTAAAAATCAGCAAGACACAGGCACCCCAAAGTTTAGGGCTGCTCTGTTGACAAGAACCTCCACTTCGTTACACCTTAAATATCCCAGGAAATAGAAAAATGGATAAAGAAGTTGTGGTCCATATATATAATGGCATATCAGTCAGCAATGAAATCAACATCATAAGGCTAGTAGCAGCATGATGATAAGATTTAGGTACGACGATTCTAAGTGAAATAAGTCACACAGAAAAAGGCACTTATCATAAGATATCACTTATAGAGGGAATGTAAAAACCGCTACACTTGAACTGAATTACAAAACAGAACAGCGTCACACGTTTAGAAAACACACTATGGCTGCTTAACGGGAAAGGTGAGGTGGGGTGATGCAGAAAACAAGGGTTTCAAATTAGCTCAGATACTGTTCCATAAACCCAATATGTAACAGACAAGACCTACTCCTTGCTCAGTGAACTGGATTCAACACCCCCTGTTCACCACCCAAGAATATATCTGACTAGTAAGACTCTTAAAACCAATGTATTGATATCTCTCTGTAAGTGAGTCAAGTGGGTGTAAAGCGGCATAAACACAGCAGTGAAAAGCAGCTAAACCCCATTATAAAAATCAATTACTTTTAAAAACCCGTGAAACAAAGACAGTGAAAGAGAGGGAAATTCATACAGAATTCGTTCAGGGGCTGGGATGCCACCTGGATTGACCATCTCTAGACCCACAGCTGATTGAGACATAATGGTGGACACTCTTGGGGCTGAGAGGTTTGGTGAGGTTGGGTGAGCAAACGCAGACCCTTTAAAGTAATACTGCGTGGTACCCATCCCATGGATCCAAAATCTCCAGGTTCAAGGGCATCTTCCTACATCGAAAACATGCATGAGAAACCCAGAAGATGGTACACCGTGTGATCGAGAAAGGTTTCTAAAACGCACCTCATTTCTCATCTCCTTGTGCTCGGGCTCGCCATTACAGCCGCTTTACTAGCAATCTCCCTCCTTGGAGAATGAGCACCTTTAACCTCCTGTTCCGTACAGGTTGCAAATTTGTCCTGAGGATGAACGGGAAGAGGGGGAACCAATGAGAGACTAGGTCTAGGTGTGGGGACAGGCACAGGTCACTCTATTTACCCATCAGGAAGAAGAATTAACCACAGGCTCAGCCTGCCGCCCGGAACCACAATAGGGCCTGAAGCAATCCTGCGCTTTTGCGGCCAGCTCCCAAGAAAGCGAGTTGAAAAATGGAGCTCAGGGGCACTGCAATTCACAAACCTGCAGAGTTAGAAATGATAACTCTCGTTCACAAATATATTGAGGGAAGGCAACGAAGAGGATTTGAAAGCAAGGCAGAATTGCAGGAAACAAATTTCAGGAGGTAGATTCGAATCGCCTTTAAAGCACAGGAAAAGCGGCAATACCTCGACCATGATGCCCTTGGCCAAAAAGGGCGTATGCGTTTTTTCCTGAATATATTCAGGAAAAAACGCATACGCCCTTTTTGGCCAACCAAGCAACCTGGAAAGGCAAATCAGCGCTACAAAGAAGTCTCGCTTCCCATCGGTCAAAAGGGCCATGATGAATAAAGTGTCAAAACCAGGAATGCAGGACAGGCCATGGAGAAACGGGAGCCTTGCTACGCTGATGGGCGGGATGTAAATTGCCAACAGCCACTCTGGAGAAGTGTACGGTGTGTCCTGAAACATCTAAAAAACTCAGCTTAGAGAGCATAGGGCACTTCCACTCATGGGCGTAGAAATTGGGAAAACTAAAAATCAGCAAGACACAGGCACCCCAAAGTTTAGGGCTGCTCTGTTGACAAGAACCTCCACTTCATTACACCTTAAATATCCCAGGAAAGAGAAATATGGATAAAGAAGTTGTGGTCCTTATGTACAATGGAATATCACTCAGGCATGAAATCAACGTCATAAGGCTAGTAGCAGCATGATGAGTGGATTTAGGTACGACGATTCTAAGTGAAATAAGTCACACAAAAAGACACTTATCGTAAGATATCACTTATAGAGGGAATGTAAAAACCGCTACACTAGAACTGAATTACAAACAGAACAGAGTCCCACGTTTAGAAAACACACTATGGCTGCTTAACGGGAACGGTGAGGTGGGGTGATGCATAAAACAAGGGTTTCAAATTAGCTCAGATAGCGTTCCATACACCCAATATGTAACAGACAAGACCTACTCCTTGCTCAGTGAACTGAACGCAAAAACCCCCTATTCACCGCCCAAGAATATATCTGACTAGGAAGAATCTTCAAAGCTATGTATTGATATCTCTCTGTAAGTGAGTCAAGTGGGTGTAAAGCACCATAAAAACAGCAGTGAAAAGCAGCTAAACCCCATTATAAAAATCAATTACTTTTAAAAACCCATGAAACAAAGACAGTGGAAGAGAGAGAAATTCTTACAAAATTCGTTCAGGGGATGTGATGCCACCTGGATTGACCATATCTAGACCCACAGCTGATTGAGACATAAGGGTGGACACTCTTGGGGCTGAGAGGTTTGGTGAGGTTGGGTGAGCAAACGCAGACCCTTTAAAGTAATACTGCGTGGTAGTCATCCCATAGATCCCAAATCTCCAGCTTCAAGGGGATCTTCCTACATCGAAAACATGCATGAGAAACCCAGAAGAGGGTACACCATGTGATCGGGAAATGTTTCTAAAACGCACCTCATTTCTCATCTCCTTGTGCTCGGGTTCG
Source organism: Balaenoptera ricei (assembly GCF_028023285.1). NCBI lineage: Eukaryota > Metazoa > Chordata > Mammalia > Artiodactyla > Balaenopteridae > Balaenoptera > Balaenoptera ricei. The sequence continues at coordinate 24,678,005 of NC_082645.1, forward strand.
CCATTCCAGCCACGTTACTAGCAATCTCCCTCCGTGGAGAATCAGCAACTTTAACCTCCTGTTCCGTACAGGTTGCAATTTGTCCTGAGGATGAACAGGAAGAGGGGGAACCAATGAGAGACTAGCTCTAGGTGTTGGGACAGGCACAGGTCACTCTATTTTCCCATCATGAAGAAGAATTAACCACAGGCTCAGCCTGCCGCCCAGAACCAGAATAGGGCCTGAAGCAATCCTGCGCTTTTGCGGCCAGCTCCCAAGAAAGCGAGTTGAGAAATGGAGCTCAGGGGCACTGCAATTCACAAACCTGCAGAGTTATAAATGATAACTCCCGTCCACAAATATATTGAGGGAAGGCAACGAAGATGATGTGAAAGCAAGGCAGAATTGCAGGAAACAGATTTCAGGAGGTAGATTCGAATCGCCTTTAAAGTACAGGAAAAGCGGCAAAACCTCGACAATGATGCCCTTGTCCAAAAAGGGCGTATGCGTTTTTTCCTGAGTATATTCAGGAAAAAACGCATATGCCCTTTTTGGCCAACCAAGCAACCTGGAAAGGCAAATCAGCGCTACAAAGAAGTCTCGCTTCCCATCGGTCAAAAGGGCCATGCTGAATAAAGTGTCAAAACCAGAAATGCAGGACAGGCCATGGAGAAACGGGAGCCTTGCTACGCTGATGGGCGGGATGTAAATTGCCAACAGCCACTCTGGAGAAGTGTACGGTGTGTCCTGAAACATCTAAAAAACTCAGCTTAGAGAGCATAGGGCACTTCCACTCATGGGCGTATAAATTGGGAAAACTAAAAATCAGCAAGACACAGGCACCCCAAAGTTTAGGGCTGCTCTGTTGACAAGAACCTCCACTTCGTTACACCTTAAATATCCCAGGAAATAGAAAAATGGATAAAGAAGTTGTGGTCCATATATATAATGGCATATCAGTCAGCAATGAAATCAACATCATAAGGCTAGTAGCAGCATGATGATAAGATTTAGGTACGACGATTCTAAGTGAAATAAGTCACACAGAAAAAGGCACTTATCATAAGATATCACTTATAGAGGGAATGTAAAAACCGCTACACTTGAACTGAATTACAAAACAGAACAGCGTCACACGTTTAGAAAACACACTATGGCTGCTTAACGGGAAAGGTGAGGTGGGGTGATGCAGAAAACAAGGGTTTCAAATTAGCTCAGATACTGTTCCATACACCCAATATGTAACAGACAAGACCTACTCCTTGCTCAGTGAACTGGATTCAACACCCCCTGTTCACCACCCAAGAATATATCTGACTAGTAAGACTCTTAAAACCAATGTATTGATATCTCTCTGTAAGTGAGTCAAGTGGGTGTAAAGCGGCATAAACACAGCAGTGAAAAGCAGCTAAACCCCATTATAAAAATCAATTACTTTTAAAAACCCGTGAAACAAAGACAGTGAAAGAGAGAGAAATTCTTACAAAATTTGTTCAGGGGCTGTGATGCCACCTGGATTGACCATCTCTAGACCCACAGCTGATTGAGACATAATGGTGGACACTCTTGGGGATGAGAGGTTTGGTGAGGTTGGGTGAGCAAACGCAGACCCTTTAAAGAAATACTGCGTGGTTCCCATCCCATGGGTCCAAAATCTCCAGGTTCAAGGGCATCTTCCTATATCGAAAACATGCATGAGAAACCCAGAAGATGGTACACCGTGTGATCGGGAAAGGTTTCTAAAACGCACCTCATTTCTCATCTCCTTGTGCTCGGGCTCGCCATTACAGCCGCTTTACTAGCAATCTCCCTCCTTGGAGAATGAGCACCTTTAACCTCCTGTTCCGTACAGGTTGCAAATTTGTCCTGAGGATGAACGGGAAGAGGGGGAACCAATGAGAGACTAGGTCTAGGTGTGGGGACAGGCAATGGTCACTCTATTTTCCCATCAGGAAGAAGAATTAACCACAGGCTCAGCCTGCCGCCCGGAACCACAATAGGGCCTGAAGAAATCCTGCGCTTTTGCGGCAAGCTCCCAAGAAAGCGAGTTGAAATATGGAGCCCAGGGGCACTGCAATTCACAAACCTGCAGAGTTAGAAATGATAACTCTCGTCCACAAATATATTGAGGGAAGACAACGAAGAGGATTTGATAGCAAGGCAGAATTGCAGGAAACAAATTTCAGGAGGTAGATTCGAATCGCCTTTAAAGCACAGGAAAAGCGGCAAAACCTCGACCATGATGCCCTTGGCCAAAAAGGGCGTATGCGTTTTTTCCTGAATATATTCAGGAAAAAACGCATACGCCCTTTTTGGCCAACCAAGCAACCTGGAAAGGCAAATCAGTGCTACAAAGAAGTCTCGCTTCCCATCGGTCAAAAGGGCCATGCTGAATAAATTGTCAACACCAGGAATGCAGGACAGGCCATGGAGAAACGGGAGCCTTGCTACGCTGATGGGCGGGATGTAAATTGCCAACAGCCACTCTGGAGCAGTGTACGGTGTGACCTGAAATATCTAAAAAACTCAGCTTAGAGAGCATAGGGCACTTCCACTCATGGGCGTAGAAATTGGGAAAACTAAAAATCAGCAAGACACAGGCACCCCATAGTTTAGGGCTGCTCTGTTGACAAGAACCTCCACTTCATTACACCTTAAATATCCCAGGAAAGAGAAAAATGGATAAGGAAGTTGTGGTCCTTATGTACAATGGAATATCACTCAGGCATGAAATCAACGTCATAAGGCTAGTAGCAGCATGATGGGTGGATTTAGGTACGAAGATTCTAAGTGAAATAAGTCACACAGAAAGACACTTATCGTAAGATATCACTTATAGAGGGAATGTAAAAACCGCTACACTTGAACTGAATTACAAAACAGAACAGAGTCCCACGTTTAGAAAACACACTATGGTTGCTTAACGGGAACGGTGAGGTGGGGTGACGCATAAAACAAGGGTTTCAAATTAGCTCAGATAGCTTTCCATAAACCCAATATGTAATAGACAAGACCTACTCCTTGCTCAGTGAACTGGACGCAAAAACCCCCTATTCACCGCCCAAGAATATATCTGACTAGGAAGAATCTTCAAAGCTATGTATTGATATCTCTCTGTAAGTGAGTCAAGTGGGTGGAAAGCACCATAAAAACAGCAGTGAAAAGCAGCTAAACCCCATTATAAAAATCAATTACTTTTAAAAACCCGTGAAACAAAGACAGTGAAAGAGAGAGAAATTCTTACAAAATTCGTTCAGGGGCTGTGATGCCACCTGGATTGACCGTATCTAGACCCACAGCTGATTGAGACATAAGGGTGGACACTCTTGGGGCTGAGAGGTTTGGTGAGGTTGGGTGAGCAAACGCAGACCCTTTAAAGTAATACTGCGTGGTACCCATCCCATAGGTCCCAAATCTCCAGCTTCAAGGGCATCTTCCTACATCGAAAACATGCATGAGAAACCCAGAAGACGGTACACCATGTGATCGGGAAAGATTTCTAAAACGCACCTCATTTCTCATCTCCTTGTGATAGGGTTCGCCATTCCAGCCCCTTTACTAGCAATCTCCCTCCTTGGAGAATGAGCACCTTTAACCACCTGTTCCGTACAGGTTGCAATTTGTCCTGAGGATGAACGGGAAGAGGAGAAACCAATGAGAGACTAGGTCTAGGTGTGGGGACAGGCACAGGTCACTCTATTTTCCCATCAGGAACAAGAATTAACCACAGGCTCAGCCTGCCGCCCAGAACCAGAATAGGGCCTGAAGCAATCCTGCGCTTTTGGGGCCAGCTCCCAAGAAAGCGAGTTGAAAAATGGAGCTCAGGGGCACTGCAATTCACAAACCTGCAGAGTTATAAATGATAACTCTCGTCCACAAACATATTGAGGGAAGGCAACGAAGAGGATTTGAAAGCAAGGCAGAATGGCAGGAAACAGATTTCAGGAGGTAGATTGGAATCGCCTTTAAAGCACAGGAAAAGCAGCAAAACCTCGACCATGATGCCCTTGGCCAAAAAGGGCGTATGCATTTTTTCCTGAATATATTCAGGAAAAAACGCATACGCCCTTTTTGGCCAACCAAGCAACCTGGAAAGGCAAATCAGCGCTACAAAGAAGTCTCGCTTCCCATCGGTCAAAAGGGCCATGCTGAATAAAGTGTAAAAACCAGAAATGAAGGACAGGCCATGGAGAAACGGGAGCCTTGCTACGCTGATGGGCGGGATGTAAATTGCCAACAGCCACTCTGGAGAAGTGTACGGTGTGTCCTGAAACATCTAAAAAACTCAGCTTAGAGAGCATAGGGCACTTCCACTCATGGGCGTATAAATTGGGAAAACTAAAAATCAGCAAGACACAGGAACCCCAAAGTTTAGGGCTGCTCTGTTGACAAGAACCTCCACTTCGTTACAACTTAAATATCCCAGGAAAGAGAAAAATGGATAAAGAAGTTGTGGTCCATATGTATAATGGAATACCACTCAGCAATGAAATCAACATCATAAGGCTAGTAGCAGCATGATGAGAAGATTTAGGTACGACGATTCTAAGTGAAATAAGTCACACAGAAAAAGGCACTTATCATAAGATATCACTTATAGAGGGAATGTACAAACCGCTACACTTGAACTGAATTACAAAACAGAACAGCGTCACACGTTTAGAAAACACACTATGGCTGCTTAACGGGAAAGGTGAGGTGGGGTGATGCATAAAACAAGGGTTTCAAATTAGCTCAGATACTGTTCCATAAACTCAATATGTAACAGACAAGACCTACTCCTTGCTCAGTGAACTGGATTCAACACCCCCTGTTCACCGCCCAAGAATATATCTGATTAGTAAGACTCTTAAAACCAATGTATTGATATCTCTCTGTAAGTGAGTCAAGTGGGTGTAAAGCGGCATAAACACAGCAGTGAAAAGCAGCTAAACCCCATTATAAAAATCAATTACTTTTAAAAACCCGTGAAACAAAGACAGTGAAAGAGAGAGAAATTCATAGAGAATTCGTTCAGGGGCTGGGATGCCACCTTTATTGACCATCTCTAGATCCACAGCTGATTGAGACATTAGGGTGGACACTCTTGGGGCTGAGAGGTTTGGTGAGGCTGGGTGAGCAAACGCAGACCCTTTAAAGTAATACTGCATGGTACCCATCCCATGGGTCCAAAATCTCCAGCTTCAAGGGCATCTTCCTACATCGAAAACATGCATGAGAAACCCAGAATACGGTACACCGTGTGATCGGGAAAGGTTTCTAAAACGCACCTCATTTCTCATCTCCTTGTGCTCGGGCTCGCCATTACAGCCGCTTTACTAGCAATCTCCCTCCTTGGAGAATCAGCACCTTTAACCTCCTGTTCCGTACAGGTTGCAAATTTGTCCTGAGGATGAACGGGAAGAGGGGGAACCAATGAGAGACTAGGTCTAGGTGTGGGGACAGGCACAGGTCACTCTATTTTCCCATCAGGAAGAAGAATTAACCACAGGCTCAGCCTGCCACCCGGAACCACAATAGGGCCTGAAGCAATCCTGCGCTTTTGCGGCCAGCTCCCAAGAAAGCGAGTTGAAAAATGGAGCTCAGGGGCACTGCAATTCACAAACTTGCAGAGTTAGAAATGATAACTCTCGTCCACAAATATATTGAGGGAAGGCAACGAAGAGGATTTGAAAGCAAGGCAGAATTGCAGGAAACAGATTTCAGGAGGTAGATTCGAATCGCCTTTAAAGCACAGGAAAAGCGGCAGAACCTCGACCAAGATGCCCTTGGCCAAAAAGGGCGTATGCGTTTTTTCCTGAATATATTCAGGAAAAAACGCATACGCCCTTTTTGGCCACCCAAGCAACCTGGAAAGGCAAATCAGCGCTACAAAGAAGTCTCGCTTCCCATCGGTCAAAAGGGCCATGCTGAATAAAGTGTCAAAACCAGAAATGCAGGACAGGCCATGGAGAAACGGGAGCCTTGCTACGCTGATGGGCGGGATGTAAATTGCCAACAGCCACTCTGGAGAAGTGTACGGTGTGTCCTGAAACATCTAAAAAACTCAGCTTAGAGAGCATAGGGCACTTCCACTCATGGGCGTATAAATTGGGAAAACTAAAAATCAGCAAGACACAGGCACCCCAAAGTTTAGGGCTGCTCTGTTGACAAGAACCTCCACTTCGTTACACCTTAAATATCCCAGGAAAGAGAAAAATGGATAAAGAAGCTGTAGTCCATATGTATAAAGGCATATCACTCAGCAATGAAATCAACATCATAAGGCTAGTAGCAGCATGATGAGAAGATTTAGGTACGACGATTCTAAGTGAAATGAGTCACACAGAAAGACACTTATCATAAGATATCACTTATAGAGGGAATGTAAAAACCGCTACATTTGAACTGAATTACAAAACAGAACAGCGTCACACGTTTAGAAAACACACTATGGTTGCTTAACGGGAACGGTGAGGTGGGGTGACGCATAAAACAAGGGTTTCAAATTAGCTCAGATAGCGTTCCATAAACCCAATATGTAATAGACAAGACCTACTCCTTGCTCAGTGACCTGGACACAAAAACCCCCTATTCACCGCCCAAGAATATATCTGACTAGGAAGAATCTTCAAAGCTATGTATTGATATCTCTCTGTAAGTGAGTCAACTGGGTGTAAAGCACCATAAAAAAAGCAGTGAAAAGCAGCTAAACCCCATTATAAAAATCAATTACTTTGGGGCTTCCTTGGTGGCGCAGTGGTTGAGAGTCTGCCCGCTAATGCAGGGGACACGGGTTCGAGCCCTGGCCTGGGAGGATCCACATGCCGCGGAGCGACTAGGCCCGTGAGCCACAATTGCTGAGCCTGCGCGTCTGGAGCCTGTGCTCTGCAACAAGAGAGGCCGCAACAGTGAGAGGCCCGTGCACCGCGATGAAGACTGGCCCCCGCTCGCCGCAACTGGAGAAAGCCCTCGCACAGAAATGAAGACGCAACACAGCCATAAATAAATAAAAAAATTTCAAAAAAAAATCAATTACTTTTAAAAACCCGTGAAACAAAGACAGTGAAAGAGAGAGAAATTCTTACAAAATTCGTTCAGGGGCTGTGATGCCACCTGGATTGACCATCTCTAGACCCACAGCTGATTGAGACATAAGGGTGGACACTCTTGGGGCTGAGAGGTTTGGTGAGGTTGGGTGAGCAAACGCAGACCCTTTAAAGTAATACTGTGTGGTATCCATCCCATGGGTCCAAAATCTCCAGGTTCAAGGGCATCTTCCTACATCGAAAACATGCATGAGAAACCCAGAAGATGGTACACCGTGTGATCGGGAAAGGTTTCTAAAACGCACCTCATTTCTCATCTCCTTGTGCTCGGGTTGGCCATTACAGCCGCTTTACTAGCAACCTCCCTCTTTCGAGAATCAGCACCTTTAACCTCCTGTTCCGTACAGGTTGCAATTTATCCTGAGGATGAACGGGAAGAGGGGGAACCAATGAGAGACTAGGTCTAGCTTTGGGGACAGGCACAGGTCACTCTATTTTCCTATCAGGAAGAAGAATTAACCACAGGCTCAGCCTGCTGCCCGGAACCACAATAGGGCCTGAAGCAATCCTGCGCTTTTGCGGCCAGCTCCCAAGAAAGCGAGTTGAAAAATGGAGCTCAGGGGCACTGCAATTCACAAACCTGCAGAGTTAGAAATGATAACTCTCGTCCACAAATATATTGAGGGAAGGCAACGAAGATGATTTGAAAGCAAGGCAGAATTGCAGGAAACAGATTTCAGGACGTAGAGTCGAATCGCCTTTAAAGCACAGGAAAAGCGGCAAAACCTCGACCATGATGCCCTTGGCCAAAAACGGCGTATGCGTTTTTTCCTGAATATATTCAGGAAAAAACGCATACGCCCTTTTTGGCCAACCAAGCAACCTGGAAAGGCAAATCAGCGCTACAAAGAAGTCTCGCTTCCCATCGGTCAAAAGGGCCATGCTGAATAAAGTGTCAAAACCAGAAATGCAGGACAGGCCATGGAGAAACGGGAGCCTTGCTACGCTGATGGGCGGGATGTAAATTGCCAACAGCCACTCTGGAGAAGTGTACGGTGTGTCCTGAAACATCTAAAAAACTCAGCTTAGAGAGCATAGGGCACTTCCACTCATGGGCGTATAAATTGGGAAAACTAAAAATCAGCAAGACACAGGCACCCCAAAGTTTAGGGCTGCTCAGTTGACGAGAACCTCCACTTCGTTACACCTTAAATATCCCAGGAAAGAGAAAAACGGATAAAGAAGTTGTGGTCCTTATGTACAATGGAATATCACTCAGCCATGAAATTAACGTCATAAGGCTAGTACCAGCATGATGAGAGGATTTAGGTACGTCGATTCTAAGTGAAATAAGTCTCACAGAAAAAGACACTTATCATAAGATATCACTTATAGAGGGAATGTAAAAACCGCTACACTTGAACTGAATTACAAAACAGAACAGCGTCACACGTTTAGGAGACACACTATGGCTGCTTAACGGGAAAGGTGAGGTGGGTGATGCATAAAACAAGGGTTTCAAATTAGCTCAGATACCGTTCCATAAACCCAATATGTAATAGACAAGACCTACTCCTTGCTCAGTGAACTGGACTCAACACCCCCTGTTCACCGCCCAAGAATATATCTGACTAGTAAGAATCTTAAAACCAATGTATTGATATCCCTCTGTAAGTGAGTCAAGTGGGTGTAAAGCGGCATAAACACAGCAGTGAAAAGCAGCTAAACCCCATTATAAAAAATATTTACTTTTAAAAACCCGTGAAACAAAGACAGTGAAAGAGAGAGAAATTCATACAGAATTCGTTCAGGGGCTGGGATGCCACCTTTATTGACCATCTCTAGACCCACAGCTGATTGAGACATAAGGGTGGACACTCTTGGGGCTGAGAGGTTTGGTGAGGTTGGGTGAACAAACGCAGACCCTTTAAAGTAATACTGCGTGGTACCCATCCCATGGGTCCAAAATCTCCAGGTTCAATGGCATCTTGCTACATTGAAAACATGCATGAGAAACCCAGAAGATGGTACACCGTGTGATCGGGAAAGGTTTCTAAAACGCACCTCATTTCTCATCTCCTTGTGCTCGGGCTCGCCATTACAGCCGCTTTACTAGCAATCTCCCTCCTTGGAGAATGAGCACCTTTAACCTCCTGTTCTGTACAGGTTGCAAATTTGTCCTGAGGATGAACGGGAAGAGGGGGAACCAATGAGAGACTAGGTCTAGGGGTGGGGACAGGCACAGGTCACTCTATTTTCCCATCAGGAAGAAGAATTAACCACAGGCTCAGCCTGCCGCCTGGAACCACAATAGGGCCTGAAGCAATCCTGCGCTTTTGCGGCCAGCTCCCAAGAAAGCGAGTTGAAAAATGGAGCTCAGGGGCATTGCAATTCACAAACCTGCAGAGTTATAAATGATAACTCTCGTCCACAAATATATTGAGGGAAGGCAATGAAGAGGATTTGAAAGCAAGGCAGAATTGCAGGAAACAGATTTCAGGAGGTAGAGTCGAATCGCCTTTAAAGCACAGGAAAAGCGGCAAAACCTCGACCATGATGCCCTTGGCCAAAAAGGGCGTATGCGTTTTTTCCTGAATATATTCAGGAAAAAACGCATACGCCCTTTTTGGCCAACCAAGCAACCTGGAAAGGCAAATCAGCGCTACAAAGAAGTGTCGCTTCCCATCGGTCAAAAGGGCCATGCTGAATAAAGTGTCAAAACCAGAAATGCAGGACAGGCCATGGAGAAACGGGAGCCTTGCTACGCTGATGGGCGGCATGTAAATTGCCAACAGCCACTCTGGAGAAGTGTACGGTGTGTCCTGAAACATCTAAAAAACTCAGCTTAGAGAGCATAGGGCACTTCCACTCATGGGCGTATAAATTGGGAAAACTAAAAATCAGCAAGACACAGGCACCCCAAAGTTTAGGGCTGCTCTGTTGACAAGAACCTCCACTTCGTTACACCTTAAATATCCCAGGAAAGAGAAAAATGGATAAAGAAGTTGTGGTCCTTATGTACAATGGAATATCACTCAGGCATGAAATCAACGTTATAAGGCTAGTAGCAGCATGATGAGTGGATTTAGGTACGACGATTCTAAGTGAAATAAGTCATACAGAAAGACACTTATCGTAAGATATCACGTATAGAGGGAATGCAAAAACCGCTACACTTGAACTGAATTAAAAAAACAGAACAGAGTCCCACGTTTAGAAAACACAGTATGGCTGCTTAACGGGAACGGTGAGGTGGGGTGACGCATAAAAGAAGGGTTTCAAATTAGCTCAGATAGCGCTCAATAAACCCAATGTGTAATAGACAAGACCTACTACTTGCTCAGTGAACTGGACGCAAAAACCCCCTATTCACCGCCCAAGAATATATCTGACTAGGAAGAATCTTCAAAGCTATGTATTGATATCTCTCTGTAAGTGAGTCAAGTGGGTGTAAAGCAGCATAAACACAGCAGTGAAAAGCAGCTAAACCCCATTATAAAAATCAATTACTTTTAAAAACCCGTGAAACAAAGACAGTGAAAGAGAGAGAAATTCTTACAAAATTCGTTCAGGGGCTGTGATGCCACCTGGATTGACCATATCTAGACCCACAGCTGATTGAGACATAAGGGTGGACACTCTTGGGGCTGAGAGCTTTGGTGAGGTTGGGTGAGCAAACGCAGACCCTTTAAAATAATACTGCGTGGTACCCATCCCATAGGTCCCAAATCTCCAGCTTCAAGGGCATCTTCCTACATCGAAAACATGCATGAGGAACCCAGAAGATGGTACACCATGTGATCGGGAAAGGTTTCTAAAACGCAACTCATTTCTCATCTCCTTGTGCTCGGGTTGGCCATTACAGCCGCTTTACTAGCAACCTCCCTCTTTCGAGAATCAGCACCTTTAACCTCCTGTTCCGTACAGGTTGCAATTTATCCTGAGGATGAACGGGAAGAGGGGGAACCAATGAGAGACTAGGTCTAGGTGTGGGGACAGGCACAGGTCACTCTATTTTCCTATCAGGAAGAAGAATTAACCACAGGCTCAGCCTGCCGCCCGGAACCACAATAGGGCCTGAAGCAATCCTGCGCTTTTGCGGCCAGCTCCCAAGAAAGCGAGTTGAAAAATGGAGCTCAGGGGCACTGCAATTCACAAACCTGCAGAGTTAGAAATGATAACTCTCGTCCACAAATATATTGAGGGAAGGCAACGAAGAGGATTTGAAAGCAAGGCAGAATTGCAGGAAACAGATTTCAGGAGGTAGAGTCGAATCGCCTTTAAAGCACAGGAAAAGCGGCAAAACCTCGACCATGATGCCCTTGGCCAAAAAGGGCGTATGCGTTTTTTCCTGAATATATTCAGGAAAAAACGCATACGCCCTTTTTGGCCAACCAAGCAACCTGGAAAGGCAAATCAGCGCTACAAAGAAGTCTCGCTTCCCATCGGTCAAAAGGGCCATGCTGAATAAAGTGTCAAAACCAGAAATGCAGGACAGGCCATGGAGAAACGGGAGCCTTGCTACGCTGATGGGCGGGATGTAAATTGCCAACAGCCACTCTGGAGAAGTGTACGGTGTGTCCTGAAACATCTAAAAAACTCAGCTTAGAGAGCATACGGCACTTCCACTCATGGGCGTATAAATTGGGAAAACTAAAAATCAGCAAGACACAGGCACCCCAAAGTTTAGGGCTGCTCAGTTGACGAGAACCTCCACTTCGTTACACCTTCAATATCCCAGGAAAGAGAAAAACGGATAAAGAAGTTGTGGTCCTTATGTACAATGGAATATCACTCAGGCATGAAATCAACGTCATAAGGCTAGTAGCAGCATGATGAGTGGATTTAGGTACGACGATTCTAAGTGAAATAAGTCACACAGAAAGACACTTATCGTAAGATATCACGTATAGAGGGAATGTAAAAACCGCTACACTTGAACTGAATTACAAAACAGAACAGAGTCCCACGTTTAGAAAACACAGTATGGCTGCTTAACGGGAACGGTGAGGTGGGGTGACGCATAAAACAAGGGTTTCAAATTAGCTCAGATAGCGTTCAATAAACCCAATATGTAATAGCCAAGACCTACTCCTTGCTCAGTGAAATGGACGCAAAAACCCCGTATTCACCGCCCAAGAATATATCTGACTAGGAAGAATCTTCAAATCTATGTATTGATATCTCTCTGTAATTGAGTCAAGTGGGTGTAAAGCAGCATAAACACAGCAGTGAAAAGCAGCTAAACCCCATTATAAAAGTCAATTACTTTTAAAAACCAGTGAAACAAAGACAGTGAAAGAGAGAGAAATTCTTACAAAATTCGTTCAGGGGCTGTGATGCCACCTGGATTGACCATCTCTAGACCCACAGCTGATTGAGTCATAAGGGTGGACACTCTTCGGGCTGAGAGGTTTGCTGAGGTTGGGTGAGCAAACGCAGACCCTTTAAAGTAATACTGCGTGGTACCCATCCCATGGGTCCAAAATCTCCAGGTTCAAGGGCATCTTCCTACATCGAAAACATGCATGAGAAACCCAGAAGACGGTACACCGTGTGATCGGGAACGGTTTCTAAAACGCACCTTATTTCTCATCTCCTTGTGCTCGGGTTGGCCATTACAGTCACTTTACTAGCAATCTCCCTCCTTGGAGAATCAGCACCTTTAACCTTCTGTTCCGTACAGGTTGCAATTTGTCCTGAGGATGAACGGGAAGGGGGGGAACCAATGAGAGACTAGCTCTAGGTGTTGGGACAGCCACAGGTCACTCTATTTTCCCATCAGGAAGAAGAATTAACCAGAGGCTCAGCCTGCCGCCTGGAAGCAGAATAGGGCCTGAAGCAATCCTGTGCTTTTGCGGCCAGCTGCCAAAAAAGCGAGTTGAAAAATCGAGCTCAGGGGCACTGCAATTCACAAACCTGCAGAGTTATAAATGATAACTCTCGTCCACAAATATATTGAGGGAAGGCAACGAAGAGGATTTGAAAGCAAGGCAGAATTGCAGGAAACAGATTTCAGGAGGTAGATTCGAATCGCCTTTAAAGCACAGGAAAAGCGGCAAAACCTCGACCATGATGCCCTTGGCCAAAAAGGGCGTATGCGTTTTTTCCTGAATATATTCAGGAAAAAACGCATACGCCCTTTTTGGCTAACCAAGCAACCTGGAAAGGCAAATCAGCGCTACAAAGAAGTCTCGCTTCCCATCGGTCAAAAGGGCCATGCTGAATAAAGTGTCAAAACCAGAAATGCAGGACAGGCCATGGAGAAACGGGAGCCTTGCTACGCTGAAGGGCGGGATGTAAATTGCCAACAGCCACTCTGGAGAAGTGTACGGTGTGTCCTGAAACATCTAAAAAACTCAGCTTAGAGAGCATAGGGCACTTCCACTCATGGGCGTATAAATTGGGAAAACTAAAAATCAGCAAGACACAGGCACCCCAAAGTTTAGGGCTGCTCTGTTGACAAGAACCTCCACTTCGTTACACCTTAAATATCCCAGGAAAGAGAAAAATGGATAAAGAAGCTGTAGTCCATATGTATAAAGGCATATCACTCAGCAATGAAATCAACATCATAAGGCTAGTAGCAGCATGATGAGAAGATTTAGGTACGACGATTCTAAGTGAAATGAGTCACACAGAAAGACACTTATCATAAGATATCACTTATAGAGGGAATGTAAAAACCGCTACATTTGAACTGAATTACAAAACAGAACAGCGTCACACGTTTAGAAAACACACTATGGTTGCTTAACGGGAACGGTGAGGTGGGGTGACGCATAAAACAAGGGTTTCAAATTAGCTCAGATAGCGTTCCATAAACCCAATATGTAATAGACAAGACCTACTCCTTGCTCAGTGACCTGGACACAAAAACCCCCTATTCACCGCCCAAGAATATATCTGACTAGGAAGAATCTTCAAAGCTATGTATTGATATCTCTCTGTAAGTGAGTCAACTGGGTGTAAAGCACCATAAAAAAAGCAGTGAAAAGCAGCTAAACCCCATTATAAAAATCAATTACTTTGGGGCTTCCTTGGTGGCGCAGTGGTTGAGAGTCTGCCCGCTAATGCAGGGGACACGGGTTCGAGCCCTGGCCTGGGAGGATCCACATGCCGCGGAGCGACTAGGCCCGTGAGCCACAATTGCTGAGCCTGCGCGTCTGGAGCCTGTGCTCTGCAACAAGAGAGGCCGCAACAGTGAGAGGCCCGTGCACCGCGATGAAGACTGGCCCCCGCTCGCCGCAACTGGAGAAAGCCCTCGCACAGAAATGAAGACGCAACACAGCCATAAATAAATAAAAAAATTTCAAAAAAAAATCAATTACTTTTAAAAACCCGTGAAACAAAGACAGTGAAAGAGAGAGAAATTCTTACAAAATTCGTTCAGGGGCTGTGATGCCACCTGGATTGACCATCTCTAGACCCACAGCTGATTGAGACATAAGGGTGGACACTCTTGGGGCTGAGAGGTTTGGTGAGGTTGGGTGAGCAAACGCAGACCCTTTAAAGTAATACTGTGTGGTATCCATCCCATGGGTCCAAAATCTCCAGGTTCAAGGGCATCTTCCTACATCGAAAACATGCATGAGAAACCCAGAAGATGGTACACCGTGTGATCGGGAAAGGTTTCTAAAACGCACCTCATTTCTCATCTCCTTGTGCTCGGGTTGGCCATTACAGCCGCTTTACTAGCAACCTCCCTCTTTCGAGAATCAGCACCTTTAACCTCCTGTTCCGTACAGGTTGCAATTTATCCTGAGGATGAACGGGAAGAGGGGGAACCAATGAGAGACTAGGTCTAGCTTTGGGGACAGGCACAGGTCACTCTATTTTCCTATCAGGAAGAAGAATTAACCACAGGCTCAGCCTGCTGCCCGGAACCACAATAGGGCCTGAAGCAATCCTGCGCTTTTGCGGCCAGCTCCCAAGAAAGCGAGTTGAAAAATGGAGCTCAGGGGCACTGCAATTCACAAACCTGCAGAGTTAGAAATGATAACTCTCGTCCACAAATATATTGAGGGAAGGCAACGAAGATGATTTGAAAGCAAGGCAGAATTGCAGGAAACAGATTTCAGGACGTAGAGTCGAATCGCCTTTAAAGCACAGGAAAAGCGGCAAAACCTCGACCATGATGCCCTTGGCCAAAAACGGCGTATGCGTTTTTTCCTGAATATATTCAGGAAAAAACGCATACGCCCTTTTTGGCCAACCAAGCAACCTGGAAAGGCAAATCAGCGCTACAAAGAAGTCTCGCTTCCCATCGGTCAAAAGGGCCATGCTGAATAAAGTGTCAAAACCAGAAATGCAGGACAGGCCATGGAGAAACGGGAGCCTTGCTACGCTGATGGGCGGGATGTAAATTGCCAACAGCCACTCTGGAGAAGTGTACGGTGTGTCCTGAAACATCTAAAAAACTCAGCTTAGAGAGCATAGGGCACTTCCACTCATGGGCGTATAAATTGGGAAAACTAAAAATCAGCAAGACACAGGCACCCCAAAGTTTAGGGCTGCTCAGTTGACGAGAACCTCCACTTCGTTACACCTTAAATATCCCAGGAAAGAGAAAAACGGATAAAGAAGTTGTGGTCCTTATGTACAATGGAATATCAATCAGCCATGAAATTAACGTCATAAGGCTAGTACCAGCATGATGAGAGGATTTAGGTACGTCGATTCTAAGTGAAATAAGTCTCACAGAAAAAGACACTTATCATAAGATATCACTTATAGAGGGAATGTAAAAACCGCTACACTTGAACTGAATTACAAAACAGAACAGCGTCACACGTTTAGGAGACACACTATGGCTGCTTAACGGGAAAGGTGAGGTGGGTGATGCATAAAACAAGGGTTTCAAATTAGCTCAGATACCGTTCCATAAACCCAATATGTAATAGACAAGACCTACTCCTTGCTCAGTGAACTGGACTCAACACCCCCTGTTCACCGCCCAAGAATATATCTGACTAGTAAGAATCTTAAAACCAATGTATTGATATCCCTCTGTAAGTGAGTCAAGTGGGTGTAAAGCGGCATAAACACAGCAGTGAAAAGCAGCTAAACCCCATTATAAAAAATATTTACTTTTAAAAACCCGTGAAACAAAGACAGTGAAAGAGAGAGAAATTCATACAGAATTCGTTCAGGGGCTGGGATGCCACCTTTATTGACCATCTCTAGACCCACAGCTGATTGAGACATAAGGGTGGACACTCTTGGGGCTGAGAGGTTTGGTGAGGTTGGGTGAACAAACGCAGACCCTTTAAAGTAATACTGCGTGGTACCCATCCCATGGGTCCAAAATCTCCAGGTTCAATGGCATCTTGCTACATTGAAAACATGCATGAGAAACCCAGAAGATGGTACACCGTGTGATCGGGAAAGGTTTCTAAAACGCACCTCATTTCTCATCTCCTTGTGCTCGGGCTCGCCATTACAGCCGCTTTACTAGCAATCTCCCTCCTTGGAGAATGAGCACCTTTAACCTCCTGTTCTGTACAGGTTGCAAATTTGTCCTGAGGATGAACGGGAAGAGGGGGAACCAATGAGAGACTAGGTCTAGGGGTGGGGACAGGCACAGGTCACTCTATTTTCCCATCAGGAAGAAGAATTAACCAGAGGCTCAGCCTGCCGCCTGGAAGCAGAATAGGGCCTGAAGAAATCCTGTGCTTTTGCGGCCAGCTGCCAAAAAAGCGAGTTGAAAAATCGAGCTCAGGGGCACTGCAATTCACAAACCTGCAGAGTTATAAATGATAACTCTCCTCCACAAATATATTGAGGGAAGGCAACGAAGAGGATTTGAAAGCAAGGCAGAATTGCAGGAAACAGATTTCAGGAGGTAGATTCGAATCGCCTTTAAAGCACAGGAAAAGCGGCAAAACCTCGACCATGATGCCATTGGCCAAAAAGGGCGTATGCGTTTTTTCCTGAATATATTCAGGAAAAAACGCATACGCCCTTTTTGGCCACCCAAGCAACCTGGAAAGGCAAATCAGCGCTACAAAGAAGTCTCGCTTCCCATCGGTCCAAAGGGCCATGCTGAATAAAGTGTCAAAACCAGAAATGCAGGACAGGCCATGGAGAAACGGGAGCCTTGCTACGCTGATGGGCGGGATGTAAATTGCCAACAGCCACTCTGAAGAAGTGTACGGTGTGTCCTGAAACACCTAAAAAACTCAGCTTAGAGAGCATAGGGCACTTCCACTCATGGGCGTATAAATTGGGAAAACTAAAAATCAGCAAGACACAGGCACCCCAAAGTTTAGGGCTGCTCTGTTGACAAGAACCTCCACTTCATTACACCTTCAATATCCCAGGAAAGAGAAAAACGGATAAAGAAGTTGTGGTCCTTATGTACAATGGAATATCACTCAGGCATGAAATCAACATCATAAGGCTAGTAGCAGCATGATGAGTGGATTTAGGTACGACGATTCTAAGTGAAATAAGTCACACAGAAAGACACTTATCGTAAGATATCACGTATAGAGGGAATGTAAAAACCGCTACACTTGAACTGAATTACAAAACAGAACAGAGTCCCACGTTTAGAAAACACAGTATGGCTGCTTAACGGGAACGGTGAGGTGGGGTGACGCATAAAACAAGGGTTTCAAATTAGCTCAGATAGCGTTCAATAAACCCAATATGTAATAGCCAAGACCTACTCCTTGCTCAGTGAACTGGACGCAAAAACCCCGTATTCACCGCCCAAGAATATATCTGACTAGGAAGAATCTTCAAATCTATGTATTGATATCTCTCTGTAATTGAGTCAAGTGGGTGTAAAGCAGCATAAACACAGCAGTGAAAAGCAGCTAAACCCCATTATAAAAGTCAATTACTTTTAAAAACCAGTGAAACAAAGACAGTGAAAGAGAGAGAAATTCTTACAAAATTCGTTCAGGGGCTGTGATGCCACCTGGATTGACCATCTCTAGACCCACAGCTGATTGAGTCATAAGGGTGGACACTCTTCGGGCTGAGAGGTTTGCTGAGGTTGGGTGAGCAAACGCAGACCCTTTAAAGTAATACTGCGTGGTACCCATCCCATGGGTCCAAAATCTCCAGGTTCAAGGGCATCTTCCTACATCGAAAACATGCATGAGAAACCCAGAAGACGGTACACCGTGTGATCGGGAACGGTTTCTAAAACGCACCTTATTTCTCATCTCCTTGTGCTCGGGTTGGCCATTACAGTCACTTTACTAGCAATCTCCCTCCTTGGAGAATCAGCACCTTTAACCTTCTGTTCCGTACAGGTTGCAATTTGTCCTGAGGATGAACGGGAAGGGGGGGAACCAATGAGAGACTAGCTCTAGGTGTTGGGACAGGCACAGGTCACTCTATTTTCCCATCAGGAAGAAGAATTAACCAGAGGCTCAGCCTGCCGCCTGGAAGCAGAATAGGGCCTGAAGCAATCCTGTGCTTTTGCGGCCAGCTGCCAAAAAAGCGAGTTGAAAAATCGAGCTCAGGGGCACTGCAATTCACAAACCTGCAGAGTTATAAATGATAACTCTCGTCCACAAATATATTGAGGGAAGGCAACGAAGAGGATTTGAAAGCAAGGCAGAATTGCAGGAAACAGATTTCAGGAGGTAGATTCGAATCGCCTTTAAAGCACAGGAAAAGCGGCAAAACCTCGACCATGATGCCCTTGGCCAAAAAGGGCGTATGCGTTTTTTCCTGAATATATTCAGGAAAAAACGCATACGCCCTTTTTGGCTAACCAAGCAACCTGGAAAGGCAAATCAGCGCTACAAAGAAGTCTCGCTTCCCATCGGTCAAAAGGGCCATGCTGAATAAAGTGTCAAAACCAGAAATGCAGGACAGGCCATGGAGACACGGGAGCCTTGCTACGCTGAAGGGCGGGATGTAAATTGCCAACAGCCACTCTGGAGAAGTGTACGGTGTGTCCTGAAACATCTAAAAAACTCAGCTTAGAGAGCATAGGGCACTTCCACTCATGGGCGTATAAATTGGGAAAACTAAAAATCAGCAAGACACAGGCACCCCAAAGTTTAGGGCTGCTCTGTTGACAAGAACCTCCACTTCGTTACACCTTAAATATCCCAGGAAAGAGAAAAATGGATAAGGAAGTTGTGGTCCTTATGTACAATGGCATATCACTCAGCCATGAAATTAACGTGATAAGGCTAGTACCAGCATGATGAGAGGATTTAGGTACGTCGATTCTAAGTGAAATAAGTCTCACAGAAAAAGACACTTATCATAAGATATCACTTATAGAGGGAATGTAAAAACCGCTACACTTGAACTGAATTACAAAACAGAACAGCGTCACACGTTTAGGAAACACACTATGGCTGCTTAACGGGAAAGGTGAGGTGGGTGATGCATAAAACAAGGGTTTCAAATTAGCTCAGATACCGTTCCATAAACCCAATATGTAATAGACAAGACCTACTCCTTGCTCAGTGAACTGGACTCAACACCCCCTGTTCACCGCCCAAGAATATATCTGACTAGTAAGACTCTTAAAACCAATGTATTGATATCCCTCTGTAAGTGAGTCAAGTGGGTGTAAAGCGGCATAAACACAGCAGTGAAAAGCAGCTAAACCCCATTATAAAAAATATTTACTTTTAAAAACCCGTGAAACAAAGACAGTGAAAGAGAGAGAAATTCATACAGAATTCGTTCAGGGGCTGGGATGCCACCTTTATTGACCATCTCTAGACCCACAGCTGATTGAGACATAAGGGTGGACACTCTTGGGGCTGAGAGGTTTGGTGAGGTTGGGTGAACAAACGCAGACCCTTTAAAGTAATACTGCGTGGTACCCATCCCATGGGTCCAAAATCTCCAGGTTCAAGGGCATCTTGCTACATTGAAAACATGCATGAGAAACCCAGAAGATGGTACACCGTGTGATCGGGAAAGGTTTCTAAAACGCACCTCATTTCTCATCTCCTTGTGCTCGGGCTCGCCATTACAGCCGCTTTACTAGCAATCTCCCTCCTTGGAGAATGAGCACCTTTAACCTCCTGTTCTGTACAGGTTGCAAATTTGTCCTGAGGATGAACGGGAAGAGGGGGAACCAATGAGAGACTAGGTCTAGGTGTGGGGACAGACACAGGTCACTCTATTTTCCCATCAGGAAGAAGAATTAACCACAGGCTCAGCCTGCCGCCTGGAACCACAATAGGGCCTGAAGCAATCCTGCGCTTTTGCGGCAAGCTCCCAAGAAAGCGAGTTGAAAAATGGAGCTCAGGGGCATTGCAATTCACAAACCTGCAGAGTTATAAATGATAACTCTCGTCCACAAATATATTGAGGGAAGGCAATGAAGAGGATTTGAAAGCAAGGCAGAATTGCAGGAAACAGATTTCAGGAGGTAGAGTCGAATCGCCTTTAAAGCACAGGAAAAGCGGCAAAACCTCGACCATGATGCCCTTGGCCAAAAAGGGCGTATGCGTTTTTTCCTGAATATATTCAGGAAAAAACGCATACGCCCTTTTTGGCCAACCAAGCAACCTGGAAAGGCAAATCAGCGCTACAAAGAAGTCTCGCTTCCCATCGGTCAAAAGGGCCATGCTGAATAAAGTGTCAAAACCAGAAATGCAGGACAGGCCATGGAGAAATGGGAGCCTTGCTACGCTGATGGGCGGGATGTAAATTGCCAACAGCCACTCTGGAGAAGTGTACGGTGTGTCCTGAAACATCTAAAAAACTCAGCTTAGAGAGCATAGGGCACTTCCACTCATGGGCGTATAAATTGGGAAAACTAAAAATCAGCAAGACACAGGCACCCCAAAGTTTAGGGCTGCTCTGTTGACAAGAACCTCCACTTCATTACACCTTAAATATCCCAGGAAAGAGAAAAATGGATAAAGAAGTTGTGGTCCTTATGTACAATGGAATATCACTCAGGCATGAAATCAACGTCATAAGGCTAGTAGCAGCATGATGAGTGGATTTAGGTACGACGATTCTAAGTGAAATAAGTCACACAGAAAGACACTTATCGTAAGATATCACGTATAGAGGGAATGCAAAAACCGCTACACTTGAACTGAATTACAAAACAGAACAGAGTCCCACGTTTAGAAAACACAGTATGGCTGCTTAACGGGAACGGTGAGGTGGGGTGACGCATAAAAGAAGGGTTTCAAATTAGCTCAGATAGCGCTCAATAAACCCAATGTGTAATAGACAAGACCTACTACTTGCTCAGTGAACTGGACGCAAAAACCCCCTATTCACCGCCCAAGAATATATCTGACTAGGAAGAATCTTCAAAGCTATGTATTGATATCTCTCTGTAAGTGAGTCAAGTGGGTGTAAAGCAGCATAAACACAGCAGTGAAAAGCAGCTAAACCCCATTATAAAAATCAATTACTTTTAAAAACCCGTGAAACAAAGACAGTGAAAGAGAGAGAAATTCTTACAAAATTCGTTCAGGGGCTGTGATGCCACCTGGATTGACCATATCTAGACCCACAGCTGATTGAGACATAAGGGTGGACACTCTTGGGGCTGAGAGCTTTGGTGAGGTTGGGTGAGCAAACGCAGACCCTTTAAAATAATACTGCGTGGTACCCATCCCATAGGTCCGAAATCTCCAGCTTCAAGGGCATCTTCCTACATCGAAAACATGCATGAGGAACCCAGAAGATGGTACACCATGTGATCGGGAAAGGTCTCTAAAACGCAACTCATTTCTCATCTCCTTGTGCTCGGGTTCGCCATTCCAGCCGCTTTACTAGCAATCTCCCTCCTTCGAGAATCAGCACCTTTAACCTCCTGTTCCGTACACGTTGCAATTTGTCCTGAGGATGAACGGGAAGAGGGGGAACCAATGAGAGACTAGGTCTAGGTGTGGGGACAGGCACAGGTCACTCTATTTTCCCATCAGGAAGAAGAATTAACCACAGGCTCAGCCTGCCGCCCGGAACCACAATAGGGCCTGAAGCAATCCTGCGCTTTTGCGGCCAGCTCCCAAGAAAGCGAGTTGAAAAATGGAGCTCAGGGGCACTGCAATTGACAAACCTGCAGAGTTAGAAATGATAACTCTCGTCCACAAATATATTGAGGGAAGGCAACAAAGAGGATTTGAAAGCAAGGCAGAATTGCAGGAAACAGATTTCAGGAGGTAGATTCGAATCGCCTTTAAAGCACAGGAAAAGCGGCAAAACCTCGACCATGATGCCATTGGCCAAAAAGGGCGTATGCGTTTTTTCCTGAATATATTCAGGAAAAAACGCATACGCCCTTTTTGGCCAACCAAGCAACCTGGAAAGGCAAATCAGCGCTACAAAGAAGTCTCGCTTCCCATCGGTCAAAAGGGCCATGCTGAATAAAGTGTCAAAACCAGAAATGCAGGACAGGCCATGGAGAAACGGGAGCCTTGCTACGCTGATGGGCGGGATGTAAATTGCCAACAGCCACTCTGGAGAAGTGTACGGTGTGTCCTGAAACACCTAAAAAACTCAGCTTAGAGAGCATAGGGCACTTCCACTCATGGGCGTATAAATTGGGAAAACTAAAAATCAGCAAGACACAGGCACCCCAAAGTTTAGGGCTGCTCTGTTGACAAGAACCTCCACTTCATTACACCTTAAATATCCCAGGAAAGAGAAAAATGGATAAAGAAGTTGTGGTCCTTATGTACAATGGAATATCACTCAGGCTTGAAATCAACATCATAAGGTTAGTAGCAGCATGATGAGAAGATTTAGGTACGACGATTCTAAGTGAAATAAGTCACAAAGAAAAAGGCACTTATCATAAGATATCACTTATAGAGGGAATGTAAAAACCTCTACACTTGAACTGAATTACAAAACAGAACAGTGTCACACGTTTAGAAAACACACTATGGCTGCTTAACGGGAAAGGTGAGGTGGGGTGATGCATAAAACTAGGGTTTCAAATTAGCTCAGATACTGTTCCATAAACCCAATATGTAACAGACAAGACCTACTCCTTGCTCAGTGAACTGGATTCAACACCCCCTGTTCACCGCCCAAGAATATATCTGACAAGTAAGACTCTTAAAACCAATGTATTGATATCTCTCTGTAAGTGAGTCAAGTGGGTGTAAAGCGGCATAAACACAGCAGTGAAAAGCAGCTAAACCCCATTATAAAAATCAATTACTTTTAAGAACCCGTGAAACAAAGACAGTGAAAGAGAGAGAAATTCATACAGAATTCGTTCAGGGGCTGGGATGCCACCTTTATTGACCATCTCTAGACCCACAGCTGATTGAGACATAAGGGTGGACACTCTTGGGGCTGAGAGGTTTGGTGAGGTTTGGTGAGCAAACGCAGATCCTTTAAAGTAATACTGCGTGGTACCCATCCCATGGATCCAAAATCTCCAGGTTCAAGGGCATCTTCCTACATCGAAAACATGCATGAGAAACCCAGAAGACGGTACACCGTGTGATCGGGAAAGGTTTCTAAAACGCACCTCATTTCTCATCTCCTTGTGCTCGGGCTCGCCATTACAGCCGCTTTACTAGCAATCTCCCTCCTTGGAGAATGAGCACCTTTAACCTCCTGTTCCGTACAGGTTGCAATTTGTCCTGAGGATGAACGGGAAGAGGGGGAACCAATGAGAGACTAGGTCTAGCTGTGGGGACAGGCACAGGTCACTCTATTTTCCTATCAGGAAGAAGAATTAACCACAGGCTCAGCCTGCCGCCCGGAATCAGAATAGGGCCTGAAGCAATCCTGCGCTTTTGGGGCCAGCTCCCAAGAAAGCGAGTTGAAAAATGGAGCTCAGGGGCACTGCAATTCACAAACCTGCAGAGTTATAAATGATAACTCTCGTCCACAAATATATTGAGGGAAGGCAACGAAGAGGATTTGAAAGCAAGGCAGAATTGCAGGAAACAGATTTCAGGAGGTAGATTCGAATCGCCTTTAAAGCACAGGAAAAGCGGCAAAACCTCGACCATGATGCCCTTGGCCAAAAAGGGCGTATGCGTTTTTTCCTGAATATATTCAGGAAAAAACGCATACGCCCTTTTTGGCCAACCAAGCAACCTGGAAAGGCAAATCAGCGCTACAAAGAAGTCTCGCTTCCCATCGGTCAAAAGGGCCATGCTGAATAAAGTGTCAAAACCAGAAATGCAGGACAGGCCATGGAGAAACGGGAGCCTTGCTACGCTGATGGCCGGTATAAAAATTGCTAACAGCCACTCTGGAGAAGTGTACGGTGTGTCCTGAAACATCTAAAAAACTCAGCTTAGAGAGCATAGGGCACTTCCACTCATGGGCGTAGAAATTGGGAAAACTAAAAATCAGCAAGACACAGGCACCCCAAAGTTTAGGGCTGCTCTGTTGACAAGAACCTCCACTTCGTTACACCTTAAATATCCCAGGAAAGAGAAAAATGGATAAGGAAGTTGTGGTCCTTATGTACAATGGCATATCACTCAGCAATGAAATTAACGTCATAAGGCGAGTAGCAGCATGATGAGAGGATTTAAGTACGACGATTCTAAGTGAAATAAGTCACACAGAAAAAGACACTTATCATAAGATATCACTTATAGAGGGAATGTAAAAACCGCTACACTTGAACTGAATTACAAAACAGAACAGCGTCACACGTTTAGAAGACACACTATGGCTGCTTAACGGGAAAGGTGAGGTGGGGTGATGCAGAAAACAAGGGTTTCAAATCAGCTCAGATACCGTTCCATAAACCCAATATGTAATAGACAAGACCTACTCCTTGCTCACTGAACTGGACTCAACACCCCCTGTTCATCGCCCAAGAATATATCTGACTAGTAAGAGTCTTAAAACCAATGTATTGATATCACTCTGTAAGTGAGTCAAGTGGGTGTAAAGCGGCATAAACACAGTAGTGAAAAGCAGCTAAACCCCATTATAAAAATCAATTACTTTTAAAAACCCGTGAAACAAAGACAGTGAAAGAGAGAGAAATTCTTACAAAATTCGTTCAGGGGCTGTGATGCCACCTGGATTGACCATCTCTAGACCCACAGCTGATTGAGACATAAGGGTGGACACTCTTCGGGCTGAGAGGTTTGGTGAGGTTGGGTGAGCAAACGCAGACCCTTTAAAGTAATACTGCGTGGTATCCATCCCATGGGTCCAAAATCTCCAGGTTCAAGGGCATCTTCCTACATCGAAAACATGCATGAGAAACCCAGAAGATGGTACACCGTGTGATCGGGAAAGGTTTCTAAAACGCACCTCATTTCTCATCTCCTTGTGCTCGGGTTGGCCATTACAGCCGCTTTACTAGCAACCTCCCTCTTTCGAGAATCAGCACCTTTAACCTCCTGTTCCGTACACGTTGCAATTTATCCTGAGGATGAACGGGAAGAGGGGGAACCAATGAGAGACTAGGTCTAGGTGTGGGGACAGGCACAGGTCACTCTATTTTCCTATCAGGAAGAAGAATTAACCACAGGCTCAGCCTGCCGCCCGGAACCACAATAGGGCCTGAAGCAATCCTTCGCTTTTGCGGCCAGCTCCCAAGAAAGCGAGTTGAAAAATGGAGCTCAGGGGCACTGCAATTCACAAACCTGCAGAGTTAGAAATGATAACTCTCGTCCACAAATATATTGAGGGAAGGCAACGAAGAGGATTTGAAAGCAAGGCAGAATTGCAGGAAACAGATTTCAGGAGGTAGAGTCGAATCGCCTTTAAAGCACAGGAAAAGCGGCAAAACCTCGACCATGATGCCCTTGGCCAAAAAGGGCGTATGCGTTTTTTCCTGAATATATTCAGGAAAAAACGCATACGCCCTTTTTGGCCAACCAAGCAACCTGGAAAGGCAAATCAGCGCTACAAAGAAGTCTCGCTTCCCATCGGTCAAAAGGGCCATGCTGAATAAAGTGTCAAAACCAGAAATGCAGGACAGGCCATGGAGAAACGGGAGCCTTGCTACGCTGATGGGCGGGATGTAAATTGCCAACAGCCACTCTGGAGAAGTGTACGGTGTGTCCTGAAACATCTAAAAAACTCAGCTTAGAGAGCATAGGGCACTTCCACTCATGGGCGTATAAATTGGGAAAACTAAAAATCAGCAAGACACAGGCACCCCAAAGTTTAGGGCTGCTCAGTTGACGAGAACCTCCACTTCGTTACACCTTAAATATCCCAGGAAAGAGAAAAACGGATAAAGAAGTTGTGGTCCTTATGTACAATGGAATATCACTCAGGCATGAAATCAACGTCATAAGGCTAGTAGCAGCATGATGAGTGGATTTAGGTACGACGATTCTAAGTGAAATAAGTCACACAGAAAGACACTTATCGTAAGATATCACGTATAGAGGGAATGTAAAAACCGCTACAATTGAACTGAATTACAAAACAGAACAGAGTCCCACGTTTAGAAAACACAGTATGGCTGCTTAACGGGAACGGTGAGGTGGGGTGACGCATAAAACAAGGGTTTCAAATTAGCTCAGATAGCGTTCAATAAACCCAATATGTAATAGCCAAGACCTACACCTTGCTCAGTGAAATGGACGCAAAAACCCCGTATTCACCGCCCAAGAATATATCTGACTAGGAAGAATTTTCAAATCTATGTATTGATATCTCTCTGTAATTGAGTCAAGTGGGTGTAAAGCAGCATAAACACAGCAGTGAAAAGCAGCTAAACCCCATTATAAAAGTCAATTACTTTTAGGGCTTCCCTGGTGGCGCAGTGGTTGGGGGTCCGCCTGCCAATGCAGGGGACGCGGGTTCGGGCCCTGGTCCCGGAAGATCCCACATGCCGCGGAGCGGCTGGGCCCGTGAGCCACAATTACTGAGCCTGTGTGTCTGGAGCCTGTGCTCCACAACAAGAGAGGCCGCGATAGTGAGAGGCCCGCACACTGCGATGAAGAGTGGCCCCCACTTGCCACAACTGGAGAAAGCCCTCACACAGAAATGAAGACCCAACACAGCAATCAATCAATAAATAAATCTTTAAAAAAAAAAAAAAAAAAAGTCAATTACTTTTAAAAACCCGTGAAACAAAGACAGTGAAAGAGAGAAATTCTTACAAAATTCGTTCAGGGGCTGTGATGCCACCTGGATTGACCATCTCTAGACCCACAGCTGATTGAGTCATAAGGGTGGACACTCTTCGGGCTGAGAGGTTTGGTGAGGTTGGGTGAGCAAACGCAGACCCTTTAAAGTAATACTGCGTGGTACCCATCCCATGGGTCCAAAATCTCCAGGTTCAAGGGCATCTTCCTACATCGAAAACATGCATGAGAAACCCAGAAGATGGTACACCGTGTGATCGGGAAAGGTTTCTAAAACGCACCTCATTTGTCATCTCCTTGTGCTCGGGTTGGCCATTACAGTCACTTTACTAGCAATCTCCCTCCTTGGAGAATCAGCACCTTTAACCTTCTGTTCCGTACAGGTTGCAATTTGTCCTGAGGATGAACGGGAAGGGGGGGAACCAATGAGAGACTAGCTCTAGGTGTTGGGACAGCCACAGGTCACTCTATTTTCCCATCAGGAAGAAGAATTAACCAGAGGCTCAGCCTGCCGCCTGGAAGCAGAATAGGGCCTGAAGCAATCCTGTGCTTTTGCGGCCAGCTGCCAAAAAAGCGAGTTGAAAAATCGAGCTCAGGGGCACTGCAATTCACAAACCTGCAGAGTTAGAAATGATAACTCTCGTCCACAAATATATTGAGGGAAGGCAACGAAGAGGATTTGAAAGCAAGGCAGAATTGCAGGAAACAGATTTCAGGAGGTAGATTCGAATCGCCTTTAAAGCACAGGAAAAGCGGCAAAACCTCGACCATGATGCCCTTGGCCAAAAAGGGCGTATGCGTTTTTTCCTGAATATATTCAGGAAAAAACGCATACGCCCTTTTTGGCCAACCAAGCAACCTGGAAAGGCAAATCAGCGCTACAAAGAAGTCTCGCTTCCCATCGGTCAAAAGGGCCATGCTGAATAAAGTGTCAAAACCAGAAATGCAGGACAGGCCATGGAGAAACGGGAGCCTTGCTACGCTGAAGGGCGGGATGTAAATTGCCAACAGCCACTCTGGAGAAGTGTACGGTGTGTCCTGAAACATCTAAAAAACTCAGCTTAGAGAGCATAGGGCACTTCCACTCATGGGCGTATAAATTGGGAAAACTAAAAATCAGCAAGACACAGGCACCCCAAAGTTTAGGGCTGCTCTGTTGACAAGAACCTCCACTTCGTTACACCTTAAATATCCCAGGAAAGAGAAAAATGGATAAGGAAGTTGTGGTCCTTATGTACAATGGCATATCACTCAGCCATGAAATTAACGTCATAAGGCTAGTACCAGCATGATGAGAGGATTTAGGTACGACGATTCTAAGTGAAATAAGTCTCACAGAAAAAGACACTTATCATAAGATATCACTTATAGAGGGAATGTAAAATCCGCTACACTTGAACTGAATTACAAAACAGAACAGCGTCACACGTTTAGAAGACACACTATGGCTGCTTAACGGGAAAGGTGAGGTGGGGTGATGCATAAAACAAGGGTTTCAAATTAGCTCAGATACCGTTCCATAAACCCAATATGTAATAGACAAGACCTACTCCTTGCTCAGTGAACTGGACTCAACACCCCCTGTTCACCGCCCAAGAATATATCTGACTAGTAAGAATCTTAAAACCAATGTATTGATATCCCTCTGTAAGTGAGTCAAGTGGGTGTAAAGCGGCATAAACACAGCAGTGAAAAGCAGCTAAACCCCATTATAAAAATCAATTACTTTTTAAAACCCGTGAAACAAAGACAGTGAAAGAGAGAGAAATTCATACAGAATTCGTTCAGGGGCTGGGATGCCACCTTTATTGACCATCTCTAGACCCACAGCTGATTGAGACATAAGGGTGGACACTCTTCGGGCTGAGAGGTTTGGTGAGGTTGGGTGAGCAAACGCAGACCCTTTAAAGTAATACTGCGTGGTACCCATCCCATGGGTCCAAAATCTCCAGGTTCAAGGGCATCTTCCTACATCAAAAAAATGCATGAGAAACCCAGAAGATGGTACACCGTGTGATCGGGAAAGGTTTCTAAAACGCACCTCATTTCTCATCTCCTTGTGCTCGGGCTCACCATTACAGCCGCTTTACTAGCAATCTCCCTCCTTGGAGAATGAGCACCTTTAACCTCCTGTTCCGTACAGGTTGCAAATTTGTCCTGAGGATGAACGGGAAGAGGGGGAACCAATGAGAGACTAGGTCTAGGTGTGGGGACAGGCACAGGTCACTCTATTTTCCCATCAGGAAGAAGAATTAACCACAGGTCAGCCTGCCGCCCGGAATCACAATAGGGCCTGAAGCAATCCTGCGCTTTTGC
Source organism: Balaenoptera ricei (assembly GCF_028023285.1). Lineage (NCBI taxonomy): Eukaryota > Metazoa > Chordata > Mammalia > Artiodactyla > Balaenopteridae > Balaenoptera > Balaenoptera ricei. Next base: position 24,707,325 of record NC_082645.1, read on the forward strand.
GGCCAGCTCCCAAGAAAGCGAGTTGAAAAATGGAGCTCAGGGGCACTGCAATTCACAAACCTGCAGAGTTAGAAATGATAACTCTCATCCACAAATATATTGAGGGAAGGCAACGAAGAGGATTTGAAAGCAAGGCAGAATTGCAGGAAACAGATTTCAGGAGGTAGAGTCGAATCGCCTTTAAAGCACAGGAAAAGCGGCAAAACCTCGACCATGATGCCCTTGGCCAAAAAGGGCGTATGCGTTTTTTCCTGAATATATTCAGGAAAAAACGCATACGCCCTTTTTGGCCAACCAAGCAACCTGGAAAGGCAAATCAGCGCTACAAAGAAGTCTCGCTTCCCATCGGTCAAAAGGGCCATGCTGAATAAAGTGTCAAAACCAGAAATGCAGGACAGGCCATGGAGAAACGGGAGCCTTCCTTCGCTGAAGGGCGGGATGTAAATTGCCAACAGCCACTCTGGAGAAGTGTACGGTGTGTCCTGAAACATCTAAAAAACTCAGCTTAGAGAGCATAGGGCACTTCCACTCATGGGCGTATAAATTGGGAAAACTAAAAATCAGCAAGACACAGGCACCCCAAAGTTTAGGGCTGCTCTGTTGACAAGAACCTCCACTTCATTACACCTTCAATATCCCAGGAAAGAGAAAAATGGATAAAGAAGTTGTGGTCCTTATGTACAATGGAATATCACTCAGGCTTGAAATCAACATCATAAGGCTAGTAGCAGCATGATGAGAAGATTTAGGTACGACGATTCTAAGTGAAATAAGTCACACAGAAAAAGGCACTTATCATAAGATATCACTTATAGAGGCAATGTAAAAACCGCTACACTTGAACTGAATTACAAAACAGAACAGCGTCACACGTTTAGAAAACACACTATGGCTGCTTAACGGGAAAGGTGAGGTGGGGTGATGCATAAAACAAGGGTTTCAAATTAGCTCAGATACTGTTCCATAAACCCAATATGTAACAGACAAGACCTACTCCTTGCTCAGTGAACTGGATTCAACACCCCCTGTTCACCGCCCAAGAATATATCTGACTAGTAAGACTCTTAAAACCAATGTATTGATATCTCTCTGTAAGTGAGTCAAGTGGGTGTAAAGCGGCATAAACACAGCAGTGAAAAGCAGCTAAACCCCATTATAAAAATCAATTACTTTTAAAAACCCGTGAAACAAAGACAGTGAAAGAGAGAGAAATTCATACAGAATTCGTTCAGGGGCTAGGATGCCACCTGGATTGACCATCTCTAGACCCACAGCTGATTGAGACATAAGGGTGGACACTCTTGGGGCTGAGAGGTTTGGTGAGGTTGGGTGAGCAAACGCAGACCCTTTAAAGTAATACTGCCTGGTACCCATCCCATGGGTCCAAAATCTCCAGGTTCAAGGGCATCTTCCTACATCGAAAACATGCATGAGAAACCCAGAAGATGGTACACCGTGTGATCGGGAAAGGTTTCTAAAACGCACCTCATTTCTCATCTCCTTGTGCTCGGGTTGGCCATTACAGCCGCTTTACTAGCAATCTCCCTCCTTCGAGAATCAGCACCTTTAACCTCCTGTTCCGTACAGGTTGCAATTTGTCCTGAGGATGAACGGGAAGAGGGGGAACCAATGAGAGACTAGGTCTAGCTGTGGGGACAGGCACAGGTCACTCTATTGTCCCATCAGGAAGAAGAATTAACCACAGGCTCAGCCTGCCGCCCGGAATCAGAATAGGGCCTGAAGCAATCCTGCGCTTTTGGGGCCAGCTCCCAAGAAAGCGAGTTGAAAAATGGAGCTCAGGGGCACTGCAATTCACAAACCTGCAGAGTTATAAATGATAACTCTCGTCCACAAATATATTGAGGGAAGGCAACGAAGAGGATTTGAAAGCAAGGCAGAATTGCAGGAAACAGATTTCAGGAGGTAGATTCGAATCGCCTTTAAAGCACAGGAAAAGCGGCAAAACCTCGACCATGATGCCCTTGGCCAAAAAGGGCGTATGCGTTTTTTCCTGAATATATTCAGGAAAAAACGCATACGCCCTTTTTGGCCAACCAAGCAACCTGGAAAGGCAAATCAGCGCTACAAAGAAGTCTCGCTTCCCATCGGTCAAAAGGGCCATGCTGAATAAAGTGTCAAAACCAGAAATGCAGGACAGGCCATGGAGAAACGGGAGCCTTGCTACGCTGATGGCCGGTATAAAAATTGCTAACAGCCACTCTGGAGAAGTGTACGGTGTGTCCTGAAACATCTAAAAAACTCAGCTTAGAGAGCATAGGGCACTTCCACTCATGGGCGTAGAAATTGGGAAAACTAAAAATCAGCAAGACACAGGCACCCCAAAGTTTAGGGCTGCTCTGTTGACAAGAACCTCCACTTCGTTACACCTTAAATATCCCAGGAAAGAGAAAAATGGATAAGGAAGTTGTGGTCCTTATGTACAATGGCATATCACTCAGCAATGAAATTAACGTCATAAGGCGAGTAGCAGCATGATGAGAGGATTTAAGTACGACGATTCTAAGTGAAATAAGTCACACAGAAAAAGACACTTATCATAAGATATCACTTATAGAGGGAATGTAAAAACCGCTACACTTGAACTGAATTACAAAACAGAACAGCGTCACACGTTTAGAAGACACACTATGGCTGCTTAACGGGAAAGGTGAGGTGGGGTGATGCAGAAAACAAGGGTTTCAATTTAGCTCAGATACCGTTCCATAAACCCAATATGTAATAGACAAGACCTACTCCTTGCTCAGTGAACTGGACTCAACACCCCCTGTTCATCGCCCAAGAATATATCTGACTAGTAAGAATCTTAAAACCAATGTATTGATATCACTCTGTAAGTGAGTCAAGTGGGTGTAAAGCGGCATAAACACAGCAGTGAAAAGCAGCTAAACCCCATTATAAAAATCAATTACTTTTAAAAACCCGTGAAACAAAGACAGTGAAAGAGAGAGAAATTCTTACAATATTCGTTCAGTGGCTGTGATGCCACCTGGATTGACCATCTCTAGACCCACAGCTGATTGAGACATAAGGGTGGACACTCTTCGGGCTGAGAGGTTTGGTGAGGTTGGGTGAGCAAACGCAGACCCTTTAAAGTAATACTGCGTGGTATCCATCCCATGGGTCCAAAATCTCCAGGTTCAAGGGCATCTTCCTACATCGAAAACATGCATGAGAAACCCAGAAGATGGTACACCGTGTGATCGGGAAAGGTTTCTAAAACGCACCTCATTTCTCATCTCCTTGTGCTGGGGTTGGCCATTACAGCCGCTTTACTAGCAACCTCCCTCTTTCGAGAATCAGCACCTTTAACCTCCTGTTCCGTACAGGTTGCAATTTATCCTGAGGATGAACGGGAAGAGGGGGAACCAATGAGAGACTAGGTCTAGGTGTGGGGACAGGCACAGGTCACTCTATTTTCCTATCAGGAAGAAGAATTAACCACAGGCTCAGCCTGCCGCCCGGAACCACAATAGGGCCTGAAGCAATCCTGCGCTTTTGCGGCCAGCTCCCAAGAAAGCGAGTTGAAAAATGGAGCTCAGGGGCACTGCAATTCACAAACCTGCAGAGTTAGAAATGATAACTCTCGTCCACAAATATATTGAGGGAAGGCAACGAAGAGGATTTGAAAGCAAGGCAGAATTGCAGGAAACAGATTTCAGGAGGTAGATTCGAATCGCCTTTAAAGCACAGGAAAAGCGGCAAAACCTCGACCATGATGCCCTTGGCCAAAAAGGGCGTATGCGTTTTTTCCTGAATATATTCAGGAAAAAACGCATACGCCCTTTTTGGCTAACCAAGCAACCTGGAAAGGCAAATCAGCGCTACAAAGAAGTCTCGCTTCCCATCGGTCAAAAGGGCCATGCTGAATAAAGTGTCAAAACCAGAAATGCAGGACAGGCCATGGAGAAACGGGAGCCTTGCTACGCTGAAGGGCGGGATGTAAATTGCCAACAGCCACTCTGGAGAAGTGTACGGTGTGTCCTGAAACATCTAAAAAACTCAGCTTAGAGAGCATAGGGCACTTCCACTCATGGGCGTAGAAATTGGGAAAACTAAAAATCAGCAAGACACAGGCACCCCAAAGTTTAGGGCTGCTCTGTTGACAAGAACCTCCACTTCGTTACACCTTAAATATCCCAGGAAAGAGAAAAATGGATAAGGAAGTTGTGGTCCTTATGTACAATGGCATATCACTCAGCCATGAAATTAACGTCATAAGGCTAGTAGCAGCATGATGAGAGGATTTAGGTACGACGATTCTAAGTGAAATAAGTCTCACAGAAAAAGACACTTATCATAAGATATCACTTATAGAGGGAATGTAAAAACCGCTACACTTGAACTGAATTACAAAACAGAACAGCGTCACACGTTTAGAAGACACACTATGGCTGCTTAACGGGAAAGGTGAGGTGGGGTGATGCATAAAACAAGGGTTTCAAATTAGCTCAGATACCGTTCCATAAACCCAATATGTAATAGACAAGACCTACTCCTTGCTCAGTGAACTGGACTCAACACCCCCTGTTCACCGCCCAAGAATATATCTGACTAGTAAGACTCTTAAAACCAATGTATTGATATCTCTCTGTAAGTGAGTCAAGTGGGTGTAAAGCGGCATAAACACAGCAGTGAAAAGCAGCTAAACCCCATTATAAAAATCAATTACTTTTTAAAACCCGTGAAACAAAGACAGTGAAAGAGAGAGAAATTCATACAGAATTCGTTCAGGGGCTGGGATGCCACCTTTATTGACCATCTCTAGACCCACAGCTGATTGAGACATAAGGGTGGACACTCTTCGGGCTGAGAGGTTTGGTGAGGTTGGGTGAGCAAACGCAGACCCTTTAAAGTAATACTGCGTGGTATCCATCCCATGGGTCCAAAATCTCCAGGTTCAAGGGCATCTTCCTACATCGAAAACATGCATGAGAAACCCAGAAGATGGTACACCGTGTGATCGGGAAAGGTTTCTAAAACGCACCTCATTTCTCATCTCCTTGTGCTGGGGTTGGCCATTACAGCCGCTTTACTAGCAACCTCCCTCTTTCGAGAATCAGCACCTTTAACCTCCTGTTCCGTACAGGTTGCAATTTATCCTGAGGATGAACGGGAAGAGGGGGAACCAATGAGAGACTAGGTCTAGGTGTGGGGACAGGCACAGGTCACTCTATTTTCCTATCAGGAAGAAGAATTAACCACAGGCTCAGCCTGCCGCCCGGAACCACAATAGGGCCTGAAGCAATCCTGCGCTTTTGCGGCCAGCTCCCAAGAAAGCGAGTTGAAAAATGGAGCTCAGGGGCACTGCAATTCACAAACCTGCAGAGTTAGAAATGATAACTCTCGTCCACAAATATATTGAGGGAAGGCAACGAAGAGGATTTGAAAGCAAGGCAGAATTGCAGGAAACAGATTTCAGGAGGTAGAGTCGAATTGCCTTTAAAGCACAGGAAAAGCGGCAAAACCTCGACCATGATGCCCTTGGCCAAAAAGGGCGTATGCGTTTTTTCCTGAATATATTCAGGAAAAAACGCATACGCCCTTTTTGGCCAACCAAGCAACCTGGAAAGGCAAATCAGCGCTACAAAGAAGTCTCGCTTCCCATCGGTCAAAAGGGCCATGCTGAATAAAGTGTCAAACCCAGAAATGCAGGACAGGCCATGGAGAAACGGGAGCCTTGCTACGCTGATGGGCGGGATGTAAATTGCCAACAGCCACTCTGGAGAAGTGTACGGTGTGTCCTGAAACACCTAAAAAACTCAGCTTAGAGAGCATAGGGCACTTCCACTCATGGGCGTATAAATTGGGAAAACTAAAAATCAGCAAGACACAGGCACCCCAAAGTTTAGGGCTGCTCAGTTGACGAGAACCTCCACTTCGTTACACCTTCAATATCCCAGGAAAGAGAAAAACGGATAAAGAAGTTGTGGTCCTTATGTACAATGGAATATCACTCAGGCATGAAATCAACGTCATAAGGCTAGTAGCAGCATGATGAGTGGATTTAGGTACGACAATTCTAAGTGAAATAAGTCACACAGAAAGACACTTATCGTAAGATATCACGTATAGAGGGAATGTAAAAACCGCTACACTTGAACTGAATTACAAAACAGAACAGAGTCCCACGTTTAGAAAACACAGTATGGCTGCTTAACGGGAACGGTGAGGTGGGGTGACGCATAAAACAAGGGTTTCAAATTAGCTCAGATAGCGTTCAATAAACCCAATATGTAATAGCCAAGACCTACTCCTTGCTCAGTGAAATGGACGCAAAAACCCCGTATTCACCGCCCAAGAATATATCTGACTAGGAAGAATCTTCAAATCTATGTATTGATATCTCTCTGTAATTGAGTCAAGTGGGTGTAAAGCAGCATAAACACAGCAGTGAAAAGCAGCTAAACCCCATTATAAAAGTCAATTACTTTTAAAAACCCGTGAAACAAAGACAGTGAAAGAGGGAGAAATTCTTACAAAATTCGTTCAGGGGCTGTGATGCCACCTGGATTGACCATCTCTAGACCCACAGCTGATTGAGTCATAAGGGTGGACACTCTTCGGGCTGAGAGGTTTGCTGAGGTTGGGTGAGCAAACGCAGACCCTTTAGAGTAATACTGCGTGGTACCCATCCCATGGGTCCAAAATCTCCAGGTTCAAGGGCATCTTCCTACATCGAAAACATGCATGAGAAACCCAGAAGACGGTACACCGTGTGATCGGGAACGGTTTCTAAAACGCACCTTATTTCTCATCTCCTTGTGCTCGGGTTGGCCATTACAGTCACTTTACTAGCAATCTCCCTCCTTGGAGAATCAGCACCTTTAACCTTCTGTTCCGTACAGGTTGCAATTTGTCCTGAGGATGAACGGGAAGGGGGGGAACCAATGAGAGACTAGCTCTAGGTGTTGGGACAGCCACAGGTCACTCTATTTTCCCATCAGGAAGAAGAATTAACCAGAGGCTCAGCCTGCCGCCTGGAAGCAGAACAGGGCCTGAAGCAATCCTGTGCTTTTGCGGCCAGCTGCCAAAAAAGCGAGTTGAAAAATCGAGCTCAGGGGCACTGCAATTCACAAACCTGCAGAGTTATAAATGATAACTCTCGTCCACAAATATATTGAGGGAAGGCAACGAAGAGGATTTGAAAGCAAGGCAGAATTGCAGGAAACAGATTTCAGGAGGTAGATTCGAATCGCCTTTAAAGCACAGGAAAAGCGGCACAACCTCGACCATGATGCCCTTGGCCAAAAAGGGCGTATGCGTTTTTTCCTGAATATATTCAGGAAAAAACGCATACGCCCTTTTTGGCCAACCAAGCAACCTGGAAAGGCAAATCAGTGCTACAAAGAAGTCTCGCTTCCCATCGGTCAAAAGGGCCATTCTGAATAAAGTGTCAAAACCAGAAATGCAGGACAGGCCATGGAGAAACGGGAGCCTTGCTACGCTGAAGGGCGCGATGTAAATTGCCAACAGCCACTCTGGAGAAGTGTACGGTGTGTCCTGAAACATCTAAAAAACTCAGCTTAGAGAGCATAGGGCACTTCCACTCATGGGCGTAGAAATTGGGAAAACTAAAAATCAGCAAGACACAGGCACCCCAAAGTTTAGGGCTGCTCTGTTGACAAGAACCTCCACTTCGTTACACCTTAAATATCCCAGGAAAGAGAAAAATGGATAAGGAAGTTGTGGTCCTTATGTACAATGGCATATCACTCAGCCATGAAATTAACGTCATAAGGCTAGTAGCAGCATGATGAGAGGATTTAGGTACGACGATTCTAAGTGAAATAAGTCTCACAGAAAAAGACACTTATCATAAGATATCACTTATAGAGGGAATGTAAAAACCGCTACACTTGAACTGAATTACAAAACAGAACAGCGTCACACGTTTAGAAGACACACTATGGCTGCTTAACGGGAAAGGTGAGGTGGGGTGATGCATAAAACAAGGGTTTCAAATTAGCTCAGATACCGTTCCATAAACCCAATATGTAATAGACAAGACCTACTCCTTGCTCAGTGAACTGGACTCAACACCCCCTGTTCACCGCCCAAGAATATATCTGACTAGTAAGACTCTTAAAACCAATGTATTGATATCTCTCTGTAAGTGAGTCAAGTGGGTGTAAAGCGGCATAAACACAGCAGTGAAAAGCAGCTAAACCCCATTATAAAAATCAATTACTTTTTAAAACCCGTGAAACAAAGACAGTGAAAGAGAGAGAAATTCATACAGAATTCGTTCAGGGGCTGGGATGCCACCTTTATTGACCATCTCTAGACCCACAGCTGATTGAGACATAAGGGTGGACACTCTTCGGGCTGAGAGGTTTGGTGAGGTTGGGTGAGCAAACGCAGACCCTTTAAAGTAATACTGCGTAGTACCCATCCCATGGGTCCAAAATCTCCAGGTTCAAGGGCATCTTCCTACATCAAAAACATGCATGAGAAACCCAGAAGATGGTACACCGTGTGATCGGGAAAGGTTTCTAAAACGCACCTCATTTCTCATCTCCTTGTGCTCGGGCTCACCATTACAGCCGCTTTACTAGCAATCTCCCTCCTTGGAGAATGAGCACCTTTAACCTCCTGTTCCGTACAGGTTGCAAATTTGTCCTGAGGATGAACGGGAAGAGGGGGAACCAATGAGAGACTAGGTCTAGGTGTGGGGACAGGCACAGGTCACTCTATTTTCCCATCAGGAAGAAGAATTAACCACAGGCTCAGCCTGCCGCCTGGAACCACAATAGGACCTGAAGCAATCCTGCGCTTTTGCGGCAAGCTCCCAAGAAAGCGAGTTGAAAAATGGAGCTCAGGGGCATTGCAATTCACAAACCTGCAGAGTTATAAATGATAACTCTCGTCCACAAATATATTGAGGGAAGGCAACGAAGAGGATTTGAAAGCAAGGCAGAATTGCAGGAAACAGATTTCAGGAGGTAGATTCGAATCGCCTTTAAAGCACAGGAAAAGCGGCAAAACCTCGACCATGATGCCCTTGGCCAAAAAGGGCGTATGCGTTTTTTCCTGAATATATTCAGGAAAAAACGCATACGCCCTTTTTGGCCAACCAAGCAACCTGGAAAGGCAAATCAGCGCTACAAAGAAGTCTCGCTTCCCATCGGTCAAAAGGGCCATGCTGAATAAAGTGTCAAAACCAGAAATGCAGGACAGGCCATGGAGAAACGGGAGCCTTCCTTCGCTGAAGGGCGGGATGTAAATTGCCAACAGCCACTCTGGAGAAGTGTACGGTGTGTCCTGAAACATCTAAAAAACTCAGCTTAGAGAGCATAGGGCACTTCCACTCATGGGCGTAGAAATTGGGAAAACTAAAAATCAGCAAGACACAGGCACCCCAAAGTTTAGGGCTGCTCTGTTGACAAGAACCTCCACTTCGTTACACCTTAAATATCCCAGGAAAGAGAAAAATGGATAAGGAAGTTGTGGTCCTTATGTACAATGGCATATCACTCAGCAATGAAATTAACGTCATAAGGCGAGTAGCAGCATGATGAGAGGATTTAAGTACGACGATTCTAAGTGAAATAAGTCACACAGAAAAAGACACTTATCATAAGATATCACTTATAGAGGGAATGTAAAAACCGCTACACTTGAACTGAATTACAAAACAGAACAGCGTCACACGTTTAGAAGACACACTATGGCTGCTTAACGGGAAAGGTGAGGTGGGGTGATGCATAAAACAAGGGTTTCAAATTAGCTCAGATACCGTTCCATAAACCCAATATGTAATAGACAAGACCTACTCCTTGCTCAGTGAACTGGACTCAACACCCCCTGTTCATCGCCCAAGAATATATCTGACTAGTAAGAATCTTAAAACCAATGTATTGATATCACTCTGTAAGTGAGTCAAGTGGGTGTAAAGCGGCATAAACACAGCAGTGAAAAGCAGCTAAACCCCATTATAAGAATCAATTACTTTTAAAAACCCGTGAAACAAAGACAGTGAAAGAGAGAGAAATTCTTACAAAATTCGTTCAGTGGCTGTGATGCCACCTGGATTGACCATCTCTAGACCCACAGCTGATTGAGACATAAGGGTGGACACTCTTGGGGCTGAGAGGTTTGGTGAGGTTGGGTGAGCAAACGCAGACCCTTTAAAGTAATACTGCGTGGTATCCATCCCATGGGTCCAAAATCTCCAGGTTCAAGGGCATCTTCCTACATCGAAAACATGCATGAGAAACTCAGAAGATGGTACACCGTGTGATCGGGAAAGGTTTCTAAAACGCACCTCATTTCTCATCTCCTTGTGCTGGGGTTGGCCATTACAGCCGCTTTACTAGCAACCTCCCTCTTTCGAGAATCAGCACCTTTAACCTCCTGTTCCGTACAGGTTGCAATTTATCCTGAGGATGAACGGGAAGAGGGGGAACCAATGAGAGACTAGGTCTAGGTGTGGGGACAGGCACAGGTCACTCTATTTTCCTATCAGGAAGAAGAATTAACCACAGGCTCAGGCTGCCGCCCGGAACCACAATAGGGCCTGAAGCAATCCTGCGCTTTTGCGGCCAGCTCCCAAGAAAGCGAGTTGAAAAATGGAGCTCAGGGGCACTGCAATTCACAAACCTGCAGAGTTAGAAATGATAACTCTCGTCCACAAATATATTGAGGGAAGGCAACGAAGAGGATTTGAAAGCAAGGCAGAATTGCAGGAAACAGATTTCAGGAGGTAGAGTCGAATTGCCTTTAAAGCACAGGAAAAGCGGCAAAACCTCGACCATGATGCCCTTGGCCAAAAAGGGCGTATGCGTTTTTTCCTGAATATATTCAGGAAAAAACGCATACGCCCTTTTTGGCCAACCAAGCAACCTGGAAAGGCAAATCAGCGCTACAAAGAAGTCTCGCTTCCCATCGGTCAAAAGGGCCATGCTGAATAAAGTGTCAAACCCAGAAATGCAGGACAGGCCATGGAGAAACGGGAGCCTTGCTACGCTGATGGGCGGGATGTAAATTGCCAACAGCCACTCTGGAGAAGTGTACGGTGTGTCCTGAAACACCTAAAAAACTCAGCTTAGAGAGCATAGGGCACTTCCACTCATGGGCGTATAAATTGGGAAAACTAAAAATCAGCAAGACACAGGCACCCCAAAGTTTAGGGCTGCTCAGTTGACGAGAACCTCCACTTCGTTACACCTTAAATATCCCAGGAAAGAGAAAAACGGATAAAGAAGTTGTGGTCCTTATGTACAATGGAATATCACTCAGGCATGAAATCAACGTCATAAGGCTAGTAGCAGCATGATGAGTGGATTTAGGTACGACAATTCTAAGTGAAATAAGTCACACAGAAAGACACTTATCGTAAGATATCACGTATAGAGGGAATGTAAAAACCGCTACACTTGAACTGAATTACAAAACAGAACAGAGTCCCACGTTTAGAAAACACAGTATGGCTGCTTAACGGGAACGGTGAGGTGGGTGACGCATAAAACAAGGGTTTCAAATTAGCTCAGATAGCGTTCAATAAACCCAATATGTAATAGCCAAGACCTACTCCTTGCTCAGTGAAATGGACGCAAAAACCCCGTATTCACCGCCCAAGAATATATCTGACTAGGAAGAATCTTCAAATCTATGTATTGATATCTCTCTGTAATTGAGTCAAGTGGGTGTAAAGCAGCATAAACACAGCAGTGAAAAGCAGCTAAACCCCATTATAAAAGTCAATTACTTTTAAAAACCCGTGAAACAAAGACAGTGAAAGAGGGAGAAATTCTTACAAAATTCGTTCAGGGGCTGTGATGCCACCTGGATTGACCATCTCTAGACCCACAGCTGATTGAGTCATAAGGGTGGACACTCTTCGGGCTGAGAGGTTTGCTGAGGTTGGGTGAGCAAACGCAGACCCTTTAGAGTAATACTGCGTGGTACCCATCCCATGGGTCCAAAATCTCCAGGTTCAAGGGCATCTTCCTACATCGAAAACATGCATGAGAAACCCAGAAGACGGTACACCGTGTGATCGGGAACGGTTTCTAAAACGCACCTTATTTCTCATCTCCTTGTGCTCGGGTTGGCCATTACAGTCACTTTACTAGCAATCTCCCTCCTTGGAGAATCAGCACCTTTAACCTTCTGTTCCGTACAGGTTGCAATTTGTCCTGAGGATGAACGGGAAGGGGGGGAACCAATGAGAGACTAGCTCTAGGTGTTGGGACAGCCACAGGTCACTCTATTTTCCCATCAGGAAGAAGAATTAACCAGAGGCTCAGCCTGCCGCCTGGAAGCAGAACAGGGCCTGAAGCAATCCTGTGCTTTTGCGGCCAGCTGCCAAAAAAGCGAGTTGAAAAATCGAGCTCAGGGGCACTGCAATTCACAAACCTGCAGAGTTATAAATGATAACTCTCGTCCACAAATATATTGAGGGAAGGCAACGAAGAGGATTTGAAAGCAAGGCAGAATTGCAGGAAACAGATTTCAGGAGGTAGATTCGAATCGCCTTTAAAGCACAGGAAAAGCGGCACAACCTCGACCATGATGCCCTTGGCCAAAAAGGGCGTATGCGGTTTTTCCTGAATATATTCAGGAAAAAACGCATACGCCCTTTTTGGCCAACCAAGCAACCTGGAAAGGCAAATCAGTGCTACAAAGAAGTCTCGCTTCCCATCGGTCAAAAGGGCCATTCTGAATAAAGTGTCAAAACCAGAAATGCAGGACAGGCCATGGAGAAACGGGAGCCTTGCTACGCTGAAGGGCGCGATGTAAATTGCCAACAGCCACTCTGGAGAAGTGTACGGTGTGTCCTGAAACATCTAAAAAACTCAGCTTAGAGAGCATAGGGCACTTCCACTCATGGGCGTAGAAATTGGGAAAACTAAAAATCAGCAAGACACAGGCACCCCAAAGTTTAGGGCTGCTCTGTTGACAAGAACCTCCACTTCGTTACACCTTAAATATCCCAGGAAAGAGAAAAATGGATAAGGAAGTTGTGGTCCTTATGTACAATGGCATATCACTCAGCCATGAAATTAACGTCATAAGGCTAGTAGCAGCATGATGAGAGGATTTAGGTACGACGATTCTAAGTGAAATAAGTCTCACAGAAAAAGACACTTATCATAAGATATCACTTATAGAGGGAATGTAAAAACCGCTACACTTGAACTGAATTACAAAACAGAACAGCGTCACACGTTTAGAAGACACACTATGGCTGCTTAACGGGAAAGGTGAGGTGGGGTGATGCATAAAACAAGGGTTTCAAATTAGCTCAGATACCGTTCCATAAACCCAATATGTAATAGACAAGACCTACTCCTTGCTCAGTGAACTGGACTCAACACCCCCTGTTCACCGCCCAAGAATATATCTGACTAGTAAGACTCTTAAAACCAATGTATTGATATCTCTCTGTAAGTGAGTCAAGTGGGTGTAAAGCGGCATAAACACAGCAGTGAAAAGCAGCTAAACCCCATTATAAAAATCAATTACTTTTTAAAACCCGTGAAACAAAGACAGTGAAAGAGAGAGAAATTCATACAGAATTCGTTCAGGGGCTGGGATGCCACCTTTATTGACCATCTCTAGACCCACAGCTGATTGAGACATAAGGGTGGACACTCTTCGGGCTGAGAGGTTTGGTGAGGTTGGGTGAGCAAACGCAGACCCTTTAAAGTAATACTGCGTAGTACCCATCCCATGGGTCCAAAATCTCCAGGTTCAAGGGCATCTTCCTACATCAAAAACATGCATGAGAAACCCAGAAGATGGTACACCGTGTGATCGGGAAAGGTTTCTAAAACGCACCTCATTTCTCATCTCCTTGTGCTCGGGCTCACCATTACAGCCGCTTTACTAGCAATCTCCCTCCTTGGAGAATGAGCACCTTTAACCTCCTGTTCCGTACAGGTTGCAAATTTGTCCTGAGGATGAACGGGAAGAGGGGGAACCAATGAGAGACTAGGTCTAGGTGTGGGGACAGGCACAGGTCACTCTATTTTCCCATCAGGAAGAAGAATTAACCACAGGCTCAGCCTGCCGCCTGGAACCACAATAGGACCTGAAGCAATCCTGCGCTTTTGCGGCAAGCTCCCAAGAAAGCGAGTTGAAAAATGGAGCTCAGGGGCATTGCAATTCACAAACCTGCAGAGTTATAAATGATAACTCTCGTCCACAAATATATTGAGGGAAGGCAACGAAGAGGATTTGAAAGCAAGGCAGAATTGCAGGAAACAGATTTCAGGAGGTAGATTCGAATCGCCTTTAAAGCACAGGAAAAGCGGCAAAACCTCGACCATGATGCCCTTGGCCAAAAAGGGCGTATGCGTTTTTTCCTGAATATATTCAGGAAAAAACGCATACGCCCTTTTTGGCCAACCAAGCAACCTGGAAAGGCAAATCAGCGCTACAAAGAAGTCTCGCTTCCCATCGGTCAAAAGGGCCATGCTGAATAAAGTGTCAAAACCAGAAATGCAGGACAGGCCATGGAGAAACGGGAGCCTTCCTTCGCTGAAGGGCGGGATGTAAATTGCCAACAGCCACTCTGGAGAAGTGTACGGTGTGTCCTGAAACATCTAAAAAACTCAGCTTAGAGAGCATAGGGCACTTCCACTCATGGGCGTAGAAATTGGGAAAACTAAAAATCAGCAAGACACAGGCACCCCAAAGTTTAGGGCTGCTCTGTTGACAAGAACCTCCACTTCGTTACACCTTAAATATCCCAGGAAAGAGAAAAATGGATAAGGAAGTTGTGGTCCTTATGTACAATGGCATATCACTCAGCAATGAAATTAACGTCATAAGGCGAGTAGCAGCATGATGAGAGGATTTAAGTACGACGATTCTAAGTGAAATAAGTCACACAGAAAAAGACACTTATCATAAGATATCACTTATAGAGGGAATGTAAAAACCGCTACACTTGAACTGAATTACAAAACAGAACAGCGTCACACGTTTAGAAGACACACTATGGCTGCTTAACGGGAAAGGTGAGGTGGGGTGATGCAGAAAACAAGGGTTTCAATTTAGCTCAGATACCGTTCCATAAACCCAATATGTAATAGACAAGACCTACTCCTTGCTCAGTGAACTGGACTCAACACCCCCTGTTCATCGCCCAAGAATATATCTGACTAGTAAGAATCTTAAAACCAATGTATTGATATCACTCTGTAAGTGAGTCAAGTGGGTGTAAAGCGGCATAAACACAGCAGTGAAAAGCAGCTAAACCCCATTATAAAAATCAATTACTTTTAAAAACCCGTGAAACAAAGACAGTGAAAGAGAGAGAAATTCTTACAAAATTCGTTCAGTGGCTGTGATGCCACCTGGATTGACCATCTCTAGACCCACAGCTGATTGAGACATAAGGGTGGACACTCTTGGGGCTGAGAGGTTTGGTGAGGTTGGGTGAGCAAACGCAGACCCTTTAAAGTAATACTGCGTGGTATCCATCCCATGGGTCCAAAATCTCCAGGTTCAAGGGCATCTTCCTACATCGAAAACATGCATGAGAAACTCAGAAGATGGTACACCGTGTGATCGGGAAAGGTTTCTAAAACGCACCTCATTTCTCATCTCCTTGTGCTGGGGTTGGCCATTACAGCCGCTTTACTAGCAACCTCCCTCTTTCGAGAATCAGCACCTTTAACCTCCTGTTCCGTACAGGTTGCAATTTATCCTGAGGATGAACGGGAAGAGGGGGAACCAATGAGAGACTAGGTCTAGGTGTGGGGACAGGCACAGGTCACTCTATTTTCCTATCAGGAAGAAGAATTAACCACAGGCTCAGGCTGCCGCCCGGAACCACAATAGGGCCTGAAGCAATCCTGCGCTTTTGCGGCCAGCTCCCAAGAAAGCGAGTTGAAAAATGGAGCTCAGGGGCACTGCAATTCACAAACCTGCAGAGTTAGAAATGATAACTCTCGTCCACAAATATATTGAGGGAAGGCAACGAAGAGGATTTGAAAGCAAGGCAGAATTGCAGGAAACAGATTTCAGGAGGTAGAGTCGAATTGCCTTTAAAGCACAGGAAAAGCGGCAAAACCTCGACCATGATGCCCTTGGCCAAAAAGGGCGTATGCGTTTTTTCCTGAATATATTCAGGAAAAAACGCATACGCCCTTTTTGGCCAACCAAGCAACCTGGAAAGGCAAATCAGCGCTACAAAGAAGTCTCGCTTCCCATCGGTCAAAAGGGCCATGCTGAATAAAGTGTCAAACCCAGAAATGCAGGACAGGCCATGGAGAAACGGGAGCCTTGCTACGCTGATGGGCGGGATGTAAATTGCCAA
Organism: Balaenoptera ricei; assembly: GCF_028023285.1. Taxonomy (NCBI): domain Eukaryota; kingdom Metazoa; phylum Chordata; class Mammalia; order Artiodactyla; family Balaenopteridae; genus Balaenoptera; species Balaenoptera ricei. The sequence goes on from NC_082645.1 coordinate 24,723,616, forward strand.
CAGCCACTCTGGAGAAGTGTACGGTGTGTCCTGAAACACCTAAAAAACTCAGCTTAGAGAGCATAGGGCACTTCCACTCATGGGCGTATAAATTGGGAAAACTAAAAATCAGCAAGACACAGGCACCCCAAAGTTTAGGGCTGCTCAGTTGACGAGAACCTCCACTTCGTTACACCTTAAATATCCCAGGAAAGAGAAAAACGGATAAAGAAGTTGTGGTCCTTATGTACAATGGAATATCACTCAGGCATGAAATCAACGTCATAAGGCTAGTAGCAGCATGATGAGTGGATTTAGGTACGACAATTCTAAGTGAAATAAGTCACACAGAAAGACACTTATCGTAAGATATCACGTATAGAGGGAATGTAAAAACCGCTACACTTGAACTGAATTACAAAACAGAACAGAGTCCCACGTTTAGAAAACACAGTATGGCTGCTTAACGGGAACGGTGAGGTGGGTGACGCATAAAACAAGGGTTTCAAATTAGCTCAGATAGCGTTCAATAAACCCAATATGTAATAGCCAAGACCTACTCCTTGCTCAGTGAAATGGACGCAAAAACCCCGTATTCACCGCCCAAGAATATATCTGACTAGGAAGAATCTTCAAATCTATGTATTGATATCTCTCTGTAATTGAGTCAAGTGGGTGTAAAGCAGCATAAACACAGCAGTGAAAAGCAGCTAAACCCCATTATAAAAGTCAATTACTTTTAAAAACCCGTGAAACAAAGACAGTGAAAGAGGGAGAAATTCTTACAAAATTCGTTCAGGGGCTGTGATGCCACCTGGATTGACCATCTCTAGACCCACAGCTGATTGAGTCATAAGGGTGGACACTCTTCGGGCTGAGAGGTTTGCTGAGGTTGGGTGAGCAAACGCAGACCCTTTAGAGTAATACTGCGTGGTACCCATCCCATGGGTCCAAAATCTCCAGGTTCAAGGGCATCTTCCTACATCGAAAACATGCATGAGAAACCCAGAAGACGGTACACCGTGTGATCGGGAACGGTTTCTAAAACGCACCTTATTTCTCATCTCCTTGTGCTCGGGTTGGCCATTACAGTCACTTTACTAGCAATCTCCCTCCTTGGAGAATCAGCACCTTTAACCTTCTGTTCCGTACAGGTTGCAATTTGTCCTGAGGATGAACGGGAAGGGGGGGAACCAATGAGAGACTAGCTCTAGGTGTTGGGACAGCCACAGGTCACTCTATTTTCCCATCAGGAAGAAGAATTAACCAGAGGCTCAGCCTGCCGCCTGGAAGCAGAACAGGGCCTGAAGCAATCCTGTGCTTTTGCGGCCAGCTGCCAAAAAAGCGAGTTGAAAAATCGAGCTCAGGGGCACTGCAATTCACAAACCTGCAGAGTTATAAATGATAACTCTCGTCCACAAATATATTGAGGGAAGGCAACGAAGAGGATTTGAAAGCAAGGCAGAATTGCAGGAAACAGATTTCAGGAGGTAGATTCGAATCGCCTTTAAAGCACAGGAAAAGCGGCACAACCTCGACCATGATGCCCTTGGCCAAAAAGGGCGTATGCGGTTTTTCCTGAATATATTCAGGAAAAAACGCATACGCCCTTTTTGGCCAACCAAGCAACCTGGAAAGGCAAATCAGTGCTACAAAGAAGTCTCGCTTCCCATCGGTCAAAAGGGCCATTCTGAATAAAGTGTCAAAACCAGAAATGCAGGACAGGCCATGGAGAAACGGGAGCCTTGCTACGCTGAAGGGCGCGATGTAAATTGCCAACAGCCACTCTGGAGAAGTGTACGGTGTGTCCTGAAACATCTAAAAAACTCAGCTTAGAGAGCATAGGGCACTTCCACTCATGGGCGTAGAAATTGGGAAAACTAAAAATCAGCAAGACACAGGCACCCCAAAGTTTAGGGCTGCTCTGTTGACAAGAACCTCCACTTCGTTACACCTTAAATATCCCAGGAAAGAGAAAAATGGATAAGGAAGTTGTGGTCCTTATGTACAATGGCATATCACTCAGCCATGAAATTAACGTCATAAGGCTAGTAGCAGCATGATGAGAGGATTTAGGTACGACGATTCTAAGTGAAATAAGTCTCACAGAAAAAGACACTTATCATAAGATATCACTTATAGAGGGAATGTAAAAACCGCTACACTTGAACTGAATTACAAAACAGAACAGCGTCACACGTTTAGAAGACACACTATGGCTGCTTAACGGGAAAGGTGAGGTGGGGTGATGCATAAAACAAGGGTTTCAAATTAGCTCAGATACCGTTCCATAAACCCAATATGTAATAGACAAGACCTACTCCTTGCTCAGTGAACTGGACTCAACACCCCCTGTTCACCGCCCAAGAATATATCTGACTAGTAAGACTCTTAAAACCAATGTATTGATATCTCTCTGTAAGTGAGTCAAGTGGGTGTAAAGCGGCATAAACACAGCAGTGAAAAGCAGCTAAACCCCATTATAAAAATCAATTACTTTTTAAAACCCGTGAAACAAAGACAGTGAAAGAGAGAGAAATTCATACAGAATTCGTTCAGGGGCTGGGATGCCACCTTTATTGACCATCTCTAGACCCACAGCTGATTGAGACATAAGGGTGGACACTCTTCGGGCTGAGAGGTTTGGTGAGGTTGGGTGAGCAAACGCAGACCCTTTAAAGTAATACTGCGTAGTACCCATCCCATGGGTCCAAAATCTCCAGGTTCAAGGGCATCTTCCTACATCAAAAACATGCATGAGAAACCCAGAAGATGGTACACCGTGTGATCGGGAAAGGTTTCTAAAACGCACCTCATTTCTCATCTCCTTGTGCTCGGGCTCACCATTACAGCCGCTTTACTAGCAATCTCCCTCCTTGGAGAATGAGCACCTTTAACCTCCTGTTCCGTACAGGTTGCAAATTTGTCCTGAGGATGAACGGGAAGAGGGGGAACCAATGAGAGACTAGGTCTAGGTGTGGGGACAGGCACAGGTCACTCTATTTTCCCATCAGGAAGAAGAATTAACCACAGGCTCAGCCTGCCGCCTGGAACCACAATAGGACCTGAAGCAATCCTGCGCTTTTGCGGCAAGCTCCCAAGAAAGCGAGTTGAAAAATGGAGCTCAGGGGCATTGCAATTCACAAACCTGCAGAGTTATAAATGATAACTCTCGTCCACAAATATATTGAGGGAAGGCAACGAAGAGGATTTGAAAGCAAGGCAGAATTGCAGGAAACAGATTTCAGGAGGTAGATTCGAATCGCCTTTAAAGCACAGGAAAAGCGGCAAAACCTCGACCATGATGCCCTTGGCCAAAAAGGGCGTATGCGTTTTTTCCTGAATATATTCAGGAAAAAACGCATACGCCCTTTTTGGCCAACCAAGCAACCTGGAAAGGCAAATCAGCGCTACAAAGAAGTCTCGCTTCCCATCGGTCAAAAGGGCCATGCTGAATAAAGTGTCAAAACCAGAAATGCAGGACAGGCCATGGAGAAACGGGAGCCTTCCTTCGCTGAAGGGCGGGATGTAAATTGCCAACAGCCACTCTGGAGAAGTGTACGGTGTGTCCTGAAACATCTAAAAAACTCAGCTTAGAGAGCATAGGGCACTTCCACTCATGGGCGTAGAAATTGGGAAAACTAAAAATCAGCAAGACACAGGCACCCCAAAGTTTAGGGCTGCTCTGTTGACAAGAACCTCCACTTCGTTACACCTTAAATATCCCAGGAAAGAGAAAAATGGATAAGGAAGTTGTGGTCCTTATGTACAATGGCATATCACTCAGCAATGAAATTAACGTCATAAGGCGAGTAGCAGCATGATGAGAGGATTTAAGTACGACGATTCTAAGTGAAATAAGTCACACAGAAAAAGACACTTATCATAAGATATCACTTATAGAGGGAATGTAAAAACCGCTACACTTGAACTGAATTACAAAACAGAACAGCGTCACACGTTTAGAAGACACACTATGGCTGCTTAACGGGAAAGGTGAGGTGGGGTGATGCAGAAAACAAGGGTTTCAATTTAGCTCAGATACCGTTCCATAAACCCAATATGTAATAGACAAGACCTACTCCTTGCTCAGTGAACTGGACTCAACACCCCCTGTTCATCGCCCAAGAATATATCTGACTAGTAAGAATCTTAAAACCAATGTATTGATATCACTCTGTAAGTGAGTCAAGTGGGTGTAAAGCGGCATAAACACAGCAGTGAAAAGCAGCTAAACCCCATTATAAAAATCAATTACTTTTAAAAACCCGTGAAACAAAGACAGTGAAAGAGAGAGAAATTCTTACAAAATTCGTTCAGTGGCTGTGATGCCACCTGGATTGACCATCTCTAGACCCACAGCTGATTGAGACATAAGGGTGGACACTCTTGGGGCTGAGAGGTTTGGTGAGGTTGGGTGAGCAAACGCAGACCCTTTAAAGTAATACTGCGTGGTATCCATCCCATGGGTCCAAAATCTCCAGGTTCAAGGGCATCTTCCTACATCGAAAACATGCATGAGAAACTCAGAAGATGGTACACCGTGTGATCGGGAAAGGTTTCTAAAACGCACCTCATTTTTCATCTCCTTGTGCTGGGGTTGGCCATTACAGCCGCTTTACTAGCAACCTCCCTCTTTCGAGAATCAGCACCTTTAACCTCCTGTTCCGTACAGGTTGCAATTTATCCTGAGGATGAACGGGAAGAGGGGGAACCAATGAGAGACTAGGTCTAGGTGTGGGGACAGGCACAGGTCACTCTATTTTCCTATCAGGAAGAAGAATTAACCACAGGCTCAGGCTGCCGCCCGGAACCACAATAGGGCCTGAAGCAATCCTGCGCTTTTGCGGCCAGCTCCCAAGAAAGCGAGTTGAAAAATGGAGCTCAGGGGCACTGCAATTCACAAACCTGCAGAGTTAGAAATGATAACTCTCGTCCACAAATATATTGAGGGAAGGCAACGAAGAGGATTTGAAAGCAAGGCAGAATTGCAGGAAACAGATTTCAGGAGGTAGAGTCGAATTGCCTTTAAAGCACAGGAAAAGCGGCAAAACCTCGACCATGATGCCCTTGGCCAAAAAGGGCGTATGCGTTTTTTCCTGAATATATTCAGGAAAAAACGCATACGCCCTTTTTGGCCAACCAAGCAACCTGGAAAGGCAAATCAGCGCTACAAAGAAGTCTCGCTTCCCATCGGTCAAAAGGGCCATGCTGAATAAAGTGTCAAACCCAGAAATGCAGGACAGGCCATGGAGAAACGGGAGCCTTGCTACGCTGATGGGCGGGATGTAAATTGCCAACAGCCACTCTGGAGAAGTGTACGGTGTGTCCTGAAACACCTAAAAAACTCAGCTTAGAGAGCATAGGGCACTTCCACTCATGGGCGTATAAATTGGGAAAACTAAAAATCAGCAAGACACAGGCACCCCAAAGTTTAGGGCTGCTCAGTTGACGAGAACCTCCACTTCGTTACACCTTAAATATCCCAGGAAAGAGAAAAACGGATAAAGAAGTTGTGGTCCTTATGTACAATGGAATATCACTCAGGCATGAAATCAACGTCATAAGGCTAGTAGCAGCATGATGAGTGGATTTAGGTACGACAATTCTAAGTGAAATAAGTCACACAGAAAGACACTTATCGTAAGATATCACGTATAGAGGGAATGTAAAAACCGCTACACTTGAACTGAATTACAAAACAGAACAGAGTCCCACGTTTAGAAAACACAGTATGGCTGCTTAACGGGAACGGTGAGGTGGGTGACGCATAAAACAAGGGTTTCAAATTAGCTCAGATAGCGTTCAATAAACCCAATATGTAATAGCCAAGACCTACTCCTTGCTCAGTGAAATGGACGCAAAAACCCCGTATTCACCGCCCAAGAATATATCTGACTAGGAAGAATCTTCAAATCTATGTATTGATATCTCTCTGTAATTGAGTCAAGTGGGTGTAAAGCAGCATAAACACAGCAGTGAAAAGCAGCTAAACCCCATTATAAAAGTCAATTACTTTTAAAAACCCGTGAAACAAAGACAGTGAAAGAGGGAGAAATTCTTACAAAATTCGTTCAGGGGCTGTGATGCCACCTGGATTGACCATCTCTAGACCCACAGCTGATTGAGTCATAAGGGTGGACACTCTTCGGGCTGAGAGGTTTGCTGAGGTTGGGTGAGCAAACGCAGACCCTTTAGAGTAATACTGCGTGGTACCCATCCCATGGGTCCAAAATCTCCAGGTTCAAGGGCATCTTCCTACATCGAAAACATGCATGAGAAACCCAGAAGACGGTACACCGTGTGATCGGGAACGGTTTCTAAAACGCACCTTATTTCTCATCTCCTTGTGCTCGGGTTGGCCATTACAGTCACTTTACTAGCAATCTCCCTCCTTGGAGAATCAGCACCTTTAACCTTCTGTTCCGTACAGGTTGCAATTTGTCCTGAGGATGAACGGGAAGGGGGGGAACCAATGAGAGACTAGCTCTAGGTGTTGGGACAGCCACAGGTCACTCTATTTTCCCATCAGGAAGAAGAATTAACCAGAGGCTCAGCCTGCCGCCTGGAAGCAGAACAGGGCCTGAAGCAATCCTGTGCTTTTGCGGCCAGCTGCCAAAAAAGCGAGTTGAAAAATCGAGCTCAGGGGCACTGCAATTCACAAACCTGCAGAGTTATAAATGATAACTCTCGTCCACAAATATATTGAGGGAAGGCAACGAAGAGGATTTGAAAGCAAGGCAGAATTGCAGGAAACAGATTTCAGGAGGTAGATTCGAATCGCCTTTAAAGCACAGGAAAAGCGGCACAACCTCGACCATGATGCCCTTGGCCAAAAAGGGCGTATGCGGTTTTTCCTGAATATATTCAGGAAAAAACGCATACGCCCTTTTTGGCCAACCAAGCAACCTGGAAAGGCAAATCAGTGCTACAAAGAAGTCTCGCTTCCCATCGGTCAAAAGGGCCATGCTGAATAAAGTGTCAAAACCAGAAATGCAGGACAGGCCATGGAGAAACGGGAGCCTTGCTACGCTGAAGGGCGCGATGTAAATTGCCAACAGCCACTCTGGAGAAGTGTACGGTGTGTCCTGAAACATCTAAAAAACTCAGCTTAGAGAGCATAGGGCACTTCCACTCATGGGCGTAGAAATTGGGAAAACTAAAAATCAGCAAGACACAGGCACCCCAAAGTTTAGGGCTGCTCTGTTGACAAGAACCTCCACTTCGTTACACCTTAAATATCCCAGGAAAGAGAAAAATGGATAAGGAAGTTGTGGTCCTTATGTACAATGGCATATCACTCAGCCATGAAATTAACGTCATAAGGCTAGTAGCAGCATGATGAGAGGATTTAGGTACGACGATTCTAAGTGAAATAAGTCTCACAGAAAAAGACACTTATCATAAGATATCACTTATAGAGGGAATGTAAAAACCGCTACACTTGAACTGAATTACAAAACAGAACAGCGTCACACGTTTAGAAGACACACTATGGCTGCTTAACGGGAAAGGTGAGGTGGGGTGATGCAGAAAACAAGGGTTTCAAATTAGCTCAGATACCGTTCCATAAACCCAATATGTAATAGACAAGACCTACTCCTTGCTCAGTGAACTGGACTCAACACCCCCTGTTCACCGCCCAAGAATATATCTGACTAGTAAGACTCTTAAAACCAATGTATTGATATCTCTCTGTAAGTGAGTCAAGTGGGTGTAAAGCGGCATAAACACAGCAGTGAAAAGCAGCTAAACCCCATTATAAAAATCAATTACTTTTTAAAACCCGTGAAACAAAGACAGTGAAAGAGAGAGAAATTCATACAGAATTCGTTCAGGGGCTGGGATGCCACCTTTATTGACCATCTCTAGACCCACAGCTGATTGAGACATAAGGGTGGACACTCTTCGGGCTGAGAGGTTTGGTGAGGTTGGGTGAGCAAACGCAGACCCTTTAAAGTAATACTGCGTAGTACCCATCCCATGGGTCCAAAATCTCCAGGTTCAAGGGCATCTTCCTACATCAAAAACATGCATGAGAAACCCAGAAGATGGTACACCGTGTGATCGGGAAAGGTTTCTAAAACGCACCTCATTTCTCATCTCCTTGTGCTCGGGCTCACCATTACAGCCGCTTTACTAGCAATCTCCCTCCTTGGAGAATGAGCACCTTTAACCTCCTGTTCCGTACAGGTTGCAAATTTGTCCTGAGGATGAACGGGAAGAGGGGGAACCAATGAGAGACTAGGTCTAGGTGTGGGGACAGGCACAGGTCACTCTATTTTCCCATCAGGAAGAAGAATTAACCACAGGCTCAGCCTGCCGCCTGGAACCACAATAGGGCCTGAAGCAATCCTGCGCTTTTGCGGCAAGCTCCCAAGAAAGCGAGTTGAAAAATGGAGCTCAGGGGCATTGCAATTCAAAAACCTGCAGAGTTATAAATGATAACTCTCGTCCACAAATATATTGAGGGAAGGCAACGAAGAGGATTTGAAAGCAAGGCAGAATTGCAGGAAACAGATTTCAGGAGGTAGATTCGAATCGCCTTTAAAGCACAGGAAAAGCGGCAAAACCTCGACCATGATGCCCTTGGCCAAAAAGGGCGTATGCGTTTTTTCCTGAATATATTCAGGAAAAAACGCATACGCCCTTTTTGGCCAACCAAGCAACCTGGAAAGGCAAATCAGCGCTACAAAGAAGTCTCGCTTCCCATCGGTCAAAAGGGCCATGCTGAATAAAGTGTCAAAACCAGAAATGCAGGACAGGCCATGGAGAAACGGGAGCCTTGCTACGTTGATGGGCGGGATGTAAATTGCCAACAGCCACTCTGGAGAAGTGTACGGTGTGTCCTGAAACATCTAAAAAACTCAGCTTAGAGAGCATAGGGCACTTCCACTCATGGGCGTATAAATTGGGAAAACTAAAAATCAGCAAGACACAGGCACCCCAAAGTTTAGGGCTGCTCTGTTGACAAGAACCTCCACTTCGTTACACCTTAAATATCCCAGGAAAGAGAAAAATGGATAAGGAAGTTGTGGTCCTTATGTACAATGGAATATCACTCAGGCATGAAATCAACGTCATAAGGCTAGTAGCAGCATGATGAGTGGATTTAGGTACGACGATTCTAAGTGAAATAAGTCACACAGAAAGACACTTATCATAAGATATCACTTAGAGAGGGAATGTAAAAACCGCTACACTTGAACTGAATTACAAAACAGAACAGCGTCACACGTTTAGAAGACACACTATGGCTGCTTAACGGGAAAGGTGAGGTGGGTGATGCATAAAACAAGGGTTTCAAATTAGCTCAGATACCGTTCCATAAACCCAATATGTAATAGACAAGACCTACTCCTTGCTCAGTGAACTGGACTCAACACCCCCTGTTCACCGCCCAAGAATATATCTGACTAGGAAGAATCTTAAAACCAATGTATTGATATCCCTCTGTAAGTGAGTCAAGTGGGTGTAAAGCGGCATAAACACAGCAGTGAAAAGCAGCTAAACCCCATTATAAAAATCAATTACTTTTAAAAACCCGTGAAACAAAGACAGTGAAAGAGAGAGAAATTCTTACAAAATTCGTTCAGGGGCTGTGATGCCACCTGGATTGACCATCTCTAGACCCACAGCTGATTGAGACATAAGGGTGGACACTCTTGGGGCTGAGGGGTTTGGTGAGGTTGGGTGAGCAAACGCAGACCTTTTAAAGTAATACTGCGTGGTATCCATCCCATGGGTCCCAAATCTCCAGGTTCAAGGGCATCTTCCTACATGGAAAACATGCATGAGAAACCCAGAAGACGGTACACCGTGTGATCGGGAAAGGTTTCTAAAACGCACCTCATTTCTCATCTCCTTGTGCTGGGGTTGGCCATTACAGCCGCTTTACTAGCAACCTCCCTCTTTCGAGAATCAGCACCTTTAACCTCCTGTTCCGTACAGGTTGCAATTTATCCTGAGGATGAACGGGAAGAGGGGGAACCAATGAGAGACTAGGTCTAGGTGTGGGGACAGGCACAGGTCACTCTATTTTCCTATCAGGAAGAAGAATTAACCACAGGCTCAGCCTGCCGCCCGGAACCACAATAGGGCCTGAAGCAATCCTGCGCTTTTGCGGCCAGCTCCCAAGAAAGCGAGTTGAAAAATGGAGCTCAGGGGCACTGCAATTCACAAACCTGCAGAGTTAGAAATGATAACTCTCGTCCACAAATATATTGAGGGAAGGCAACGAAGAGGATTTGAAAGCAAGGCAGAATTGCAGGAAACAGATTTCAGGAGGTAGAGTCGAATTGCCTTTAAAGCACAGGAAAAGCGGCAAAACCTCGACCATGATGCCCTTGGCCAAAAAGGGCGTATGCGTTTTTTCCTGAATATATTCAGGAAAAAACGCATACGCCCTTTTTGGCCAACCAAGCAACCTGGAAAGGCAAATCAGCGCTACAAAGAAGTCTCGCTTCCCATCGGTCAAAAGGGCCATGCTGAATAAAGTGTCAAACCCAGAAATGCAGGACAGGCCATGGAGAAACGGGAGCCTTGCTACGCTGATGGGCGGGATGTAAATTGCCAACAGCCACTCTGGAGAAGTGTACGGTGTGTCCTGAAACACCTAAAAAACTCAGCTTAGAGAGCATAGGGCACTTCCACTCATGGGCGTATAAATTGGGAAAACTAAAAATCAGCAAGACACAGGCACCCCAAAGTTTAGGGCTGCTCAGTTGACGAGAACCTCCACTTCGTTACACCTTCAATATCCCAGGAAAGAGAAAAACGGATAAAGAAGTTGTGGTCCTTATGTACAATGGAATATCACTCAGGCATGAAATCAACGTCATAAGGCTAGTAGCAGCATGATGAGTGGATTTAGGTACGACAATTCTAAGTGAAATAAGTCACACAGAAAGACACTTATCGTAAGATATCACGTATAGAGGGAATGTAAAAACCGCTACACTTGAACTGAATTACAAAACAGAACAGAGTCCCACGTTTAGAAAACACAGTATGGCTGCTTAACGGGAACGGTGAGGTGGGGTGACGCATAAAACAAGGGTTTCAAATTAGCTCAGATAGCGTTCAATAAACCCAATATGTAATAGCCAAGACCTACTCCTTGCTCAGTGAAATGGACGCAAAAACCCCGTATTCACCGCCCAAGAATATATCTGACTAGGAAGAATCTTCAAATCTATGTATTGATATCTCTCTGTAATTGAGTCAAGTGGGTGTAAAGCAGCATAAACACAGCAGTGAAAAGCAGCTAAACCCCATTATAAAAGTCAATTACTTTTAAAAACCCGTGAAACAAAGACAGTGAAAGAGGGAGAAATTCTTACAAAATTCGTTCAGGGGCTGTGATGCCACCTGGATTGACCATCTCTAGACCCACAGCTGATTGAGTCATAAGGGTGGACACTCTTCGGGCTGAGAGGTTTGCTGAGGTTGGGTGAGCAAACGCAGACCCTTTAGAGTAATACTGCGTGGTACCCATCCCATGGGTCCAAAATCTCCAGGTTCAAGGGCATCTTCCTACATCGAAAACATGCATGAGAAACCCAGAAGACGGTACACCGTGTGATCGGGAACGGTTTCTAAAACGCACCTTATTTCTCATCTCCTTGTGCTCGGGTTGGCCATTACAGTCACTTTACTAGCAATCTCCCTCCTTGGAGAATCAGCACCTTTAACCTTCTGTTCCGTACAGGTTGCAATTTGTCCTGAGGATGAACGGGAAGGGGGGGAACCAATGAGAGACTAGCTCTAGGTGTTGGGACAGCCACAGGTCACTCTATTTTCCCATCAGGAAGAAGAATTAACCAGAGGCTCAGCCTGCCGCCTGGAAGCAGAACAGGGCCTGAAGCAATCCTGTGCTTTTGCGGCCAGCTGCCAAAAAAGCGAGTTGAAAAATCGAGCTCAGGGGCACTGCAATTCACAAACCTGCAGAGTTATAAATGATAACTCTCGTCCACAAATATATTGAGGGAAGGCAACGAAGAGGATTTGAAAGCAAGGCAGAATTGCAGGAAACAGATTTCAGGAGGTAGATTCGAATCGCCTTTAAAGCACAGGAAAAGCGGCACAACCTCGACCATGATGCCCTTGGCCAAAAAGGGCGTATGCGTTTTTTCCTGAATATATTCAGGAAAAAACGCATACGCCCTTTTTGGCCAACCAAGCAACCTGGAAAGGCAAATCAGTGCTACAAAGAAGTCTCGCTTCCCATCGGTCAAAAGGGCCATTCTGAATAAAGTGTCAAAACCAGAAATGCAGGACAGGCCATGGAGAAACGGGAGCCTTGCTACGCTGAAGGGCGCGATGTAAATTGCCAACAGCCACTCTGGAGAAGTGTACGGTGTGTCCTGAAACATCTAAAAAACTCAGCTTAGAGAGCATAGGGCACTTCCACTCATGGGCGTAGAAATTGGGAAAACTAAAAATCAGCAAGACACAGGCACCCCAAAGTTTAGGGCTGCTCTGTTGACAAGAACCTCCACTTCGTTACACCTTAAATATCCCAGGAAAGAGAAAAATGGATAAGGAAGTTGTGGTCCTTATGTACAATGGCATATCACTCAGCCATGAAATTAACGTCATAAGGCTAGTAGCAGCATGATGAGAGGATTTAGGTACGACGATTCTAAGTGAAATAAGTCTCACAGAAAAAGACACTTATCATAAGATATCACTTATAGAGGGAATGTAAAAACCGCTACACTTGAACTGAATTACAAAACAGAACAGCGTCACACGTTTAGAAGACACACTATGGCTGCTTAACGGGAAAGGTGAGGTGGGGTGATGCATAAAACAAGGGTTTCAAATTAGCTCAGATACCGTTCCATAAACCCAATATGTAATAGACAAGACCTACTCCTTGCTCAGTGAACTGGACTCAACACCCCCTGTTCACCGCCCAAGAATATATCTGACTAGTAAGACTCTTAAAACCAATGTATTGATATCTCTCTGTAAGTGAGTCAAGTGGGTGTAAAGCGGCATAAACACAGCAGTGAAAAGCAGCTAAACCCCATTATAAAAATCAATTACTTTTTAAAACCCGTGAAACAAAGACAGTGAAAGAGAGAGAAATTCATACAGAATTCGTTCAGGGGCTGGGATGCCACCTTTATTGACCATCTCTAGACCCACAGCTGATTGAGACATAAGGGTGGACACTCTTCGGGCTGAGAGGTTTGGTGAGGTTGGGTGAGCAAACGCAGACCCTTTAAAGTAATACTGCGTAGTACCCATCCCATGGGTCCAAAATCTCCAGGTTCAAGGGCATCTTCCTACATCAAAAACATGCATGAGAAACCCAGAAGATGGTACACCGTGTGATCAGGAAAGGTTTCTAAAACGCACCTCATTTCTCATCTCCTTGTGCTCGGGCTCACCATTACAGCCGCTTTACTAGCAATCTCCCTCCTTGGAGAATGAGCACCTTTAACCTCCTGTTCCGTACAGGTTGCAAATTTGTCCTGAGGATGAACGGGAAGAGGGGGAACCAATGAGAGACTAGGTCTAGGTGTGGGGACAGGCACAGGTCACTCTATTTTCCCATCAGGAAGAAGAATTAACCACAGGCTCAGCCTGCCGCCTGGAACCACAATAGGACCTGAAGCAATCCTGCGCTTTTGCGGCAAGCTCCCAAGAAAGCGAGTTGAAAAATGGAGCTCAGGGGCATTGCAATTCACAAACCTGCAGAGTTATAAATGATAACTCTCGTCCACAAATATATTGAGGGAAGGCAACGAAGAGGATTTGAAAGCAAGGCAGAATTGCAGGAAACAGATTTCAGGAGGTAGATTCGAATCGCCTTTAAAGCACAGGAAAAGCGGCAAAACCTCGACCATGATGCCCTTGGCCAAAAAGGGCGTATGCGTTTTTTCCTGAATATATTCAGGAAAAAACGCATACGCCCTTTTTGGCCAACCAAGCAACCTGGAAAGGCAAATCAGCGCTACAAAGAAGTCTCGCTTCCCATCGGTCAAAAGGGCCATGCTGAATAAAGTGTCAAAACCAGAAATGCAGGACAGGCCATGGAGAAACGGGAGCCTTCCTTCGCTGAAGGGCGGGATGTAAATTGCCAACAGCCACTCTGGAGAAGTGTACGGTGTGTCCTGAAACATCTAAAAAACTCAGCTTAGAGAGCATATGGCACTTCCACTCATGGGCGTAGAAATTGGGAAAACTAAAAATCAGCAAGACACAGGCACCCCAAAGTTTAGGGCTGCTCTGTTGACAAGAACCTCCACTTCGTTACACCTTAAATATCCCAGGAAAGAGAAAAATGGATAAGGAAGTTGTGGTCCTTATGTACAATGGCATATCACTCAGCAATGAAATTAACGTCATAAGGCGAGTAGCAGCATGATGAGAGGATTTAAGTACGACGATTCTAAGTGAAATAAGTCACACAGAAAAAGACACTTATCATAAGATATCACTTATAGAGGGAATGTAAAAACCGCTACACTTGAACTGAATTACAAAACAGAACAGCGTCACACGTTTAGAAGACACACTATGGCTGCTTAACGGGAAAGGTGAGGTGGGGTGATGCAGAAAACAAGGGTTTCAATTTAGCTCAGATACCGTTCCATAAACCCAATATGTAATAGACAAGACCTACTCCTTGCTCAGTGAACTGGACTCAACACCCCCTGTTCACCGCCCAAGAATATATCTGACTAGTAAGAATCTTAAAACCAATGTATTGATATCCCTCTGTAAGTGAGTCAAGTGGGTGTAAAGCGGCATAAACACAGCAGTGAAAAGCAGCTAAACCCCATTATAAAAATCAATTACTTTTAAAAACCCGTGAAACAAAGACAGTGAAAGAGAGAGAAATTCTTACAAAATTCGTTCAGTGGCTGTGATGCCACCTGGATTGACCATCTCTAGACCCACAGCTGATTGAGACATAAGGGTGGACACTCTTGGGGCTGAGAGGTTTGGTGAGGTTGGGTGAGCAAACGCAGACCCTTTAAAGTAATACTGCGTGGTATCCATCCCATGGGTCCAAAATCTCCAGGTTCAAGGGCATCTTCCTACATCGAAAACATGCATGAGAAACCCAGAAGATGGTACACCGTGTGATCGGGAAAGGTTTCTAAAACGCACCTCATTTCTCATCTCCTTGTGCTGGGGTTGGCCATTACAGCCGCTTTACTAGCAACCTCCCTCTTTCGAGAATCAGCACCTTTAACCTCCTGTTCCGTACAGGTTGCAATTTATCCTGAGGATGAACGGGAAGAGGGGGAACCAATGAGAGACTAGGTCTAGGTGTGGGGACAGGCACAGGTCACTCTATTTTCCTATCAGGAAGAAGAATTAACCACAGGCTCAGGCTGCCGCCCGGAACCACAATAGGGCCTGAAGCAATCCTGCGCTTTTGCGGCCAGCTCCCAAGAAAGCGAGTTGAAAAATGGAGCTCAGGGGCACTGCAATTCACAAACCTGCAGAGTTAGAAATGATAACTCTCGTCCACAAATATATTGAGGGAAGGCAACGAAGAGGATTTGAAAGCAAGGCAGAATTGCAGGAAACAGATTTCAGGAGGTAGAGTCGAATTGCCTTTAAAGCACAGGAAAAGCGGCAAAACCTCGACCATGATGCCCTTGGCCAAAAAGGGCGTATGCGTTTTTTCCTGAATATATTCAGGAAAAAACGCATACGCCCTTTTTGGCCAACCAAGCAACCTGGAAAGGCAAATCAGCGCTACAAAGAAGTCTCGCTTCCCATCGGTCAAAAGGGCCATGCTGAATAAAGTGTCAAACCCAGAAATGCAGGACAGGCCATGGAGAAACGGGAGCCTTGCTACGCTGATGGGCGGGATGTAAATTGCCAACAGCCACTCTGGAGAAGTGTACGGTGTGTCCTGAAACACCTAAAAAACTCAGCTTAGAGAGCATAGGGCACTTCCACTCATGGGCGTATAAATTGGGAAAACTAAAAATCAGCAAGACACAGGCACCCCAAAGTTTAGGGCTGCTCAGTTGACGAGAACCTCCACTTCGTTACACCTTAAATATCCCAGGAAAGAGAAAAACGGATAAAGAAGTTGTGGTCCTTATGTACAATGGAATATCACTCAGGCATGAAATCAACGTCATAAGGCTAGTAGCAGCATGATGAGTGGATTTAGGTACGACAATTCTAAGTGAAATAAGTCACACAGAAAGACACTTATCGTAAGATATCACGTATAGAGGGAATGTAAAAACCGCTACACTTGAACTGAATTACAAAACAGAACAGAGTCCCACGTTTAGAAAACACAGTATGGCTGCTTAACGGGAACGGTGAGGTGGGTGACGCATAAAACAAGGGTTTCAAATTAGCTCAGATAGCGTTCAATAAACCCAATATGTAATAGCCAAGACCTACTCCTTGCTCAGTGAAATGGACGCAAAAACCCCGTATTCACCGCCCAAGAATATATCTGACTAGGAAGAATCTTCAAATCTATGTATTGATATCTCTCTGTAATTGAGTCAAGTGGGTGTAAAGCAGCATAAACACAGCAGTGAAAAGCAGCTAAACCCCATTATAAAAGTCAATTACTTTTAAAAACCCGTGAAACAAAGACAGTGAAAGAGGGAGAAATTCTTACAAAATTCGTTCAGGGGCTGTGATGCCACCTGGATTGACCATCTCTAGACCCACAGCTGATTGAGTCATAAGGGTGGACACTCTTCGGGCTGAGAGGTTTGCTGAGGTTGGGTGAGCAAACGCAGACCCTTTAGAGTAATACTGCGTGGTACCCATCCCATGGGTCCAAAATCTCCAGGTTCAAGGGCATCTTCCTACATCGAAAACATGCATGAGAAACCCAGAAGACGGTACACCGTGTGATCGGGAACGGTTTCTAAAACGCACCTTATTTCTCATCTCCTTGTGCTCGGGTTGGCCATTACAGTCACTTTACTAGCAATCTCCCTCCTTGGAGAATCAGCACCTTTAACCTTCTGTTCCGTACAGGTTGCAATTTGTCCTGAGGATGAACGGGAAGGGGGGGAACCAATGAGAGACTAGCTCTAGGTGTTGGGACAGCCACAGGTCACTCTATTTTCCCATCAGGAAGAAGAATTAACCAGAGGCTCAGCCTGCCGCCTGGAAGCAGAACAGGGCCTGAAGCAATCCTGTGCTTTTGCGGCCAGCTGCCAAAAAAGCGAGTTGAAAAATCGAGCTCAGGGGCACTGCAATTCACAAACCTGCAGAGTTATAAATGATAACTCTCGTCCACAAATATATTGAGGGAAGGCAACGAAGAGGATTTGAAAGCAAGGCAGAATTGCAGGAAACAGATTTCAGGAGGTAGATTCGAATCGCCTTTAAAGCACAGGAAAAGCGGCACAACCTCGACCATGATGCCCTTGGCCAAAAAGGGCGTATGCGGTTTTTCCTGAATATATTCAGGAAAAAACGCATACGCCCTTTTTGGCCAACCAAGCAACCTGGAAAGGCAAATCAGTGCTACAAAGAAGTCTCGCTTCCCATCGGTCAAAAGGGCCATGATGAATAAAGTGTCAAAACCAGAAATGCAGGACAGGCCATGGAGAAACGGGAGCCTTGCTACGCTGAAGGGCGGGATGTAAATTGCCAACAGCCACTCTGGAGAAGTGTACGGTGTGTCCTGAAACATCTAAAAAACTCAGCTTAGAGAGCATAGGGCACTTCCACTCATGGGCGTAGAAATTGGGAAAACTAAAAATCAGCAAGACACAGGCACCCCAAAGTTTAGGGCTGCTCTGTTGACAAGAACCTCCACTTCGTTACACCTTAAATATCCCAGGAAAGAGAAAAATGGATAAGGAAGTTGTGGTCCTTATGTACAATGGCATATCACTCAGCCATGAAATTAACGTCATAAGGCTAGTAGCAGCATGATGAGAGGATTTAGGTACGACGATTCTAAGTGAAATAAGTCTCACAGAAAAAGACACTTATCATAAGATATCACTTATAGAGGGAATGTAAAAACCGCTACACTTGAACTGAATTACAAAACAGAACAGCGTCACACGTTTAGAAGACACACTATGGCTGCTTAACGGGAAAGGTGAGGTGGGGTGATGCATAAAACAAGGGTTTCAAATTAGCTCAGATACCGTTCCATAAACCCAATATGTAATAGACAAGACCTACTCCTTGCTCAGTGAACTGGACTCAACACCCCCTGTTCACCGCCCAAGAATATATCTGACTAGTAAGACTCTTAAAACCAATGTATTGATATCTCTCTGTAAGTGAGTCAAGTGGGTGTAAAGCGGCATAAACACAGCAGTGAAAAGCAGCTAAACCCCATTATAAAAATCAATTACTTTTTAAAACCCGTGAAACAAAGACAGTGAAAGAGAGAGAAATTCATACAGAATTCGTTCAGGGGCTGGGATGCCACCTTTATTGACCATCTCTAGACCCACAGCTGATTGAGACATAAGGGTGGACACTCTTCGGGCTGAGAGGTTTGGTGAGGTTGGGTGAGCAAACGCAGACCCTTTAAAGTAATACTGCGTAGTACCCATCCCATGGGTCCAAAATCTCCAGGTTCAAGGGCATCTTCCTACATCAAAAACATGCATGAGAAACCCAGAAGATGGTACACCGTGTGATCGGGAAAGGTTTCTAAAACGCACCTCATTTCTCATCTCCTTGTGCTCGGGCTCACCATTACAGCCGCTTTACTAGCAATCTCCCTCCTTGGAGAATGAGCACCTTTAACCTCCTGTTCCGTACAGGTTGCAAATTTGTCCTGAGGATGAACGGGAAGAGGGGGAACCAATGAGAGACTAGGTCTAGGTGTGGGGACAGGCACAGGTCACTCTATTTTCCCATCAGGAAGAAGAATTAACCACAGGCTCAGCCTGCCGCCTGGAACCACAATAGGGCCTGAAGCAATCCTGCGCTTTTGCGGCAAGCTCCCAAGAAAGCGAGTTGAAAAATGGAGCTCAGGGGCATTGCAATTCAAAAACCTGCAGAGTTATAAATGATAACTCTCGTCCACAAATATATTGAGGGAAGGCAACGAAGAGGATTTGAAAGCAAGGCAGAATTGCAGGAAACAGATTTCAGGAGGTAGATTCGAATCGCCTTTAAAGCACAGGAAAAGCGGCAAAACCTCGACCATGATGCCCTTGGCCAAAAAGGGCGTATGCGTTTTTTCCTGAATATATTCAGGAAAAAACGCATACGCCCTTTTTGGCCAACCAAGCAACCTGGAAAGGCAAATCAGCGCTACAAAGAAGTCTCGCTTCCCATCGGTCAAAAGGGCCATGCTGAATAAAGTGTCAAAACCAGAAATGCAGGACAGGCCATGGAGAAACGGGAGCCTTGCTACGTTGATGGGCGGGATGTAAATTGCCAACAGCCACTCTGGAGAAGTGTACGGTGTGTCCTGAAACATCTAAAAAACTCAGCTTAGAGAGCATAGGGCACTTCCACTCATGGGCGTATAAATTGGGAAAACTAAAAATCAGCAAGACACAGGCACCCCAAAGTTTAGGGCTGCTCTGTTGACAAGAACCTCCACTTCGTTACACCTTAAATATCCCAGGAAAGAGAAAAATGGATAAAGAAGTTGTGGTCCTTATGTACAATGGAATATCACTCAGGCATGAAATCAACGTCATAAGGCTAGTAGCAGCATGATGAGTGGATTTAGGTACGACGATTCTAAGTGAAATAAGTCACACAGAAAGACACTTATCATAAGATATCACTTAGAGAGGGAATGTAAAAACCGCTACACTTGAACTGAATTACAAAACAGAACAGCGTCACACGTTTAGAAGACACACTATGGCTGCTTAACGGGAAAGGTGAGGTGGGTGATGCATAAAACAAGGGTTTCAAATTAGCTCAGATACCGTTCCATAAACCCAATATGTAATAGACAAGACCTACTCCTTGCTCAGTGAACTGGACTCAACACCCCCTGTTCACCGCCCAAGAATATATCTGACTAGGAAGAATCTTAAAACCAATGTATTGATATCCCTCTGTAAGTGAGTCAAGTGGGTGTAAAGCGGCATAAACACAGCAGTGAAAAGCAGCTAAACCCCATTATAAAAATCAATTACTTTTAAAAACCCGTGAAACAAAGACAGTGAAAGAGAGAGAAATTCTTACAAAATTCGTTCAGGGGCTGTGATGCCACCTGGATTGACCATCTCTAGACCCACAGCTGATTGAGACATAAGGGTGGACACTCTTGGGGCTGAGGGGTTTGGTGAGGTTGGGTGAGCAAACGCAGACCTTTTAAAGTAATACTGCGTGGTATCCATCCCATGGGTCCCAAATCTCCAGGTTCAAGGGCATCTTCCTACATGGAAAACATGCATGAGAAACCCAGAAGACGGTACACCGTGTGATCGGGAAAGGTTTCTAAAACGCACCTCATTTCTCATCTCCTTGTGCTCGGGTTGGCCATTACAGCCGCTTTACTAGCAATCTCCCTCCTTCGAGAATCAGCACCTTTAACCTCCTGTTCCGTACAGGTTGCAATTTGTCCTGAGGATGAACGGGAAGAGGGGGAACCAGTGAGACACTAGCTCTAGGTGTTGGGACAGGCACAGGTCACTCTATTTTCCCATCAGGAAGAAGAATTAACCACAGGCTCAGTCTGCCGCCCGGAACAAGAACAGAGCCTGAAGCAATCCTGCGCTTTTGCGGCCAGCTCCCAAGAAAGCGAGTTGAAAATTGGAGCTCAGGGGCACTGCAATTCACAAACCTGCAGAGTTAGAAATGATAACTCTCGTCCACAAATATATTGAGGGAAGGCAACGAAGAGGATTTGAAAGCAAGGCAGAATTGCAGGAAACAGATTTCAGGAGGTAGATTCGAATCGCCTTTAAAGCACAGGAAAAGCGGCAAAACCTCGACCATGATGCCCTTGGCCAAAAAGGGCGTATGCGTTTTTTCCTGAATATATTCAGGAAAAAACGCATACGCCCTTTTTGGCCAACCAAGCAACCTGGAAAGGCAAATCAGCGCTACAAACAAGTCTCGCTTCCCATCGGTCAAAAGGGCCATGCTGAATAAAGTGTCAAAACCAGAAATGCAGGACAGGCCATGGAGAAACGGGAGCCTTGCTACGCTGATGGCCGGGATAAAAATTGCTAACAGCCACTCTGGAGAAGTGTACGGTGTGTCCTGAAACATCTAAAAAACTCAGCTTAGAGAGCATAGGGCACTTCCACTCATGGGCGTAGAAATTGGGAAAACTAAAAATCAGCAAGACACAGGCACCCCAAAGTTTAGGGCTGCTCTGTTGACAAGAACCTCCACTTCGTTACACCTTAAATATCCCAGGAAAGAGAAAAATGGATAAGGAAGTTGTGGTCCTTATATACAATGGCATATCACTCAGCAATGAAATTAACGTCATAAGGCGAGTAGCAGCATGATGAGAGGATTTAAGTACGACGATTCTAAGTGAAATAAGTCACACAGAAAAAGACACTTATCATAAGATATCACTTATAGAGGGAATGTAAAAACCGCTACACTTGAACTGAATTACAAAACAGAACAGCGTCACACGTTTAGAAGACACACTATGGCTGCTTAACGGGAAAGGTGAGGTGGGGTGATGCAGAAAACAAGGGTTTCAAATCAGCTCAGATACCGTTCCATAAACCCAATATGTAATAGACAAGACCTACTCCTTGCTCACTGAACTGGACTCAACACCCCCTGTTCATCGCCCAAGAATATATCTGACTAGTAAGAATCTTAAAACCAATGTATTGATATCACTCTGTAAGTGAGTCAAGTGGGTGTAAAGCGGCATAAACACAGCAGTGAAAAGCAGCTAAACCCCATTATAAAAATCATTTACTTTTAAAAACCCGTGAAACATAGACAGTGAAAGAGAGAGAAATTCTTACAAAATTCGTTCAGGGGCTGTGATGCCACCTGGATTGACCATCTCTAGACCCACAGCTGATTGAGACATAAGGGTGGACACTCTTCGGGCTGAGAGGTTTGGTGAGGTTGGGTGAGCAAACGCAGACCCTTTAAAGTAATACTGCGTGGTACCCATCCCATGGGTCCCAAATCTCCAGGTTCAAGGGCATCTTCCTACATCGAAAACATGCATGAGAAACCCAGAAGATGGTACACCGTGTGATCGGGAAAGGTTTCTAAAACGCACCTCTTTTCTCATCTCCTTGTGCTCGGGTTGGCCATTACAGCCGCTTTACTAGCAATCTCCCTCTTTCGAGAATCAGCACCTTTAACCTCCTGTTCCGTACAGGTTGCAATTTATCCTGAGGATGAACGGGAAGAGGGGAACCAATGGGAGACTAGGTCTAGGTGTGGGGACAGGCACAGGTCACTCTATTTTCCTATCAGGAAGAAGAATTAACCACAGGCTCAGCCTGCCGCTCGGAACCACAATAGGGCCTGAAGCAATCCTGCGCTTTTGCGGCCAGCTCCCAAGAAAGCGAGTTGAAAAATGGAGCTCAGGGGCACTGCAATTCACAAACCTGCAGAGTTATAAATGATAACTCTCGTCCACAAATATATTGAGGGAAGGCAACGAAGAGGATTTGAAAGCAAGGCAGAATTGCAGGAAACAGATTTCAGGAGGTAGAGTCGAATCGCCTTTAAAGCACAGTAAAAGCGGCAAAACCTCGACCATGATGCCCTTGGCCAAAAAGGGCATATGCGTTTTTTCCTGAATATATTCAGGAAAAAACGCATACGCCCTTTTTGGCCAACCAAGCAACCTGGAAAGGCAAATCAGCGCTACAAACAAGTCTCGCTTCCCATCGGTCAAAAGGGCCATGCTGAATAAAGTGTCAAAACCAGAAATGCAGGACAGGCCATGGAGAAACGGGAGCCTTGCTACGCTGATGGGCGGGATGTAAATTGCC
The DNA here is from genome assembly GCF_028023285.1 of Balaenoptera ricei. Taxonomy (NCBI): domain Eukaryota; kingdom Metazoa; phylum Chordata; class Mammalia; order Artiodactyla; family Balaenopteridae; genus Balaenoptera; species Balaenoptera ricei. The sequence goes on from NC_082645.1 coordinate 24,746,484, forward strand.
AACAGCCACTCTGGAGAAGTGTACGGTGTGTCCTGAAACATCTAAAAAACTCAGCTTAGAGAGCATAGGGCACTTCCACTCATGGGCGTATAAATTGGGAAAACTAAAAATCAGCAAGACACAGGCACCCCAAAGTTTAGGGCTGCTCAGTTGACGAGAACCTCCACTTCTTTACACCTTAAATATCCCAGGAAAGAGAAAAACGGATAAAGAAGTTGTGGTCCTTATGTACAATGGAATATCACTCAGGCATGAAATCAACGTCATAAGGCTAGTAGCAGCATGATGAGAGGATTTAGGTTCGACGATTCTAAGTGAAATAAGTCACACAGAAAGACACTTATCGTAAGATATCACGTATAGAGGGAATGTAAAAACCGCTACACTTGAACTAAATTACAAAACAGAACAGAGTCCCACGTTTAGAAAACACAGTATGGCTGCTTAACGGGAACGGTGAGGTGGGGTGACGCATAAAACAAGGGTTTCAAATTAGCTCAGATAGCGTTCAATAAACCCAATATGTAATAGCCAAGACCTACTCCTTGCTCAGTGAACTGGACGCAAAAACCCCGTATTCACCGCCCAAGAATATATCTGACTAGGAAGAATCTTCAAATCTATGTATTGATATCTCTCTGTAATTGAGTCAAGTGGGTGTAAAGCAGCATAAACACAGCAGTGAAAAGCAGCTAAACCCCATTATAAAAATCAATTACTTTTAAAAACCCGTGAAACAAAGACAGTGAAAGAGAGAGAAATTCTTACAAAATTCGTTCAGGGGCTGTGATGCCACCTGGATTGACCATCTCTAGACCCACAGCTGATTGAGTCATAAGGGTGGACACTCTTCGGGCTGAGAGGTTTGCTGAGGTTGGGTGAGCAAACGCAGACCCTTTAAAGTAATACTGCGTGGTACCCATCCCATGGGTCCAAAATCTCCAGGTTCAAGGGCATCTTCCTACATCGAAAACATGCATGAGAAACCCAGAAGACGGTACACCGTGTGATCGGGAACGGTTTCTAAAACGCACCTTATTTCTCATCTCCTTGTGCTCGGGTTGGCCATTACAGTCACTTTACTAGCAATCTCCCTCCTTGGAGAATCAGCACCTTTAACCTCCTGTTCCGTACAGGTTGCAATTTGTCCTGAGGATGAACGGGAAGGGGGGGAACCAATGAGAGACTAGCTCTAGGTGTTGGGACAGCCACAGGTCACTCTATTTTCCCATCAGGAAGAAGAATTAACCAGAGGCTCAGCCTGCCGCCTGGAAGCAGAACAGGGCCTGAAGCAATCCTGTGCTTTTGCGGCCAGCTGCCAAAAAAGCGAGTTGAAAAATCGAGCTCAGGGGCACTGCAATTCACAAACCTGCAGATTTAGAAATGATAACTCTCGTCCACAAATATATTGAGGGAAGGCAACGAAGAGGATTTGAAAGCAAGGCAGAATTGCAGGAAACAGATTTCAGGAGGTAGATTCGAATCGCCTTTAAAGCACAGGAAAAGCGGCAAAACCTCGACCATGATGCCCTTGGCCAAAAAGGGCGTATGCGTTTTTTCCTGAATATATTCAGGAAAAAACGCATACGCCCTTTTTGGCTAACCAAGCAACCTGGAAAGGCAAATCAGCGCTACAAAGAAGTCTCGCTTCCCATCGGTCAAAAGGGCCATGCTGAATAAAGTGTCAAAACCAGAAATGCAGGACAGGCCATGGAGAAACGGGAGCCTTGCTACGCTGAAGGGCGGGATGTAAATTGCCAACAGCCACTCTGGAGAAGTGTACGGTGTGTCCTGAAACATCTAAAAAACTCAGCTTAGAGAGCATAGGGCACTTCCACTCATGGGCGTAGAAATTGGGAAAACTAAAAATCAGCAAGACACAGGCACCCCAAAGTTTAGGGCTGCTCTGTTGACAAGAACCTCCACTTCGTTACACCTTAAATATCCCAGGAAAGAGAAAAATGGATAAGGAAGTTGTGGTCCATATGTACAATGGCATATCACTCAGCCATGAAATTAACGTCATAAGGCTAGTAGCAGCATGATGAGAGGATTTAGGTACGACGATTCTAAGTGAAATAAGTCTCACAGAAAAAGACACTTATCATAAGATATCACTTATAGAGGGAATGTAAAAACCGCTACACTTGAACTGAATTACAAAACAGAACAGCGTCACACGTTTAGAAGACACACTATGGCTGCTTAACGGGAAAGGTGAGGTGGGGTGATGCATAAAACAAGGGTTTCAAATTAGCTCAGATACCGTTCCATAAACCCAATATGTAATAGACAAGACCTACTCCTTGCTCAGTGAACTGGACTCAACACCCCCTGTTCACCGCCCAAGAATATATCTGACTAGTAAGACTCTTAAAACCAATGTATTGATATCTCTCTGTAAGTGAGTCAAGTGGGTGTAAAGCGGCATAAACACAGCAGTGAAAAGCAGCTAAACCCCATTATAAAAATCAATTACTTTTTAAAACCCGTGAAACAAAGACAGTGAAAGAGAGAGAAATTCATACAGAATTCGTTCAGGGGCTGGGATGCCACCTTTATTGACCATCTCTAGACCCACAGCTGATTGAGACATAAGGGTGGACACTCTTCGGGCTGAGAGGTTTGGTGAGGTTGGGTGAGCAAACGCAGACCCTTTAAAGTAATACTGCGTAGTACCCATCCCATGGGTCCAAAATCTCCAGGTTCAAGGGCATCTTCCTACATCAAAAACATGCATGAGAAACCCAGAAGATGGTACACCGTGTGATCGGGAAAGGTTTCTAAAACGCACCTCATTTCTCATCTCCTTGTGCTCGGGCTCACCATTACAGCCGCTTTACTAGCAATCTCCCTCCTTGGAGAATGAGCACCTTTAACCTCCTGTTCCGTACAGGTTGCAAATTTGTCCTGAGGATGAACGGGAAGAGGGGGAACCAATGAGAGACTAGGTCTAGGTGTGGGGACAGGCACAGGTCACTCTATTTTCCCATCAGGAAGAAGAATTAACCACAGGCTCAGCCTGCCGCCTGGAACCACAATAGGGCCTGAAGCAATCCTGCGCTTTTGCGGCCAGCTCCCAAGAAAGCGAGTTGAAAAATGGAGCTCAGGGGCACTGCAATTCACAAACCTGCAGAGTTATAAATGATAACTCTCGTCCACAAATATATTGAGGGAAGGCAACGAAGAGGATTTGAAAGCAAGGCAGAATTGCAGGAAACAGATTTCAGGAGGTAGATTCGAATCGCCTTTAAAGCACAGGAAAAGCGGCAAAACCTCGACCATGATGCCCTTGGCCAAAAAGGGCGTATGCGTTTTTTCCTGAATATATTCAGGAAAAAACGCATACGCCCTTTTTGGCTAACCAAGCAACCTGGAAAGGCAAATCAGCGCTACAAAGAAGTCTCGCTTCCCATCGGTCAAAAGGGCCATGCTGAATAAAGTGTCAAAACCACAAATGCAGGACAGGCCATGGAGAAACGGGAGCCTTGCTACGCTGAAGGGCGGGATGTAAATTGCCAACAGCCACTCTGGAGAAGTGTACGGTGTGTCCTGAAACATCTAAAAAACTCAGCTTAGAGAGCATAGGGCACTTCCACTCATGGGCGTAGAAATTGGGAAAACTAAAAATCAGCAAGACACAGGCACCCCAAAGTTTAGGGCTGCTCTGTTGACAAGAACCTCCACTTCGTTACACCTTAAATATCCCAGGAAAGAGAAAAATGGATAAGGAAGTTGTGGTCCTTATGTACAATGGCATATCACTCAGCCATGAAATTAACGTCATAAGGCTAGTAGCAGCATGATGAGAGGATTTAGGTACGACGATTCTAAGTGAAATAAGTCTCACAGAAAAAGACACTTATCATAAGATATCACTTATAGAGGGAATGTAAAAACCGCTACACTTGAACTGAATTACAAAACAGAACAGCGTCACACGTTTAGAAGACACACTATGGCTGCTTAACGGGAAAGGTGAGGTGGGGTGATGCATAAAACAAGGGTTTCAAATTAGCTCAGATACCGTTCCATAAACCCAATATGTAATAGACAAGACCTACTCCTTGCTCAGTGAACTGGACTCAACACCCCCTGTTCACCGCCCAAGAATATATCTGACTAGTAAGACTCTTAAAACCAATGTATTGATATCTCTCTGTAAGTGAGTCAAGTGGGTGTAAAGCGGCATAAACACAGCAGTGAAAAGCAGCTAAACCCCATTATAAAAATCAATTACTTTTTAAAACCCGTGAAACAAAGACAGTGAAAGAGAGAGAAATTCATACAGAATTCGTTCAGGGGCTGGGATGCCACCTTTATTGACCATCTCTAGACCCACAGCTGATTGAGACATAAGGGTGGACACTCTTCGGGCTGAGAGGTTTGGTGAGGTTGGGTGAGCAAACGCAGACCCTTTAAAGTAATACTGCGTAGTACCCATCCCATGGGTCCAAAATCTCCAGGTTCAAGGGCATCTTCCTACATCAAAAACATGCATGAGAAACCCAGAAGATGGTACACCGTGTGATCGGGAAAGGTTTCTAAAACGCACCTCATTTCTCATCTCCTTGTGCTCGGGCTCACCATTACAGCCGCTTTACTAGCAATCTCCCTCCTTGGAGAATGAGCACCTTTAACCTCCTGTTCCGTACAGGTTGCAAATTTGTCCTGAGGATGAACGGGAAGAGGGGGAACCAATGAGAGACTAGGTCTAGGTGTGGGGACAGGCACAGGTCACTCTATTTTCCCATCAGGAAGAAGAATTAACCACAGGCTCAGCCTGCCGCCTGGAACCACAATAGGGCCTGAAGCAATCCTGCGCTTTTGCGGCAAGCTCCCAAGAAAGCGAGTTGAAAAAGGGAGCTCAGGGGCATTGCAATTCACAAACCTGCAGAGTTATAAATGATAACTCTCGTCCACAAATATATTGAGGGAAGGCAACGAAGAGGATTTGAAAGCAAGGCAGAATTGCAGGAAACAGATTTCAGGAGGTAGATTCGAATCGCCTTTAAAGCACAGGAAAGCGGCAAAACCTCGACCATGATGCCCTTGGCCAAAAAGGGCGTATGCGTTTTTTCCTGAATATATTCAGGAAAAAACGCATACGCCCTTTTTGGCCAACCAAGCAACCTGGAAAGGCAAATCAGCGCTACAAAGAAGTCTCGCTTCCCATCGGTCAAAAGGGCCATGCTGAATAAAGTGTCAAACCCAGAAATGCAGGACAGGCCATGGAGAAACGGGAGCCTTGCTACGCTGATGGGCGGGATGTAAATTGCCAACAGCCACTCTGGAGAAGTGTACGGTGTGTCCTGAAACACCTAAAAAACTCAGCTTAGAGAGCATAGGGCACTTCCACTCATGGGCGTATAAATTGGGAAAACTAAAAATCAGCAAGACACAGGCACCCCAAAGTTTAGGGCTGCTCAGTTGACGAGAACCTCCACTTCGTTACACCTTAAATATCCCAGGAAAGAGAAAAACGGATAAAGAAGTTGTGGTCCTTATGTACAATGGAATATCACTCAGGCATGAAATCAACGTCATAAGGCTAGTAGCAGCATGATGAGTGGATTTAGGTACGACGATTCTAAGTGAAATAAGTCACACAGAAAGACACTTATCGTAAGATATCACGTATAGAGGGAATGTAAAAACCGCTACACTTGAACTAAATTACAAAACAGAACAGAGTCCCACGTTTAGAAAACACAGTATGGCTGCTTAACGGGAACGGTGAGGTGGGGTGACGCATAAAACAAGGGTTTCAAATTAGCTCAGATAGCGTTCAATAAACCCAATATGTAATAGCCAAGACCTACTCCTTGCTCAGTGAACTGGACGCAAAAACCCCGTATTCACCGCCCAAGAATATATCTGACTAGGAAGAATCTTCAAATCTATGTATTGATATCTCTCTGTAATTGAGTCAAGTGGGTGTAAAGCAGCATTATCACAGCAGTGAAAAGCAGCTAAACCCCATTATAAAAATCAATTACTTTTAAAAACCCGTGAAACAAAGACAGTGAAAGAGAGAGAAATTCTTACAAAATTCGTTCAGGGGCTGTGATGCCACCTGGATTGACCATCTCTAGACCCACAGCTGATTGAGTCATAAGGGTGGACACTCTTCGGGCTGAGAGGTTTGCTGAGGTTGGGTGAGCAAACGCAGACCCTTTAAAGTAATACTGCGTGGTACCCATCCCATGGGTCCAAAATCTCCAGGTTCAAGGGCATCTTCCTACATCGAAAACATGCATGAGAAACCCAGAAGACGGTACACCGTGTGATCGGGAACGGTTTCTAAAACGCACCTTATTTCTCATCTCCTTGTGCTCGGGTTGGCCATTACAGTCACTTTACTAGCAATCTCCCTCCTTGGAGAATCAGCACCTTTAACCTCCTGTTCCGTACAGGTTGCAATTTGTCCTGAGGATGAACGGGAAGGGGGGGAACCAATGAGAGACTAGCTCTAGGTGTTGGGACAGCCACAGGTCACTCTATTTTCCCATCAGGAAGAAGAATTAACCAGAGGCTCAGCCTGCCGCCTGGAAGCAGAACAGGGCCTGAAGCAATCCTGTGCTTTTGCGGCCAGCTGCCAAAAAAGCGAGTTGAAAAATCGAGCTCAGGGGCACTGCAATTCACAAACCTGCAGAGTTAGAAATGATAACTCTCGTCCACAAATATATTGAGGGAAGGCAACGAAGAGGATTTGAAAGCAAGGCAGAATTGCAGGAAACAGATTTCAGGAGGTAGATTCGAATCGCCTTTAAAGCACAGGAAAAGCGGCAAAACCTCGACCATGATGCCCTTGGCCAAAAAGGGCGTATGCGTTTTTTCCTGAATATATTCAGGAAAAAACGCATACGCCCTTTTTGGCTAACCAAGCAACCTGGAAAGGCAAATCAGCGCTACAAAGAAGTCTCGCTTCCCATCGGTCAAAAGGGCCATGCTGAATAAAGTGTCAAAACCAGAAATGCAGGACAGGCCATGGAGAAACGGGAGCCTTGCTACGCTGAAGGGCGGGATGTAAATTGCCAACAGCCACTCTGGAGAAGTGTACGGTGTGTCCTGAAACATCTAAAAAACTCAGCTTAGAGAGCATAGGGCACTTCCACTCATGGGCGTAGAAATTGGGAAAACTAAAAATCAGCAAGACACAGGCACCCCAAAGTTTAGGGCTGCTCTGTTGACAAGAACCTCCACTTCGTTACACCTTAAATATCCCAGGAAAGAGAAAAATGGATAAGGAAGTTGTGGTCCATATGTACAATGGCATATCACTCAGCCATGAAATTAACGTCATAAGGCTAGTAGCAGCATGATGAGAGGATTTAGGTACGACGATTCTAAGTGAAATAAGTCTCACAGAAAAAGACACTTATCATAAGATATCACTTATAGAGGGAATGTAAAAACCGCTACACTTGAACTGAATTACAAAACAGAACAGCGTCACACGTTTAGAAGACACACTATGGCTGCTTAACGGGAAAGGTGAGGTGGGGTGATGCATAAAACAAGGGTTTCAAATTAGCTCAGATACCGTTCCATAAACCCAATATGTAATAGACAAGACCTACTCCTTGCTCAGTGAACTGGACTCAACACCCCCTGTTCACCGCCCAAGAATATATCTGACTAGTAAGACTCTTAAAACCAATGTATTGATATCTCTCTGTAAGTGAGTCAAGTGGGTGTAAAGCGGCATAAACACAGCAGTGAAAAGCAGCTAAACCCCATTATAAAAATCAATTACTTTTTAAAACCCGTGAAACAAAGACAGTGAAAGAGAGAGAAATTCATACAGAATTCGTTCAGGGGCTGGGATGCCACCTTTATTGACCATCTCTAGACCCACAGCTGATTGAGACATAAGGGTGGACACTCTTCGGGCTGAGAGGTTTGGTGAGGTTGGGTGAGCAAACGCAGACCCTTTAAAGTAATACTGCGTAGTACCCATCCCATGGGTCCAAAATCTCCAGGTTCAAGGGCATCTTCCTACATCAAAAACATGCATGAGAAACCCAGAAGATGGTACACCGTGTGATCGGGAAAGGTTTCTAAAACGCACCTCATTTCTCATCTCCTTGTGCTCGGGCTCACCATTACAGCCGCTTTACTAGCAATCTCCCTCCTTGGAGAATGAGCACCTTTAACCTCCTGTTCCGTACAGGTTGCAAATTTGTCCTGAGGATGAACGGGAAGAGGGGGAACCAATGAGAGACTAGGTCTAGGTGTGGGGACAGGCACAGGTCACTCTATTTTCCCATCAGGAAGAAGAATTAACCACAGGCTCAGCCTGCCGCCTGGAACCACAATAGGGCCTGAAGCAATCCTGCGCTTTTGCGGCCAGCTCCCAAGAAAGCGAGTTGAAAAATGGAGCTCAGGGGCACTGCAATTCACAAACCTGCAGAGTTATAAATGATAACTCTCGTCCACAAATATATTGAGGGAAGGCAACGAAGAGGATTTGAAAGCAAGGCAGAATTGCAGGAAACAGATTTCAGGAGGTAGATTCGAATCGCCTTTAAAGCACAGGAAAAGCGGCAAAACCTCGACCATGATGCCCTTGGCCAAAAAGGGCGTATGCGTTTTTTCCTGAATATATTCAGGAAAAAACGCATACGCCCTTTTTGGCTAACCAAGCAACCTGGAAAGGCAAATCAGCGCTACAAAGAAGTCTCGCTTCCCATCGGTCAAAAGGGCCATGCTGAATAAAGTGTCAAAACCAGAAATGCAGGACAGGCCATGGAGAAACGGGAGCCTTGCTACGCTGAAGGGCGGGATGTAAATTGCCAACAGCCACTCTGGAGAAGTGTACGGTGTGTCCTGAAACATCTAAAAAACTCAGCTTAGAGAGCATAGGGCACTTCCACTCATGGGCGTAGAAATTGGGAAAACTAAAAATCAGCAAGACACAGGCACCCCAAAGTTTAGGGCTGCTCTGTTGACAAGAACCTCCACTTCGTTACACCTTAAATATCCCAGGAAAGAGAAAAATGGATAAGGAAGTTGTGGTCCTTATGTACAATGGCATATCACTCAGCCATGAAATTAACGTCATAAGGCTAGTAGCAGCATGATGAGAGGATTTAGGTACGACGATTCTAAGTGAAATAAGTCTCACAGAAAAAGACACTTATCATAAGATATCACTTATAGAGGGAATGTAAAAACCGCTACACTTGAACTGAATTACAAAACAGAACAGCGTCACACGTTTAGAAGACACACTATGGCTGCTTAACGGGAAAGGTGAGGTGGGGTGATGCATAAAACAAGGGTTTCAAATTAGCTCAGATACCGTTCCATAAACCCAATATGTAATAGACAAGACCTACTCCTTGCTCAGTGAACTGGACTCAACACCCCCTGTTCACCGCCCAAGAATATATCTGACTAGTAAGACTCTTAAAACCAATGTATTGATATCTCTCTGTAAGTGAGTCAAGTGGGTGTAAAGCGGCATAAACACAGCAGTGAAAAGCAGCTAAACCCCATTATAAAAATCAATTACTTTTTAAAACCCGTGAAACAAAGACAGTGAAAGAGAGAGAAATTCATACAGAATTCGTTCAGGGGCTGGGATGCCACCTTTATTGACCATCTCTAGACCCACAGCTGATTGAGACATAAGGGTGGACACTCTTCGGGCTGAGAGGTTTGGTGAGGTTGGGTGAGCAAACGCAGACCCTTTAAAGTAATACTGCGTAGTACCCATCCCATGGGTCCAAAATCTCCAGGTTCAAGGGCATCTTCCTACATCAAAAACATGCATGAGAAACCCAGAAGATGGTACACCGTGTGATCGGGAAAGGTTTCTAAAACGCACCTCATTTCTCATCTCCTTGTGCTCGGGCTCACCATTACAGCCGCTTTACTAGCAATCTCCCTCCTTGGAGAATGAGCACCTTTAACCTCCTGTTCCGTACAGGTTGCAAATTTGTCCTGAGGATGAACGGGAAGAGGGGGAACCAATGAGAGACTAGGTCTAGGTGTGGGGACAGGCACAGGTCACTCTATTTTCCCATCAGGAAGAAGAATTAACCACAGGCTCAGCCTGCCGCCTGGAACCACAATAGGGCCTGAAGCAATCCTGCGCTTTTGCGGCAAGCTCCCAAGAAAGCGAGTTGAAAAATGGAGCTCAGGGGCATTGCAATTCACAAACCTGCAGAGTTATAAATGATAACTCTCGTCCACAAATATATTGAGGGAAGGCAACGAAGAGGATTTGAAAGCAAGGCAGAATTGCAGGAAACAGATTTCAGGAGGTAGATTCGAATCGCCTTTAAAGCACAGGAAAAGCGGCAAAACCTCGACCATGATGCCCTTGGCCAAAAAGGGCGTATGCGTTTTTTCCTGAATATATTCAGGAAAAAACGCATACGCCCTTTTTGGCCAACCAAGCAACCTGGAAAGGCAAATCAGCGCTACAAAGAAGTCTCGCTTCCCATCGGTCAAAAGGGCCATGCTGAATAAAGTGTCAAACCCAGAAATGCAGGACAGGCCATGGAGAAACGGGAGCCTTGCTACGCTGATGGGCGGGATGTAAATTGCCAACAGCCACTCTGGAGAAGTGTACGGTGTGTCCTGAAACACCTAAAAAACTCAGCTTAGAGAGCATAGGGCACTTCCACTCATGGGCGTATAAATTGGGAAAACTAAAAATCAGCAAGACACAGGCACCCCAAAGTTTAGGGCTGCTCAGTTGACGAGAACCTCCACTTCGTTACACCTTAAATATCCCAGGAAAGAGAAAAACGGATAAAGAAGTTGTGGTCCTTATGTACAATGGAATATCACTCAGGCATGAAATCAACGTCATAAGGCTAGTAGCAGCATGATGAGTGGATTTAGGTACGACGATTCTAAGTGAAATAAGTCACACAGAAAGACACTTATCATAAGATATCACTTAGAGAGGGAATGTAAAAACCGCTACACTTGAACTGAATTACAAAACAGAACAGCGTCACACGTTTAGAAGACACACTATGGCTGCTTAACGGGAAAGGTGAGGTGGGTGATGCATAAAACAAGGGTTTCAAATTAGCTCAGATACCGTTCCATAAACCCAATATGTAATAGACAAGACCTACTCCTTGCTCAGTGAACTGGACTCAACACCCCCTGTTCACCGCCCAAGAATATATGTGACTAGTAAGAATCTTAAAACCAATGTATTGATATCCCTCTGTAAGTGAGTCAAGTGGGTGTAAAGCGGCATAAACACAGCAGTGAAAAGCAGCTAAACCCCATTATAAAAATCAATTACTTTTAAAAACCCGTGAAACAAAGACAGTGAAAGAGAGAGAAATTCTTACAAAATTCGTTCAGGGGCTGTGATGCCACCTGGATTGACCATCTCTAGACCCACAGCTGATTGAGACATAAGGGTGGACACTCTTGGGGCTGAGGGGTTTGGTGAGGTTGGGTGAGCAAACGCAGACCCTTTAAAGTAATACTGCGTGGTATCCATCCCATGGGTCCCAAATCTCCAGGTTCAAGGGCATCTTCCTACATGGAAAACATGCATGAGAAACCCAGAAGACGGTACACCGTGTGATCGGGAAAGGTTTCTAAAACGCACCTCATTTCTCATCTCCTTGTGCTCGGGTTGGCCATTACAGCCGCTTTACTAGCAATCTCCCTCCTTCGAGAATCAGCACCTTTAACCTCCTGTTCCGTACAGGTTGCAATTTGTCCTGAGGATGAACGGGAAGAGGGGGAACCAGTGAGACACTAGCTCTAGGTGTTGGGACAGGCACAGGTCACTCTATTTTCCCATCAGGAAGAAGAATTAACCACAGGCTCAGTCTGCCGCCCGGAACAAGAACAGAGCCTGAAGCAATCCTGCGCTTTTGCGGCCAGCTCCCAAGAAAGCGAGTTGAAAATTGGAGCTCAGGGGCACTGCAATTCACAAACCTGCAGAGTTAGAAATGATAACTCTCGTCCACAAATATATTGAGGGAAGGCAACGAAGAGGATTTGAAAGCAAGGCAGAATTGCAGGAAACAGATTTCAGGAGGTAGATTCGAATCGCCTTTAAAGCACAGGAAAAGCGGCAAAACCTCGACCATGATGCCCTTGGCCAAAAAGGGCGTATGCGTTTTTTCCTGAATATATTCAGGAAAAAACGCATACGCCCTTTTTGGCCAACCAAGCAACCTGGAAAGGCAAATCAGCGCTACAAAGAAGTCTCGCTTCCCATCGGTCAAAAGGGCCATGCTGAATAAAGTGTCAAAACCAGAAATGCAGGACAGGCCATGGAGAAACGGGAGCCTTGCTACGCTGATGGGCGGGATGTAAATTGCCAACAGCCACTCTGGAGAAGTGTACGGTGTGTCCTGAAACGTCTAAAAAACTCAGCTTAGAGAGCATAGGGCACTTCCACTCATGGGCGTATAAATTGGGAAAACTAAAAATCAGCAAGACACAGGCACCCCAAAGTTTAGGGCTGCTCTGTTGACAAGAACCTCCACTTCGTTACACCTTAAATATCCCAGGAAAGAGAAAAATGGATAAGGAAGTTGTGGTCCTTATATACAATGGCATATCACTCAGCAATGAAATTAACGTCATAAGGCGAGTAGCAGCATGATGAGAGGATTTAAGTACGACGATTCTAAGTGAAATAAGTCACACAGAAAAAGACACTTATCATAAGATATCACTTATAGAGGGAATGTAAAAACCGCTACACTTGAACTGAATTACAAAACAGAACAGCGTCACACGTTTAGAAGACACACTATGGCTGCTTAACGGGAAAGGTGAGGTGGGGTGATGCAGAAAACAAGGGTTTCAAATCAGCTCAGATACCGTTCCATAAACCCAATATGTAATAGACAAGACCTACTCCTTGCTCACTGAACTGGACTCAACACCCCCTGTTCATCGCCCAAGAATATATCTGACTAGTAAGAATCTTAAAACCAATGTATTGATATCACTCTGTAAGTGAGTCAGGTGGGTGTAAAGCGGCATAAACACAGCAGTGAAAAGCAGCTAAACCCCATTATAAAAATCAATTACTTTTAAAAACCCGTGAAACAAAGACAGTGAAAGAGAGAGAAATTCTTACAAAATTCGTTCAGGGTCTGTGATGCCACCTGGATTGACCATCTCTAGACCCACAGCTGATTGAGACATAAGGGTGGACACTCTTCGGGCTGAGAGGTTTGGTGAGGTTGGGTGAGCAAACGCAGACCCTTTAAAGTAATACTGCGTGGTACCCATCCCATGGGTCCCAAATCTCCAGGTTCAAGGGCATCTTCCTACATCGAAAACATGCATGAGAAACCCAGAAGATGGTACACCGTGTGATCGGGAAAGGTTTCTAAAACGCACCTCATTTCTCATCTCCTTGTGCTCGGGTTGGCCATTACAGCCGCTTTACTAGCAACCTCCCTCTTTCGAGAATCAGCACCTTTAACCTCCTGTTCCGTACAGGTTGCAATTTATCCTGAGGATGAACGGGAAGAGGGGGAACCAATGAGAGACTAGGTCTAGGTGTGGGGACAGGCACAGGTCACTCTATTTTCCTATCAGGAAGAAGAATTAACCACAGGCTCAGCCTGCCGCTCGGAACCACAATAGGGCCTGAAGCAATCCTGCGCTTTTGCGGCCAGCTCCCAAGAAAGCGAGTTGAAAAATGGAGCTCAGGGGCACTGCAATTCACAAACCTGCAGAGTTATAAATGATAACTCTCGTCCACAAATATATTGAGGGAAGGCAACGAAGAGGATTTGAAAGCAAGGCAGAATTGCAGGAAACAGATTTCAGGAGGTAGAGTCGAATCGCCTTTAAAGCACAGTAAAAGCGGCAAAACCTCGACCATGATGCCCTTGGCCAAAAAGGGCGTATGCGTTTTTTCCTGAATATATTCAGGAAAAAACGCATACGCCCTTTTTGGCCAACCAAGCAACCTGGAAAGGCAAATCAGCGCTACAAACAAGTCTCGCTTCCCATCGGTCAAAAGGGCCATGCTGAATAAAGTGTCAAAACCAGAAATGCAGGACAGGCCATGGAGAAACGGGAGCCTTGCTACGCTGATGGGCGGGATGTAAATTGCCAACAGCCACTCTGGAGAAGTGTACGGTGTGTCCTGAAACATCTAAAAACCTCAGCTTAGAGAGCATAGGGCACTTCCACTCATGGGCGTATAAATTGGGAAAACTAAAAATCAGCAAGACACAGGCACCCCAAAGTTTAGGGCTGCTCAGTTGACGAGAACCTCCACTTCTTTACACCTTAAATATCCCAGGAAAGAGAAAAACGGATAAAGAAGTTGTGGTCCTTATGTACAATGGAATATCACTCAGGCATGAAATCAACGTCATAAGGCTAGTAGCAGCATGATGAGTGGATTTAGGTACGACGATTCTAAGTGAAATAAGTCACACAGAAAGACACTTATCGTAAGATATCACGTATAGAGGGAATGTAAAAACCGCTACACTTGAACTAAATTACAAAACAGAACAGAGTCCCACGTTTAGAAAACACAGTATGGCTGCTTAACGGGAACGGTGAGGTGGGGTGACGCATAAAACAAGGGTTTCAAATTAGCTCAGATAGCGTTCAATAAACCCAATATGTAATAGCCAAGACCTACTCCTTGCTCAGTGAACTGGACGCAAAAACCCCGTATTCACCGCCCAAGAATATATCTGACTAGGAAGAATCTTCAAATCTATGTATTGATATCTCTCTGTAATTGAGTCAAGTGGGTGTAAAGCAGCATAAACACAGCAGTGAAAAGCAGCTAAACCCCATTATAAAAGTCAATTACTTTTAAAAACCCGTGAAACAAAGACAGTGAAAGAGAGAGAAATTCTTACAAAATTCGTTCAGGGGCTGTGATGCCACCTGGATTGACCATCTCTAGACCCACAGCTGATTGAGTCATAAGGGTGGACACTCTTCGGGCTGAGAGGTTTGCTGAGGTTGGGTGAGCAAACGCAGACCCTTTAAAGTAATACTGCGTGGTACCCATCCCATGGGTCCAAAATCTCCAGGTTCAAGGGCATCTTCCTACATCGAAAACATGCATGAGAAACCCAGAAGACGGTACACCGTGTGATCGGGAACGGTTTCTAAAACGCACCTTATTTCTCATCTCCTTGTGCTCGGGTTGGCCATTACAGTCACTTTACTAGCAATCTCCCTCCTTGGAGAATCAGCACCTTTAACCTCCTGTTCCGTACAGGTTGCAATTTGTCCTGAGGATGAACGGGAAGGGGGGGAACCAATGAGAGACTAGCTCTAGGTGTTGGGACAGCCACAGGTCACTCTATTTTCCCATCAGGAAGAAGAATTAACCAGAGGCTCAGCCTGCCGCCTGGAAGCAGAACAGGGCCTGAAGCAATCCTGTGCTTTTGCGGCCAGCTGCCAAAAAAGCGAGTTGAAAAATCGAGCTCAGGGGCACTGCAATTCACAAACCTGCAGAGTTAGAAATGATAACTCTCGTCCACAAATATATTGAGGGAAGGCAACGAAGAGGATTTGAAAGCAAGGCAGAATTGCAGGAAACAGATTTCAGGAGGTAGATTCGAATCGCCTTTAAAGCACAGGAAAAGCGGCAAAACCTCGACCATGATGCCCTTGGCCAAAAAGGGCGTATGCGTTTTTTCCTGAATATATTCAGGAAAAAACGCATACGCCCTTTTTGGCTAACCAAGCAACCTGGAAAGGCAAATCAGCGCTACAAAGAAGTCTCGCTTCCCATCGGTCAAAAGGGCCATGCTGAATAAAGTGTCAAAACCAGAAATGCAGGACAGGCCATGGAGAAACGGGAGCCTTGCTACGCTGATGGGCGGGATGTAAATTGCCAACAGCCACTCTGGAGAGGTGTACGGTGTGTCCTGAAACATCTAAAAAACTCAGCTTAGAGAGCATAGGGCACTTCCACTCATGGGCGTATAAATTGGGAAAACTAAAAATCAGCAAGACACAGGCACCCCAAAGTTTAGGGCTGCTCTGTTGACAAGAACCTCCACTTCGTTACACCTTAAATATCCCAGGAAAGAGAAAAATGGATAAGGAAGTTGTGGTCCTTATGTACAATGGCATATCACTCAGCCATGAAATTAACGTCATAAGGCTAGTAGCAGCATGATGAGAGGATTTAGGTACGACGATTCTAAGTGAAATAAGTCTCACAGAAAAAGACACTTATCATAAGATATCACTTATAGAGGGAATGTAAAAACCGCTACACTTGAACTGAATTACAAAACAGAACAGCGTCACACGTTTAGAAGACACACTATGGCTGCTTAACGGGAAAGGTGAGGTGGGGTGATGCATAAAACAAGGGTTTCAAATTAGCTCAGATACCGTTCCATAAACCCAATATGTAATAGACAAGACCTACTCCTTGCTCAGTGAACTGGACTCAACACCCCCTGTTCACCGCCCAAGAATATATCTGACTAGTAAGACTCTTAAAACCAATGTATTGATATCTCTCTGTAAGTGAGTCAAGTGGGTGTAAAGCGGCATAAACACAGCAGTGAAAAGCAGCTAAACCCCATTATAAAAATCAATTACTTTTTAAAACCCGTGAAACAAAGACAGTGAAAGAGAGAGAAATTCATACAGAATTCGTTCAGGGGCTGGGATGCCACCTTTATTGACCATCTCTAGACCCACAGCTGATTGAGACATAAGGGTGGACACTCTTCGGGCTGAGAGGTTTGGTGAGGTTGGGTGAGCAAACGCAGACCCTTTAAAGTAATACTGCGTAGTACCCATCCCATGGGTCCAAAATCTCCAGGTTCAAGGGCATCTTCCTACATCAAAAACATGCATGAGAAACCCAGAAGATGGTACACCGTGTGATCGGGAAAGGTTTCTAAAACGCACCTCATTTCTCATCTCCTTGTGCTCGGGCTCACCATTACAGCCGCTTTACTAGCAATCTCCCTCCTTGGAGAATGAGCACCTTTAACCTCCTGTTCCGTACAGGTTGCAAATTTGTCCTGAGGATGAACGGGAAGAGGGGGAACCAATGAGAGACTAGGTCTAGGTGTGGGGACAGGCACAGGTCACTCTATTTTCCCATCAGGAAGAAGAATTAACCACAGGCTCAGCCTGCCGCCTGGAACCACAATAGGGCCTGAAGCAATCCTGCGCTTTTGCGGCAAGCTCCCAAGAAAGCGAGTTGAAAAATGGAGCTCAGGGGCACTGCAATTCACAAACCTGCAGAGTTAGAAATGATAACTCTCGTCCACAAATATATTGAGGGAAGGCAACGAAGAGGATTTGAAAGCAAGGCAGAATTGCAGGAAACAGATTTCAGGAGGTAGATTCGAATCGCCTTTAAAGCACAGGAAAAGCGGCAAAACCTCGACCATGATGCCCTTGGCCAAAAAGGGCGTATGCGTTTTTTCCTGAATATATTCAGGAAAAAACGCATACGCCCTTTTTGGCCAACCAAGCAACCTGGAAAGGCAAATCAGCGCTACAAAGAAGTCTCGCTTCCCATCGGTCAAAAGGGCCATGCTGAATAAAGTGTCAAAACCAGAAATGCAGGACAGGCCATGGAGAAACGGGAGCCTTGCTACGCTGAAGGGCGGGATGTAAATTGCCAACAGCCACTCTGGAGAAGTGTACGGTGTGTCCTGAAACATCTAAAAAACTCAGCTTAGAGAGCATAGGGCACTTCCACTCATGGGCGTATAAATTGGCAAAACTAAAAATCAGCAAGACACAGGCACCCCAAAGTTTAGGGCTGCTCTGTTGACAAGAACCTCCACTTCGTTACACCTTAAATATCCCAGGAAAGAGAAAAATGGATAAGGAAGTTGTGGTCCTTATATACAATGGCATATCACTCAGCAATGAAATTAACGTCATAAGGCGAGTAGCAGCATGATGAGAGGATTTAAGTACGACGATTCTAAGTGAAATAAGTCACACAGAAAAAGACACTTATCATAAGATATCACTTATAGAGGGAATGTAAAAACCGCTACACTTGAACTGAATTACAAAACAGAACAGCGTCACACGTTTAGAAGACACACTATGGCTGCTTAACGGGAAAGGTGAGGTGGGGTGATGCAGAAAACAAGGGTTTCAAATCAGCTCAGATACCGTTCCATAAACCCAATATGTAATAGACAAGACCTACTCCTTGCTCACTGAACTGGACTCAACACCCCCTGTTCATCGCCCAAGAATATATCTGACTAGTAAGAATCTTAAAACCAATGTATTGATATCACTCTGTAAGTGAGTCAAGTGGGTGTAAAGCGGCATAAACACAGCAGTGAAAAGCAGCTAAACCCCATTATAAAAATCAATTACTTTTAAAAACCCGTGAAACAAAGACAGTGAAAGAGAGAGAAATTCTTACAAAATTCGTTCAGGGTCTGTGATGCCACCTGGATTGACCATCTCTAGACCCACAGCTGATTGAGACATAAGGGTGGACACTCTTCGGGCTGAGAGGTTTGGTGAGGTTGGGTGAGCAAACGCAGACCCTTTAAAGTAATACTGCGTGGTACCCATCCCATGGGTCCCAAATCTCCAGGTTCAAGGGCATCTTCCTACATCGAAAACATGCATGAGAAACCCAGAAGATGGTACACCGTGTGATCGGGAAAGGTTTCTAAAACGCACCTCATTTCTCATCTCCTTGTGCTCGAGTTGGCCATTACAGCCGCTTTACTAGCAACCTCCCTCTTTCGAGAATCAGCACCTTTAACCTCCTGTTCCGTACAGGTTGCAATTTATCCTGAGGATGAACGGGAAGAGGGGGAACCAATGAGAGACTAGGTCTAGGTGTGGGGACAGGCACAGGTCACTCTATTTTCCTATCAGGAAGAAGAATTAACCACAGGCTCAGCCTGCCGCTCGGAACCACAATAGGGCCTGAAGCAATCCTGCGCTTTTGCGGCCAGCTCCCAAGAAAGCGAGTTGAAAAATGGAGCTCAGGGGCACTGCAATTCACAAACCTGCAGAGTTATAAATGATAACTCTCGTCCACAAATATATTGAGGGAAGGCAACGAAGAGGATTTGAAAGCAAGGCAGAATTGCAGGAAACAGATTTCAGGAGGTAGAGTCGAATCGCCTTTAAAGCACAGTAAAAGCGGCAAAACCTCGACCATGATGCCCTTGGCCAAAAAGGGCGTATGCGTTTTTTCCTGAATATATTCAGGAAAAAACGCATACGCCCTTTTTGGCCAACCAAGCAACCTGGAAAGGCAAATCAGCGCTACAAACAAGTCTCGCTTCCCATCGGTCAAAAGGGCCATGCTGAATAAAGTGTCAAAACCAGAAATGCAGGACAGGCCATGGAGAAACGGGAGCCTTGCTACGCTGATGGGCGGGATGTAAATTGCCAACAGCCACTCTGGAGAAGTGTACGGTGTGTCCTGAAACATCTAAAAACCTCAGCTTAGAGAGCATAGGGCACTTCCACTCATGGGCGTATAAATTGGGAAAACTAAAAATCAGCAAGACACAGGCACCCCAAAGTTTAGGGCTGCTCAGTTGACGAGAACCTCCACTTCTTTACACCTTAAATATCCCAGGAAAGAGAAAAACGGATAAAGAAGTTGTGGTCCTTATGTACAATGGAATATCACTCAGGCATGAAATCAACGTCATAAGGCTAGTAGCAGCATGATGAGTGGATTTAGGTACGACGATTCTAAGTGAAATAAGTCACACAGAAAGACACTTATCGTAAGATATCACGTATAGAGGGAATGTAAAAACCGCTACACTTGAACTAAATTACAAAACAGAACTGAGTCCCACGTTTAGAAAACACAGTATGGCTGCTTAACGGGAACGGTGAGGTGGGGTGACGCATAAAACAAGGGTTTCAAATTAGCTCAGATAGCGTTCAATAAACCCAATATGTAATAGCCAAGACCTACTCCTTGCTCAGTGAACTGGACGCAAAAACCCCGTATTCACCGCCCAAGAATATATCTGACTAGGAAGAATCTTCAAATCTATGTATTGATATCTCTCTGTAATTGAGTCAAGTGGGTGTAAAGCAGCATAAACACAGCAGTGAAAAGCAGCTAAACCCCATTATAAAAGTCAATTACTTTTAAAAACCCGTGAAACAAAGACAGTGAAAGAGAGAGAAATTCTTACAAAATTCGTTCAGGGGCTGTGATGCCACCTGGATTGACCATCTCTAGACCCACAGCTGATTGAGTCATAAGGGTGGACACTCTTCGGGCTGAGAGGTTTGCTGAGGTTGGGTGAGCAAACGCAGACCCTTTAAAGTAATACTGCGTGGTACCCATCCCATGGGTCCAAAATCTCCAGGTTCAAGGGCATCTTCCTACATCGAAAACATGCATGAGAAACCCAGAAGACGGTACACCGTGTGATCGGGAACGGTTTCTAAAACGCACCTTATTTCTCATCTCCTTGTGCTCGGGTTGGCCATTACAGTCACTTTACTAGCAATCTCCCTCCTTGGAGAATCAGCACCTTTAACCTCCTGTTCCGTACAGGTTGCAATTTGTCCTGAGGATGAACGGGAAGGGGGGGAACCAATGAGAGACTAGCTCTAGGTGTTGGGACAGCCACAGGTCACTCTATTTTCCCATCAGGAAGAAGAATTAACCACAGGCTCAGCCTGCCGCCTGGAAGCAGAACAGGGCCTGAAGCAATCCTGTGCTTTTGCGGCCAGCTGCCAAAAAAGCGAGTTGAAAAATCGAGCTCAGGGGCACTGCAATTCACAAACCTGCAGAGTTAGAAATGATAACTCTCGTCCACAAATATATTGAGGGAAGGCAACGAAGAGGATTTGAAAGCAAGGCAGAATTGCAGGAAACAGATTTCAGGAGGTAGATTCGAATCGCCTTTAAAGCACAGGAAAAGCGGCAAAACCTCGACCATGATGCCCTTGGCCAAAAAGGGCGTATGCGTTTTTTCCTGAATATATTCAGGAAAAAACGCATACGCCCTTTTTGGCTAACCAAGCAACCTGGAAAGGCAAATCAGCGCTACAAAGAAGTCTCGCTTCCCATCGGTCAAAAGGGCCATGCTGAATAAAGTGTCAAAACCAGAAATGCAGGACAGGCCATGGAGAAACGGGAGCCTTGCTACGCTGATGGGCGGGATGTAAATTGCCAACAGCCACTCTGGAGAGGTGTACGGTGTGTCCTGAAACATCTAAAAAACTCAGCTTAGAGAGCATAGGGCACTTCCACTCATGGGCGTATAAATTGGGAAAACTAAAAATCAGCAAGACACAGGCACCCCAAAGTTTAGGGCTGCTCTGTTGACAAGAACCTCCACTTCGTTACACCTTAAATATCCCAGGAAAGAGAAAAATGGATAAGGAAGTTGTGGTCCTTATGTACAATGGCATATCACTCAGCCATGAAATTAACGTCATAAGGCTAGTAGCAGCATGATGAGAGGATTTAGGTACGACGATTCTAAGTGAAATAAGTCTCACAGAAAAAGACACTTATCATAAGATATCACTTATAGAGGGAATGTAAAAACCGCTACACTTGAACTGAATTACAAAACAGAACAGCGTCACACGTTTAGAAGACACACTATGGCTGCTTAACGGGAAAGGTGAGGTGGGGTGATGCATAAAACAAGGGTTTCAAATTAGCTCAGATACCGTTCCATAAACCCAATATGTAATAGACAAGACCTACTCCTTGCTCAGTGAACTGGACTCAACACCCCCTGTTCACCGCCCAAGAATATATCTGACTAGTAAGACTCTTAAAACCAATGTATTGATATCTCTCTGTAAGTGAGTCAAGTGGGTGTAAAGCGGCATAAACACAGCAGTGAAAAGCAGCTAAACCCCATTATAAAAATCAATTACTTTTTAAAACCCGTGAAACAAAGACAGTGAAAGAGAGAGAAATTCATACAGAATTCGTTCAGGGGCTGGGATGCCACCTTTATTGACCATCTCTAGACCCACAGCTGATTGAGACATAAGGGTGGACACTCTTCGGGCTGAGAGGTTTGGTGAGGTTGGGTGAGCAAACGCAGACCCTTTAAAGTAATACTGCGTAGTACCCATCCCATGGGTCCAAAATCTCCAGGTTCAAGGGCATCTTCCTACATCAAAAACATGCATGAGAAACCCAGAAGATGGTACACCGTGTGATCGGGAAAGGTTTCTAAAACGCACCTCATTTCTCATCTCCTTGTGCTCGGGCTCACCATTACAGCCGCTTTACTAGCAATCTCCCTCCTTGGAGAATGAGCACCTTTAACCTCCTGTTCCGTACAGGTTGCAAATTTGTCCTGAGGATGAACGGGAAGAGGGGGAACCAATGAGAGACTAGGTCTAGGTGTGGGGACAGGCACAGGTCACTCTATTTTCCCATCAGGAAGAAGAATTAACCACAGGCTCAGCCTGCCGCCTGGAACCACAATAGGGCCTGAAGCAATCCTGCGCTTTTGCGGCAAGCTCCCAAGAAAGCGAGTTGAAAAATGGAGCTCAGGGGCATTGCAATTCACAAACCTGCAGAGTTATAAATGATATATAACATCAGGAAAAAACGCATACGCCCTTTTTGGCCAACCAAGCAACCTGGAAAGGCAAATCAGCGCTACAAACAAGTCTCGCTTCCCATCGGTCAAAAGGGCCATGCTGAATAAAGTGTCAAAACCAGAAATGCAGGACAGGCCATGGAGAAACGGGAGCCTTGCTACGTTGATGGGCGGGATGTAAATTGCCAACAGCCACTCTGGAGAAGTGTACGGTGTGTCCTGAAACACCTAAAAAACTCAGCTTAGAGAGCATAGGGCACTTCCACTCATGGGCGTAGAAATTCGGAAAACTAAAAATCAGCAAGACACAGGCACCCCAAAGTTTAGGGCTGCTCTGTTGACAAGAACCTCCACTTCGTTACACCTTAAATATCCCAGGAAAGAGAAAAATGGATAAGGAAGTTGTGGTCCTTATATACAATGGCATATCACTCAGCAATGAAATTAACGTCATAAGGCGAGTAGCAGCATGATGAGAGGATTTAAGTACGACGATTCTAAGTGAAATAAGTCACACAGAAAAAGACACTTATCATAAGATATCACTTATAGAGGGAATGTAAAAACCGCTACACTTGAACTGAATTACAAAACAGAACAGCGTCACACGTTTAGAAGACACACTATGGCTGCTTAACGGGAAAGGTGAGGTGGGTGATGCATAAAACAAGGGTTTCAAATTAGCTCAGATACCGTTCCATAAACCCAATATGTAATAGACAAGACCTACTCCTTGCTCAGTGAACTGGACTCAACACCCCCTGTTCACCGCCCAAGAATATATGTGACTAGTAAGAATCTTAAAACCAATGTATTGATATCCCTCTGTAAGTGAGTCAAGTGGGTGTAAAGCGGCATAAACACAGCAGTGAAAAGCAGCTAAACCCCATTATAAAAATCAATTACTTTTAAAAACCCGTGAAACAAAGACAGTGAAAGAGAGAGAAATTCTTACAAAATTCGTTCAGGGGCTGTGATGCCACCTGGATTGACCATCTCTAGACCCACAGCTGATTGAGACATAAGGGTGGACACTCTTGGGGCTGAGGGGTTTGGTGAGGTTGGGTGAGCAAACGCAGACCCTTTAAAGTAATACTGCGTGGTACCCATCCCATGGGTCCCAAATCTCCAGGTTCAAGGGCATCTTCCTACATGGAAAACATGCATGAGAAACCCAGAAGACGGTACACCGTGTGATCGGGAAAGGTTTCTAAAACGCACCTCATTTCTCATCTCCTTGTGCTCGGGTTGGCCATTACAGCCGCTTTACTAGCAATCTCCCTCCTTCGAGAATCAGCACCTTTAACCTCCTGTTCCGTACAGGTTGCAATTTGTCCTGAGGATGAACGGGAAGAGGGGGAACCAGTGAGACACTAGCTCTAGGTGTTGGGACAGGCACAGGTCACTCTATTTTCCCATCAGGAAGAAGAATTAACCACAGGCTCAGCCTGCCGCCCGGAAGCAGAACAGGGCCTGAAGCAATCCTGCGCTTTTGCGGCCAGCTCCCAAGAAAGCGAGTTGAAAATTGGAGCTCAGGGGCACTGCAATTCACAAACCTGCAGAGTTAGAAATGATAACTCTCGTCCACAAATATATTGAGGGAAGGCAACGAAGAGGATTTGAAAGCAAGGCAGAATTGCAGGAATTAGATTTCAGGAGGTAGATTCGAATCGCCTTTAAAGCACAGGAAAAGCGGCAAAACCTCGACCATAATGCCCTTGGCCAAAAAGGGCGTATGCGTTTTTTCCTGAATATATTCAGGAAAAAACGCATACGCCCTTTTTGGCCAACCAAGCAACCTGGAAAGGCAAATCAGCGCTACAAACAAGTCTCGCTTCCCATCGGTCAAAAGGGCCATGCTGAATAAAGTGTCAAAACCAGAAATGCAGGACAGGCCATGGAGAAACGAGAGCCTTGCTACGCTGATGGCCGGGATAAAAATTGCTAACAGCCACTCTGGAGAAGTGTACGGTGTGTCCTGAAACATCTAAAAAACTCAGCTTAGAGAGCATAGGGCACTTCCACTCATGGGCGTATAAATTGGGAAAACTAAAAATCAGCAAGACACAGGCACCCCAAAGTTTAGGGCTGCTCTGTTGACAAGAACCTCCACTTCGTTACACCTTAAATATCCCAGGAAAGAGAAAAATGGATAAGGAAGTTGTGGTCCTTATATACAATGGCATATCACTCAGCAATGAAATTAACGTCATAAGGCGAGTAGCAGCATGATGAGAGGATTTAAGTACGACGATTCTAAGTGAAATAAGTCACACAGAAAAAGACACTTATGATAAGATATCACTTATAGAGGGAATGTAAAAACCGCTACACTTGAACTGAATTACAAAACAGAACAGCGTCACACGTTTAGAAGACACACTATGGCTGCTTAACGGGAAAGGTGAGGTGGGGTGATGCAGAAAACAAGGGTTTCAAATCAGCTCAGATACCGTTCCATAAACCCAATATGTAATAGACAAGACCTACTCCTTGCTCACTGAACTGGACTCAACACCCCCTGTTCATCGCCCAAGAATATATCTGACTAGTAAGAATCTTAAAACCAATGTATTGATATCACTCTGTAAGTGAGTCAAGTGGGTGTAAAGCGGCATAAACACAGCAGTGAAAAGCAGCTAAACCCCATTATAAAAATCAATTACTTTTAAAAACCCGTGAAACAAAGACAGTGAAAGAGAGAGAAATTCTTACAAAATTCGTTCAGGGGCTGTGATGCCACCTGGATTGACCATCTCTAGACCCACAGCTGATTGAGACATAAGGGTGGACACTCTTGGGGCTGAGAGGTTTGGTGAGGTTGGGTGAGCAAACGCAGACCCTTTAAAGTAATACTGCGTGGTATCCATCCCATGGGTCCAAAATCTCCAGGTTCAAGGGCATCTTCCTACATCGAAAACATGCATGAGAAACCCAGAAGATGGTACACCGTGTGATCGGGAAAGGTTTCTAAAACGCACGTCATTTCTCATCTCCTTGTGCTCGGGTTGGCCATTACAGCCGCTTTACTAGCAATCTCCCTCCTTCGAGAATCAGCACCTTTAACCTCCTGTTCCGTACAGGTTGCAATTTGTCCTGAGGATGAACGGGAAGAGGGGGAACCAGTGAGAGACTAGCTTTAGGTGTTGGGACAGGCACAGGTCACTCTATTTTCCCATCAGGAAGAAGAATTAACCACAGGCTCAGCCTGCCGCCCGGAAGCAGAACAGGGCCTGATGCAATCCTGCACTTTTGCGGCCAGCTCCCAAGAAAGCGAGTTGAATAATGGAGCCCAGGGGCACTGCTATTCACAAACCTGCAGTTATAAATGATAACTCTCGTCCACAAATATATTGAGGGAAGGCAACGAAGAGGATTTGAAAGCAAGGCAGAATTGCAGGAAACAGATTTCAGGGGGTAGATTCGAATCGCCTTTAAATCACATGAAAAGCGGCAAAACGTCGACAATGATGCCCTTGGCCAAAAAGTGCGTAGGCGTTTTTTTCCTGAATATAGTCAGGAAAAAACGCCTACGCACTTTTTCGCCAACCAAGCAACCTGGAAAGGCAAATCAGCGCTACAAAGAAGTCTCGCTTCCCATCGGTCAAAAGGGCCATGCTGAATAAAGTGTCAAAACCAGAAATGCAGAAAATGTCGTGGAGAAATGGGAGCCTTGCTACGCTGATGGGCAGGATGTAAACTGAGAACAGCCACTCTGGTGAAGTGCACTGTGTGTTGTGAGACATCTACAAAACACAGCTTAGAGAGCATAGGGCACTTCCCCTCGTGGGCGTATAAAATGGGAAAACTAAAAATCAGCAAGATACACGCACCCCAAATTTAGGGCTGCTCTGTTGACAAGAACCTCCACTTCAGTACACCTTAAATATGCCAGGATAGAGAAAAATGGATAAAGAAATTGTGGTACTTATGTATAATGGAATATCACTTAGCCATGAAATCAATATCATACGGCTAGTAGCAGCATGGTGAGTGGATCTAGGTCCGATGTTTCTAAGTGAAATAAGTCACACAGAAAAAGACACTTATCATAAGATATCACTTATAGAGGGTAAGTAAAAATCGCTACAGATTACCACATTACAGAACAGAACAGAGTCACACATTTAGAAAACACTGGATGGCTGCTTAACTGGAAAGGTGACGTGGGGTGTGGCATAAAACAAGGGTTTGAAGTTAGCACACATACCGTTCCATAAACCAAATATGTAACAGACAAGACCTACCCCTTGCTCAGTGAACTGGACTCAACACCCCCTATTCACCGCCCAAGAATATATCTGACTAGTAAGAATCTTAAAACCTATGTATTGATATCTCTCTGTAACTGAATCAAGTGGGTGTAAAGCGGCATAAACACAGCAGTGAAAATCAGCTAAACCCCATTATAAAAATAAATTACCAAAAGAACTCCAACAGAGACAGTGAAAGAGAGAGAAATTCGTACAAAGTTCGTTCAGGGGCAGTGAAGCAACCTGAATCGACCATATCTAGACCCACAGCTGGATTAGACATAAGGCTGGACACTCTTGGGGCTGAGAGGATTGGTGAGGTTGGGTGAGCAAACGCAGACCCTTTAAAGTAATACTGCATGGTACCCATTCTATGGGTCCCAAATCTCCAGGTTCAAGGGAATCTTCCTACAGCGGAAACATGCATGGGAAACCCAGTGCATGTTATACAGTGTCATCGAGAAAGGTTTCTGAAACGAACCTCATTTCTCATCTCCTTGTGCTCGGCTTCGCCATTCCAGCCGCTTTACTAACAATCTCCCCACTTGGAGAGTCAGCACGTTTAACCTCCTGTTTCGTACAGGTTGCAGTTTGTCCTGAGGATGAATGGGAAGAGGGGGAACCCATGAGAGGCTAGCTCTAGGTGTTGGGACAGGCACAGGTCACTCTAATTTCCATCAGGAAGAAGAATTAACCACAGGCTCAGCCTGCCCCACGGAACCAGAATAGGGCCTTAAGCAATCGTGCGCTTTTGCGGCCAGCTTCCAAAAAAGCGAGTTGAAAAATGGAGCTCAGGGGCACTGCAATTCACAATCCTGTAGAGTTATAAATGGTAACTCTCGTCCAAAAATATACTGAAGGAAGGCAACGAAGAGGATTTGAAAGCAAGGCAGAATTGCAGGAAACTTATATAGTTTATATGTTAAGTGTTTATATACATTTAACATACATTAGCCTATTTAGGTTAGCCCCGTAATCCTAATGTTTCCATCCTTCCACCTTTCATTTTGGTTAACCATTAGTTTGTTTTATAAGTCTGTGAGTGTCTTTTTCTGTGGAAGTATGTTTATTGGTAGCAATCTTAGGATAACTTGTATAAATGATATCATAGGATATTTGTCATTCCCTTTTGACTTACTTTACCTAATATGATTATTTCTAGGCTCATTTTTAATCCTGAAAACGGCACTCTTCGTTTTCTTCCCGAGGCTACTATTCCATTCTGTACATATACCTCTTCTTCTTTGCCAATTCATCTGTTTATGGACCTTTTTTTTGCTTCCATGTCTTGGCTATTTCAATATTGCTGCAGTGCACATTTGCCTGCCTCTGTCTTTCCGATTCTGGTGGTCTTAGATTATAGGCCCAAAACGTGCCCTCCCACGTCATCTGGTAGCTCAATTTTTACCTTTTAAAGCAGCTCCATTCAGTTTTTGTGAGTGCTGTTACCACTTTACATCCCACCAGCTGCTAGAAGGTACAAAGTTCTCTAAAACCCCTTCAGCATTTATAGTTTGTAGACGTTTTGCTGATGGTCCTTTGACTGGTGTGAGCTGAAACCTTTTTGGAGGCTGGATTTGAATGTGGCTAACAATTCCTTATACTGAGCTTTAGGCATGTCCTTTTTTTCTTTTCCTCTTTTTTTTTAGAGTGAGTACAACTTCTCTCTTCATATTGACTTCTTGAAAAATTTGTCATGTGTTGAATTTTCTTGCCTATTCCCTACCCCAGGGCATTTTTTGAGGGGAGGTGTCATTTACAGCCCTGCAGTCCTTGTGACTCTTAAGCAACCATTAGCACTGCGTTTAAAGCTGCTGTTGTGAGAAACAGCCACAAGGCGGCAGCATTATTACGTTCTCAACCCTTGTTACTAGGGCAACAGAGTCTTCCTGGAGGTAGTGTTCCGAGGTTGTATATTAGAGAGGAATGTGCGGGGACAAGCCCCCAGATTTCAGGAGGTAGATACGAATCGCCTTTAGAGCACATGAAAAGCGGCAAAACGTCGACAATGATGCACTTGGCCAAAAAGGGCGTATGCGTTTTTTCCTGAATATATTCAGGAAAAAACGCATACGCCCTTTTTGGCCAACCAAGCAAGCCGGAAAGGCAAATCAGCACTACAAAAAAGTCTCACTTCCCATCCGTCCAAAGGCCATCCAAAACAGTGTAAAAACCAGAAGTGCAGGACAGGCCAGGGAGAAAAGGGAGCCTTGTTAGGCTGATGGGAGGGATGTAAATTGCCAACGGCCACTCTGGAGAAGTGCATGGTGTTTCCTAAAATATCTAAAAAGCACAGCTAGAGAGCATAGGGCCCTTCCACTCGTGGGCGTATAAAATGGGAAAACTAAAAATCAACAAGACACAGGCACCCCAAACTTTAGGCCTACTCTGTTTACAAGAACCTCCAGTTCAGTACACCTTAAATATGCCAGGATAGAGAAAAATGGATAAAGAAGTGTGGTACTTAGGTACAATGGAATATCACTCACCCATGAAATCAATGTCATATGGCTACCAGCAGCATGATGAGTGGATTTAGGTACGACAATTCTAAGTGAAATAAGTCACACAGAAAAAGACACTTATCATAAGATATCACTTATAGAGGGAAAGTAAAAATCGCTACACATGACCTGATTACAAAACAGAACAGAGTCACACATTTAGAAAACACTGGATGGCTGCTTAACTGGAAAGGTGAGTTGGGGTGAGGCATAAAACAAGGGTTTGAAATTAGCACACATACCGTTCCATAAACCAAATATGTAACAGACAACACCTACCCCTTGCTCAGTGAACTGGACTCAACGCCCCCTATTCACCACACAAGAGTATATCGGACTAGTAAGAATCTTCAAACCTATGTATTGATATCTCTCTGTAAGTGAGTCAAGTGGGTGTAAAGCGGCATAAACACAGCAGTGAAAATCAGCTAAACCCCATTATAAAAATAGATTACAAAAAAAACCCCAACAAAGACAGTGAAAGAGAGAGAAATTCGTACAAAGTTCGTTCAGGGGCAGTGAAGCATCCTGGATCGACCATATCTAGACCCACAGCTGGATTAGACATAAGGCTGGACACTCTTGGGGCTGAGAGGATTGGTGAGGTTGGGTGAGCAAACGCCTACCCTTTAAAGTAACAGTGCGTGGTACCCATTCTATGGGTCCCAAATCTCCAGGTTCAAGGGAATCTTCTTACAGCGAAAAAATGCATGGGAAACCCAGTGGATGGTATACAGTGTGATCGGGAAAGGTTTCTGAAACGCACCTCATTCCTCATCTCCTGGTGCTCGGGTTCGCCATTCCAGCCGCGTTACTAGCAATCTCCCTCCTTGGAGAATCAGCACCTTTAACCTCCTGTGTCGTACACGTTGCAATTTGTCCTGAGTATGAACGGGAAGAGGGGGAACCAATGAGAGACTAGCTCTAGGTGTTGGGACAGGCACAGGTCACTCTATTTTCCCATCAGGAAGAAGAATTAACCACAGGCTCAGCCTGCCCCACGGAACCAGAATAGTGCCTGAAGCCATCCTGCCGGTTTGCGGCCAGCTCCCAAATAAGCGATTTGGAGAATGGAGCTCAGGAGCACGGCAATTCACAATTCTGCAGAGTTATAAATGATCACTCTCGTCTAAAAATGTATTGAGGTAAGGCAACGAAGAGGATCTCAAAGCAAGACAGAATTGAAGGAAACAGTTTTTCACAGATAGATTGGACTCGCCTTTAAAGCACATGAAATTCCGCAGAACTTCGACAATGATGCAGTTGGCCAAAAAGGGCGTCTGCGTTCTTTCCTGAATAAATTTTGGAAAAAACGCAGATGCTCTTTTTGGCCACCTAAACAAGCGGGCAATGCAAATCAGCATTACAAAAATGTCTCACTTGGCATTGGTCAAAAGGCCCATGCTGAAAAAGTGTAAAACCCAGAAATGCAGGACAGGCCATGGAGAAAAGGCAGCCTTGTTTTGCTGATCGGCGGGATGTAAATTGACACCAGCCACTCTTGAGAAGTGTATGCTGTATCTTAAAACTTCTAAAAAACAGAGCTACAGAGCATACAGCACTTCCCCTCATGGGCGTATATCTTGGGAAAACCAAAAAATCGACAAGACACAGGCACCCCAAAGTTTAGGGCTGCTCTGTTTAGAAATGCCTCGATTTGGGTACAACTTACATGTCCTTGGAAGGAAAAAATGGATAAAGAAGATGTGGTACTTATGTACGATGGAATATTACTCAGCAATTAAATCAATGAAATAAGGCCAGTGGCATCAACTCGTGGAGACTGAGGTACGATCATTCTAAGTGACATAAGTCAGACATAAAAAGAGACTTATCATAAGGTATCACTTATAGATAGTATCTAAAAATGCCTTCACATGAACGCAATTACAAAACAGAAACGGAGTCACACATTTAGAAAACACACTTATGGCTGCTAAAGGAGAAAGGTGGGGCGGGGTGATGCATAAACCAGGAGGTTGAAATTAGCACAGATATGGTTCCATAAAGAAAATAGGTATTCGACAGGACCTACTCTATAGCTCAAAGAGCTGGACTCAGCACACTGTTGTCACCAGAAAAGGATATATAAGACTGGTAAGACTCTGTAAAAGAATTTACTGATGTCTCTCTTTAAGTGAATCAAGTGGATAGATGTAGAGCAGGAAGAAACACAGTATTGAAAATCAGCTATACCCCATTATAAAATTAAATAACAAGAACAAAATAAAGACAGTGAGAGAGAGAGAAATTCTTACAAAATTTGTTCAAGGGCTGTGATGCAACCTGGACTGACCATATCTAGACACAGAGCTGGATGGGACCTAAGGCTCTACACTCGTTGGTCTGAGAGGCTTCGTGAGGATGGGACAGCAAATGCAGCACTTTTAGAGTAATACTGCCTGGCCCCCATTCCATGGGTCCCATATCTCCAGGTGCAGGGGACCCTTCCTACAGCTAAAACATGCATGGCACATCCAGAGGATGGTACACCGTCTGATCGGGAAGAGTTTGGAAAAGTCACCTCATCTCCACGTCTCCTGGTATTCGGGTTCCCCAGCTCCTTTCCTTAGAGTCTCCCCACTTTGGGAAGGCAGCACACTCAACAGCCGGTTTTGCACGGCTTGGAATTTTCCGGTGAAGAAGGGGAATGGCGGGATGGAATGAGACACAAGCCTTAGATGTTTGGACAGGCTTATGCCACTCTAGTTTCCTACCTGGAAGAAGAATTTCCCTATCCTTCAGGTGCCCCAGTAACTGGAATGGGTCTGTAGAAATCCTGCCCCTTTGTGTCTGCTTCCCTAAACAAGTTGAAAACCGGTGCTCAGGGGCACTGCAATTCACAAACATGCAGGGTTGTAATTGACACCTCTAATGGAGTCATTTCTTGAGCCAAGTATTCGTAAAGGCCTTGTAAGCAAGGCAGAATTGCAAGAAAGGGATTTCAAGGGGTAGTTTGCACTCGTCATTAAAGCACATGCAAAGCTGCTGAACATCGCCAATGATGCAGTTTGCCAAAAAGGCCGTATGCGTTATTCCTTAATCTATTCAGGAAAAACCCTTACTCCATTTTTGGCCAACAAAACAGGCGGGCAATGTAAATTAATACTACAAAGAGATATCACTTTGCACCAGTCAGAATGGCCAACCTCACAAACTGTAAAACCTGAAATGCAGGACAGGGCGTGGAGAAAAGGGAACCCTGACAAGCTGATGGTGGGAATGTAAATTGCTAACAGCCACTCTGGAGAAGTGGGTGGTGATTCCTTAAAAATCTAAAAACCAGAGCTTCAGAGCATATGGCGCTTCCACTCCTGGGCCTGTATCTTGGAAAAAACGTAAATTGACAGGACCCAGGCACTCTAAAATTTATCCAGCCCTGTTTACAAGAGCCTCTACTCGGAAGCTACCTAAAAGTCCTTGGAAGGAAGAACGGATAAAGAAATTATGGTAGATATGTACAATGGAATATTACTCAGCCATGAAGTGAATGAAATAAGGCCATTTAGGGCCACTCAGAAGGACCTACATACATTCATACTAAGTGTCATAAATCAGGCAATGAAAAATATCATATGATATTACTTATCGGTGGAATCTAAAAATTGATAGAAAGGTACTATCTTACAACACAGAAACAGAGTCCCAGACTTAGAACACAAACTTATGGTTACCAAACTGGAAAGGTGTGTTGGAGGCATAAATCATGAGGTTGGAGTTAGTATATACATATTTACAGAGAGAAAACTTGTAATCAACATGGACCTGCTGTAGAGCACTTGGAACTCTTCTCAACACCCTTTAGTAACCTCAATGGGAAAATAATTCTAAAAAGAATATATAGTTATCTCTGTATAAATGAATCATGTTGGTGTATGTCAAAAATGAACACAACATGATAAATCAACTATATACTCCATTATAAATTTAAAATTAAATTAAAGAAAAATGATCACTAAATTTGTTTAGTCACAGTGAACGTACTAGTGTCACATCCCTGGACACAGACACAATTTGGTCCCAAGGCTGGACTGTTGTGGGCCTGAGGACCTCGGGAGGATATGCCAGATAATTCGCCCCCCTTGAACATGTAGTACCTGGTCCCCTCTGCATGGGATCACTATCTCCAGATCTAAGTGTGCCCTCATACTACTAAACCAACCCTCTGACACCCAAAGGATGGTGGACTCTCTGGGCTGGATGACACTTGGAAAATCACCTGCTCTCAACATATCCTGGTGTTTGGGTTCCGACCTCCCGACTCCTTCGTAAGGGTCATCCCACTCTACAAGACAGCACCCTCAACAGGTGATTTTGCAGGGGTTTATACTTGTTCGGGGGATGAAGGGTAAGGGGGAAGAAGGAATGGGACAGAAGCCCTTACATGTTTGGTCAGGCACATTCCACTCTAATTTAATACCCAAGAACAGGACTTGCCCTACATCTAAGGTTGTGTCAGTAACCAGAGAGGGACAGTAGAAATCCTGCCGCCTTCTGTTTCCCATAACAACAATTCTAAAACTGGACCTTATACGCACTTCATATTCACAATGCCTGGGGAGCTGTAAATGACAACAGCCCTCAAAAAATGTCTTGGGGTAGGTAATCGAAGTAGACTTCAAAACAAGGCAACCTTTCAATAACCCTTTTTCAAGGGATAAATCTTACTGACACTGTTCAAAAAAAAGCACATATGAAGATACTCACCATTGCTTTATGTTAGACAAATGCAAATCAGATGTACAAAGAAGTATCACCTGGAACCACTCAGAATAGCCATCATCACAATGTCTACAAACAAGAAATGCTTCAGAGGGTGTGGAAAAAAGAGAAACCTACTACTTATTTTTTTTTTTAATCTGCGTTGGGTCTTCGTTGCTGCGCGCGGCTTTTCTATAGTTGCAGCAAGCGGGGGCTACTCATCGTTGTGGTACTAAGCCTTCTCTTTGTGGTGGCTTCTCTTGTTGTGGAGCACAAGCTGTAGGCACACAGGCTTCAGTAGTTGTGGCTCGTGGGCTCTAGAGCGCAGACTGAGTAGTTGTGGTGCACGGGCTTACTTGTTCTGTGGCATGTGAGATCTTCCCGGGCCAGGGCTCGAAGCTGTGTCCCCTGAACTGGCAGGCAGATTCTTAACCACTGCGCCACCAATTCTATGCTATCGGTGGCAATGCCAATTGGTAACAGCCACTATGGAGCACAGAATGGAGGTTACCAGAGTAAGGGGAGGTGGGAGGGATAAATTGGAAATTGGGATTGACATATACACACCACTATATATAAAAGAGATAACAAATAAGGGCTTACTGTATAGCACAGGGAACTCTACTCAATACTCTGTAATGACCTGTATGGGAAAGGAATCCAAAAAGGATTGGATATATGTATAACTGCTTCACTGTGCTGTGCAGCAGAAAGTAACACAACATTGTAAATCAACTCTATTCCAAAAAAATTGAAATTGAAATGAAATGAAGTAAAATAAAATAAAATACAGCTACCAGATGATCCAGCAAGTTCACTCCTGTGTGCATATCTGGAGGAAAGCATAAATCGAAAAGACACATCTTCCCCAATGTTCACTGCAACACTCTTTACAATAGCGAAGACATGGAAGCAACCAAAATGTCCATCAACATATGAATATAGGTAAAGAATATGTGATACATATATATAATGGAATATGACTCAGCCATAAAATAGAAGAAAATAATGCCAGTTGCAGTAACATGGATGGACCTAGAGATGATTGTACTAAGTGAAGTAAGTCAGACAGAGTAAGACAAATATTGGATGATATCACTTCTAGGTGGAAGCTAAAAATTGATACAAATGAACTAACTTACAAAAGAGAGGCAGACTCACAGACTTGGAAAACAAACTTATGGTTACCAAAGGGGAGAGGTGGGGGGTAGGGATAAATCAGGAGCTTGGGGTAAACATACGAATACTATTATATATAACAGATAAGCAACAAGGACCTACTGTATAGCACAGGGAGCTCTACTCAGTATTCTGGGAATACCGTTAACAGAAAAGAATCTGAAAAAGAATGAATATATGCATATGTGTAACTGAATCACTTGCTGTGCAGCTGAAATGAACACAACATTGAAAATCAACTATACTCCAATAAAATTTAAATTTCAAAATAAAGAAAATCACCTATATTTCAAAAGAAAAAAAAAA
Organism: Balaenoptera ricei; assembly: GCF_028023285.1. Lineage (NCBI taxonomy): Eukaryota > Metazoa > Chordata > Mammalia > Artiodactyla > Balaenopteridae > Balaenoptera > Balaenoptera ricei. The sequence goes on from NC_082645.1 coordinate 24,781,944, forward strand.
AAGAATTCCCATCTCTTTATATGGCTTGATAGCTTACTTTTTTAGTGCTCAATATTATCCCATTCCCAGAATATATTAATACTATATCATTTCATTCACCTATTGGAGGACACCTTAGTTTCATTCACATTTTGGCAATATTGAATTAGGTGCTATAAATATCCATATGCAGGTTTTCCTCTGGAAGTATGTTTTAAACTACTTTCATTAAATATCCATGAGAACACTTGACGGATTGTACAGTAATGGAATGCTCAATATTCTAGCAAGGGTCAATCAGACTACCAAAGTAGCTGTATTATTTTTCATTTCCACCAATGACAAATGACATTTCCTATTTTTCCACATCTCCTACAGAATTTGTTCTTGTCATTGTTCACATTTTAGCCATTCTAAGTGTTACATAGTGGTATGTAATTGTATTTTTAATTTGCTTTTTCATGGCAGCATGTAATCTGGATTATTCTTCTGTATACTTATATGCATAGTGTCTATTTTCTTTGGTGAGGTGTCCATAAAGTATATTGGTCCACATTTTATTTAGGTTGCTTTCTTTTTTTTCTACCCAATCTGTATTTGTTTTATTTATTTTCGTGCCTTATTGCATTAGCAAAGACTTGGAGTAAAATATGGAAAAGGAGTCATGAAAGGGGACATCCTTGCTTTTACCTAAACTTAGTGGAAAAGCTTCATGGTTTTGACCATTGATCATGACGTAAGATAAAAGTTTCCTGTAAATCTTTGTTATCAACTTGAGAAAGCTCCAGTCTATTTCTTTAACTGAGAGTTTTTATGAAGAATGGGTGTTAGATTTTTTCAAAGGTCTTCTGAATCTATTGATATGCTAATGATTGTCTTTAAGGTGTTGATATGATGGATATAATTATTTGATTCTAGAATGTTGAACCAGCCTTTCATACCTGGGATTATTTCCTCTCATTCATGATATAAAATTCTCTCAAAATATTGTTGGATTCGATTTGGTAATATTTTGTTGAGGATTTTTGCATTGATGTTCCTGAGAGATATTGGTCAGTTTTCTTTACTATTCATATGTTCTTCTAAGTTTGGATGTTGTGGATTTAGTGTCAGACATTCATTTGGGGAGATTCTCAGTCATTTTTAAAAAATATTTTCTGTTCTTTATTATCTTTATTCTCCTCCTGCTATACCCATTATGTATAGGTCACAGCATTTTTCATTGTTCCACAATTATTGATTACTCTGTTCTGTTGATTTCTTTCCTGCCCATTTTCTCTTTTCTTTTGAGATTTAAAGGTTTCTCCTGATATGTCTTCAAGCTCACAGACATTTCTCCTCAGCCAGCTCTTTGACTGCTAAAACAAAATACGAGAGACTTGGTATTTTACAAACAACAGAATATTTTTGTTTTCTCATAATTGCTGAGGCTGAAAAGTTCAAGAACAAGTAACCAGGGGCTTCCCTGGAGGTGCAGTGGTTAAGAATCTGCCTACCAATAAAGGGGACAAGGGTTCGAGCCCTGGTCCAGGGAGATCCCACATGCCATGGAACAACTAAGCCCGTGCACCACAAATACTGAGCCTGTGCTCTAGAGTCCACAGGCCACAACTACTGAGCCCGTGAGCCACAACTACTGAAACCCACACTCCTAGAGCCCGTGCTCCGCAACAAGAGAAGCCACTCAATCAGAAGCCCGCGCACCGCACCAAAGACCCAACACAGCCAAAAAATTAATTAATTAATTATCTAATTAATTATTTTTTAAAAAAAGAACAAGTTGCCAGCTGACTTAGTGTCTGGCGAGGGACCAATTTCTGGTTCATAATGTGGGTCTTCTCGCTCGGCAATGAAATCATAGAATGGGCATAAGGTCTTCTGTGTGCTACATTTATTAGGTCACTAATCCCATGTTTGAGGTCTCTGGCCTCATAACCTAATCACCTCCCAAAACCCCCACCTCCTAATACCATCAACATGGGAGCTGGGTTTCAAAATTTTAAAATTAGAGGTACAAAATATTTACACCATAACAGGGACCACAGAGTTAACTGATTTTTCCTTTCATGTTAAAGGTTTGCACATTTATATTTATTATATAATCCCAAAACCCTTGTTTTTTTTTATAAGATTCTTTTTCCGTATACGCCAGTACAGACCACTGAGTAGAGTTCCCTGTGCTATAAAGCAGGTTTTTATCAATACTTATCTATTTTATATATAGTAGTGTGTATAAGTCAGTCCCAATCTCCCAATTTATCCCTTCCCCACTTATCCCTTGGTAACCATAAGTTTGTTTTCTATATCCATGATTCTATTTCTGTTGTGTAAGTAAGTTCATTTGTACCTTTTTTTTTCTTTTTTAGATTCCTCATATAAACAGTATCATATGATATCTGTCTTTCTGTGTCTGACTTGCTTCACTCAGTATAACAATCTCTAGGTCCATCCATGTTGCTACAAAACCCTTAATTGTTAAGGATAACTCTCAATTTTTCCCAGTATCATCAGCAATTCTTTCTGGCAGACACGTGATAACACTTTTTAAACAGGGATATTGAGACCAAGGCTCCTGACCTGCAAACAAACAAAACATCATTCATATAGTGAAAACTTTGCAAATCAAAGGATGAAAGCACTTGGTCTAAATCCCTTTGCACCCACTGCTGACAGAGGGCAGAGGAGTTTGACTCACTAATCTTCCTTACGTGCACTTCTTCCTAATGGGGTATTCCATCTAAAACTTATAAGAAGCGGGGATGTATCATGGAACACACCAATCGCTACTACAGATTCTGAAGCAGCAAAAACAAACAAACAAACAAAAAAACCATGATGAATCCATCCAAAGGGTTCTGTCCACATTGTTACAATAGTTTCCCTCACACTGTCAACCCTTTTCAAACCCTATCACTTGAACCTATTTTTATTTTTTTCAACAAAAATAATGTTAATCTGCAGTCAGACACTCCAGTAATATTACACTATCCCTTGTGCAAGTATGTAGGGATTTGAGGAGCTATGGGAGGCCACCATGAGAGGTTGCCTAGAGTAATTAGGACATTTCATTTAATGTTGGTTCTTCTCCCTAAGATGTCTGCTATCCTCTTCTTTTTGTAGCTACTAGCATTAAGAAAGTGACCAAGATAAGGCCCTTCTCTTTTACTGCCCATGAATGCAACTGTGATTAACCCCACAGAACTTGGTGCTTCCAGAATCCCCTGAACCTACTGACCCTCCATGCATGGCATGACATAGATAAGGATGGTGACGTGTATCCTTGTATAGAGCATGTTATAAAATGTTTGACTCTTCCCTTCCTCATAATTCCAAAGAATAGTTTTCTTTGGATTTCTGCTTAATGCTGCTGGAGTTGGTACATAAGTTGAGGGAGGTATCAGGGCACACCAAAAGAGAGGGTAACTGCACAGAAAATACAAGCAGGTACATTTCTGTGTAGTTTCAAGCAGCTTATTTGCTATATCAACCATGGTGTCATGTCGACCCTTCCTCTTTCTACTAGTAGTACAACAAACATAGAGGATATTTAGGCTGCTTGTTTTATCCCCACCTCTCACAATTGATCTGCATTAACATATAGGACAATGAAGGGCCCTTTCTACCATCTTAACCAATATTTGAGAACTAGAAAATGTCCAGATTTTGGGGGGTTTATTTTCATATTCCCCAATCAGGCCTATGAAGGAATCTTACCTATTGTGTTTAATGAAGTCATATCTCTGACGGCATCCCATCATCAACAAAACTGGAAAGAAATTTGAAGGGTCTTCGATTTTACCATATTTGAAATAACAATATTTTAGCCTGACACGTTTTTGGATTTTAGAAAAAAATATTTTAAATGAGACAAAAAATCATTTTTATGACACAAAAAGACAGCAATAGTTTTATATTTTTATCTGTTCCACTTGCACACAAGTGTCTCATGGGGTTATGTAAAGCTCTCCTGTTGGGTGCTGTGCATGGTGCAAGTATGGATTAAAGCTTAGGAATCTTAAGCTTCAGTCACCTGAAACATTTAAATTAGGATGCAAGCAATCCTGTCCAACATTTGAAAAGAGCAAGACACTCTCTTTATTTTATTTGTTAGGTAATTAATCTGTCTTTTCCCCAAGGAGAGAAACAAGTGGCATCTTCCATCAATGTGTTGCACAAATATCTTTGAACAGAGAGTGCAAGCAGAGGCTGATACAGGATGTGAAAAAAAAAAAAAAAAGAGAGAGACCCTTGTGGCATTTTCTCCTAACTTATTGCAATCTCCCATTTAAAATGTGGGAATAATCAATCTTCTGAGGAAAAAGGCCCAAGGAAGGTTTTTGCTTCTGTGGAATAATGGGATTGCTAAAGATTTCAGGAGGCAAGACGAATTAGTGAGAATGACCATGAGAAATCAGAGAAAAGTCAGATCCATGGATGAAGTGATGTTTACCACTGTGAATCAATGAGAAGTAGGAGCAAATGAAAAGAAAGCTGATACAACATTTTCTGAATAAATGTAACCTTTCAGCTGTCATAGAAAAATTAATACTCACTATGATACAACATATTTAGTTTAGAAAGTTAACTTAAATTTAAAGCTTAATAATTACATTTATTGAAGAAATGAAAACATATTTGTGGTTTAGAATAAATAATGTGTTCTGCTACAGGTAAGAAGACTACATAAATAAATAGAAATAAGACTAAATAAATAAAGAGGAAAATAACAAATTAGATGTTATTAACATTAAAAACTGGCACTCATCTAAAGAAAGAGAAGGAGAGACAGAAAGAGAGAAGAACTCATCTCAAGCATGTATTAAAAACTCCTAAATAAGAAGTCTTCAGATGTTAAAAAAAGGAAGTCTTCAATAAGAAGATAATAGAATAGCAAAATGGGGGAAATATACCAAAAGATATTTCAAAAAAGAGAGTACAGAATGTTAAGTAAACATATCAAAAGATGCTTGGCTTCTTAGTAGTCAATTAAACGCAAAAGCGTGATACCTGGAATTATCACTCACCAACCAGAAAGTTCAAATGAAAATGACAGGTATTATCAAGTTTGACAAGAATGTGTATAATCCTTGAATCTCATTCACTGCTGCTGAAGATGTAAAATCATACAAATGTTTTGAAAATATTTAGAAATATCTAAAAAGATAAACACAAGAAAGCTATGACTCGAAAATGTTACTACTACATGTATACTGAACAATAATTTATACACACACCACCAAAGCTCAAGTTCTAGAATTTATATACCAGTGCTGTTCTCAATAGACACAAACTGAAAATCACTCATATTGTAATACACATTGGAATAAATTAATTAATAGTTAAATATTTACATTATGGAATCCTATGCAACAGTGGCAATGCATGATCACAACAACAGGCAACCATATAGGCATATTCACAAACAACATAAAATAAAAAAAGCCCAATCCAAAAGTGATTTTACTGTGCCATAGCATTTATATAAAATACAAAATACAGGTAAAGTTATCTTTTTGTTAGATACCAGAACAATATTAAACCTTAAGGGGAGTCACTAGAATGGGACCAGGGGGCCTCTGAGTATCTGGCAATTTTCTGTGTCTTTATCTAGAAGCTATGTTTAGAGTGTATTCAGATGCTGAATTTTCTGAAATTTGTCATTTCCTTACAAACCATGCATGTTTTTCGTTGTTTTTTATACATAACAAAAACTAAAAAAGATAGACCAGGGAAGGTAATTGTATTAGCACTTTAATATCCATGCTTTTCAAGGTGGAAGTGAAAAGTATGAAATACTTGACATTGTGATTACTTCTTAAAACTAAGGTGAAAATTTGAGGTTAATAAATAAGACACACTTCTTCATATATAATCCTCAAAGAGGAGGGGTAGAAAGGAGTATTATTTTTTTTTCTTTAATACAGAATCGTTAAGATAGAAAATAATGAAAACAGACTAGGTTTAAAAAAGAGCACACTGGACTTCCCTGGTGGCACAGTGGGTAAGAATTTGCCTGCCAATGCAGGGAACAGGGGTTCCATCCCTGGTCTGGGAAGATCCCACATGCCACAGAGCAACTAAGCCCGTGTGCCACAAGTACTGAGCCTGTGCTCTAGAGCCTGCAAGCGACAACTATTGAGCCTGCATGACACAACTACTGAAGCCCATGCACCTAGAGCCCATACTCCACAACAAGAGAAACCACCGCAAGGAGAAGCCCGTGCACCACAACGATGAGTAACCCCTGCTTCTCTAGTAACAACTGGAGAAACCCTGTGCAGCAACGAAGACCCAACACTACCAAAAATTTAAAAAAATAAATCTTTTGACTTCTGAGATGACTCACTCACGTGGCTGTAGGTAAGAGGCCTCAGTTCCTTGCCACATGGATCTCTCCTTAGGGCTGCTTGAGTGTCCTCATGACATGGCAGCTGGCTTACCCCAGGATGAGTGATCTAGCAGAAACCAAAGCAGAAGCTGCAATGTCTTTTATAACTTTGGAAGCTGCACTTTGTCACTTCTGCAATTTCTTATTAGTTAAACAGTCAACCCTTTTCAAGTGCGAGGAGCCACACTGGTACATGGAGACTGGGAGATAATTAGGGGATAATTAGGTCCATCTTGGAGGCTGGCTACCAAAGTGGCTGACTAGCCAAAGTCTGAATTTTGTTTCCTTCACTTCTGGAGAGAAAATGGTCAGTGAACCTCATTGGTGGTCTTTGAGATGTACCAAAGCTACCTCTTGCTCTCACCCCCAGCTGTGTGGCTGACAGGGTCTTGGTGCTCCAGCCGGGTGTCAAGCCTGTGCCTCTGAGGTGGGAGAGCCGAGTTCAGGACATTGGTCTACCAGAGACCTCTGGCACCTTGTAATATCAAATGGCGAAAGCTCTCCCAGAGATACCCGTCTCAGCGCTAAGACCCAGCTCCACTCAGAGACCAGCAAGATCCAGTGCTGGACATCCCATGCCAAACAACTAGCAAGACAGGAATGCAGGCCCACCCATTAGCAGAGAGGCTGCCGAAAATCACAATAAGGTCACAGACACCCCAAAACACACCACCAGATGCGGATCTGTCCACCAGAAAGACAAGATCCAGACACACCCACCAGAACACAGGCACCAGTCCCCTCCATCAGAAAGCCTACACAGCCCACTGAACCAACCTTAGCCACTGGGGGCAGACACCAAATACAACGGGAACTACGAATCTGCAGCCTCTGAAAAGGAGAGCCCAAACACAGTCCCCAAAGCCAAATGAGAAGACACAGAAACACACAGCAGATGAAGGAGCAAGGTTAAAACCCACCAGACCAAACAAATGTGGAGGAAATAGGCAGTCTACCTGAAAAAGAATTCAGAGTAATGATAGTAAAGATGATCCCAAATCTTGGAACTGGAATGGAGAATAGACAAGAAACGTTTAACAAGGACCTAGAAGAACTAAAGAGCAAACAAACAATGATGAACAACACAATAAATGGAATTAAAAATTCTCTAGAAGGAAACAATAGCAGAATAACTGAGGCAGAAGAATGGATAAATGACCTGGAAGATAAAATAGTGGAAATAACTACTGCAAAGCAAAATAAAGAAAAAAGAATGAAAAGAATTGAGGACAATCTGAGACATCTCTGGGAAAACATTAAACGCACCAACATTCGAATATAGGGGTCCCAGAAGTAGAAGAGAAAAAGAAAGACACTGAGAAAATATTTGAAGAGATTATAGTTGAAAACTTCCCTAATATGGGAAAGGAAATCGTTAATCAAGTCCAGGAAGCGCAGGGAGTCCCATACAAGATAAACCCAAGGAGAAACATGCCAAAACATATATTAATCAAACTATCAAAAATTAAATACAAAGAAAAAATATTAAAAGCAGCAAGGGAAAAACAACAAATAACATACAAGGGAATCCCCATAAGGTTAACAGCTGAACTTTCAGCAGAAACTCTGCAAGCCAGAAGGGAGTGGCAGGACATATTTAAAGTAATGAAAGGGGAAAAGCTACAACCAAGATTACTCGACCCACCAAGGATCTCGTTCAGATTCGACAGAGAAATTAAAACCTTTACAGAGAAGCAAAAGCTAAGAGAATTCAGGACCACCAAACCCGCTTTACAACAAATGCTAAAGGAACTTCTCTAGGCAGGAAACACAAGAGAAGGAAAAGACCTACAATAAGAAACCCAAAACAATTAAGAAAATGGTAATAAGAACATACATATCAATAATTACCTTAAATGTAAATGGATTAAATGCTCCAACCAAAAGACATAGACTGGCTGAATGGATCCGAAAACACGACCGGTATGTATGTGGTCTACAAGAGACCCACTTCAGACATAGGGACACATACAGATGGAAAGTGAGGGGATGGAATAAGATATTCCATGCCAATGGAAATCAAAAGAAAGCTAGAGTAGCAATTCTCATATCAGACAAAAAAGATTTTAAAATAAAGACTATTACAGGGGACAAAGATGGACACTACATAATGATCAAGGGATCGATCCAAGAAGAAGATATAACAATTGTATATATTTAGGCACCCAACATAGGAGCACCTCAATACATAAGGCAAATGCTAACAGCCATAAAAGGGGAAATCGACAGTAACACAATCATAGTAGGGGACTTTAGCACCCCTCTTTCACCAACGAACAGATCATCCACAATGAAAATAAATAAGGAAACACAAGCTTTAAATGATACATTAAACAAGATGGACTTAATTGATATTTATAGGACATTCCATCCAGAAACAACAGAATACACTTTTTCTCAAGTGCTCCTGGAACATTCTCCAGGATAGATCATATCTTGGGTCACAAATCAAACCTTGGTAAATATAAGAAAATTGAAATCGTATCAAGTATCTTTTCCGACCACAATGCTATCAGACTAGATATCAATTACAGGAAAAAAATCTGTAAAAAATAGAAACACATGGGCGCTCAACAATACACTACTTAATAACCAAGACATCACTGAAGAAATCAAAGAGGAAATAAAAAAATACCTAGAAACAAATGACAATGAAAACATGAAGACCCAAAACCTATGGGATGCAGCAAGAGCAGTTCTAAGAGAGAAGTTTATAGCAATACAATCCTACCTCAAGAAACAAGAAATATCTCAAATAAACAAGTTAACCTTACACCTAAAGCAATTAGAGAAAGAAAGAAAAAAAAAAAAAAAACAAAGTCAGCAGAGGAAAGACATCATAAAGATCAGACCAGAAATAAATGAAAAAGAAATGAAGGAAACAACAGCAAAGATCAAAAAAAAACTAAAAGCTGGTTCTTTGAGAAGATAAACAAAATTGATAAAGCATTAGCCAGACTCATCAAGAAAAAAAGGGAGACGACTCAAATCAATAGAATTACAAATGAAAAAGGAGAAGTGACAACTGACACTGCAGACATACAAAGGATCATGAGAGATTACTGCAAGCAACTATATGCCAATAAAATGGACAACCTGGAAGAAATGGACAAATGCTTAGAAAAGCACAACCTTCCAAGACTGAACCAGGAAGAAATAGAAACTACAAACAAACCAATCCCAAGCACTGAACTTGAGACTGTGATTAAAAATCTTCCAACAAACAAAAGCCCAGGACCAGATGGCTTCACAGGCAAATTCTATCAAACATTTAGAGAAGAGTTAACACCTATCCTTCTCAAACTCTTCCAAAATATAGCAGAGGGAGGAACTCTCCCAAACTTATTCTATGAGACCACCATCTCCCTGACACCAAAACCAGACAAAGATGTCACAAAGAAAGAAAACTACAGGTCAATATCACTGATGAACATAGCTGCAAAAATCCACTGCACAATACTAGCAAACAGAATCCAACAGCGCCTTAAAAGGATCATACACCATGATCAAGTGGGGTTTATCCCAGGGATGCAAGGATTCTTTAATACATGCAAATCAATGAGATACACCATATTAAAAAACTGAAGGATAAAAACCATATGGTCATCTCAATAGATGCAGAAAATGCTTTCGACAATATTAAACACCCATTTATCATAAAAACCCTCCAGAAAGTAGGCATAGAGGGAACTTTCCTCAACATAATAAAGGCCATATATGACAAACCCACAGCCAGCATCGTTCTCAATGGTGAAAAAGTGAAACCATTTCCACCAAGATCAGGAACAAGACAAGGTTGCCCACTCTCACCACTATTATTCCACACACTTTTGGAATTTTTAGCTACAGCAATCAGAGAAGAAAAAGAAATAAAAGGAATCCAAATCGGAAAAGAAGAAGTTAAGCTCTCACTGTTTGCAGATGACATGATACTATACATAGAGAATCCTAAAGATGCTACCAGAAACCTACTAGAGTTAATCAATGAACTGGTAAGGTTGCAGGATACAAAATTAATGTACAGATATCTCTTTCATTCCTATACACTAAAGATGAAAATTCTGAAAGAGAAATTAGGGAAACACTCCCATTTACCACTGCAACACAAAGAATAAAATACCTAGGAATAAACCTACCTAAGGAGACAAAAGACGTTTACTCAACAAACTATAAGACACTGATGAAAGAAATCAAAGATGACACAAACAGATACAGAGATATACCATGTTCTTGGATTGGAAGAATCAACATTGTGAAAATGACTCTACTACCCAACGCAATCTACAGATTCAATGCAATCCCTATGAAACCACCAATGGAATTTTTCAGAGAACTAGAACAAAAAAATTTCACAATTTGTATGGAAACACAAAAGACCCCGAACAGCCAAAGCAATCTTGAGAAGAAAAACAGAGCTGGAGGAATCAGGCTCCCTGACTTCAGACAATACTACAAAGCTACAGTAGTCAAGACAGTATGGTACTGGCACAAAAACAGAAATATAGAGCAATGGAACAGGAGAGAAAGCCCAGACATAAACCCATACACATATGGTCACCTTATTTTTGATAAAGGAGGCAAGAATATACAATGGAGAAATCACAGCCTCTTCAATAAGTGGTGTTGGGAAAACTGGACAGCTACATGTAAAAGAATGAAATTAGAATACTCCCTAACACCATACACAAAAATAAACTCAAAATGGATTAGAGACCTAAATATAAGACTGGACACTATAAAACTCTTAGAGGAAAACATAGGAAGAACACTCTTTGACATAAATCACAGCAAGATCTTTTTTGATCCACCTCCTAGAGTAATGGAAATAAAAAACAAAAATAAACAAGTGGGACCTAATGAAACTTCAAAGCTTTTGCACAGCAAAGGAAACCATAAACAAGACGAAAAGACAACCCTCAGAATGGGCGAAAATATTTGCAAATGAACCAACGGACAAAGGATTAATCTCCAAAATATATAAACAGCTCATTCAGCTCAATATTAAAGAAACAAACACCCCAATCCAAAAATGGGCAGAAGACCTAAATAGACATTTCTCCAAAGAAGACATACAGACGGCCACGAAGCACATGAAAAGATGCTCAACATCACTAATTATTAGAGAAATGCAAATCAAAACTACAATGAGGTATCACCTCACTCCTGTTAGAATGGGCATCATCAGAAAATCTACAAACAACAAATGCTGGAGAGGGTGTGGAGAAAAGGGAAACCTCTTGCACTGTTGGTGGGAATGTAAATTGATACAGCCACTATGGAGAACAATATGGAGGTTCCTTAAAAAACTAAAAATAGAATTACCATATGACCCAGCAATCCCACTACTGGGCATATACCCAGAGAAAACTGTAATTCAAAAAGACACATGCACCCGAATGTTCATTGCAGCACTATTTACAATAGCCAGGTCATGGAAGCAACCTAAATGCCCATCAACAGACGAATGGATAAAGAAGTTGTGGTACATATATACAATGGAATATTACTCAGCCATAAAAAGGAACGAAATTGAGTCATTTGTTGAGACGTGGATGGATCTAGAGACTGTCATACAGAGTGAAGTAAGTCAGAAAGAGAAAAACAAATATCGTATATTAATGCGTGTATGTGGAACCTAGAAAAATGGTACAGATGAGCCAGTTTGCAGGGCAGAAGTTGAGACACAGATGTAGAGAATGAACATATGGACACCAAGGGGGGAAAAGTGCGGTGGGGTGGGGATGGTGGTGTGCTGAATTGGGCGATTGGGATGGACATGTATACACTGATGTGTATAAAATTGATGCCTAATAAGAACCTGCAGTATAAAAAAACAAACAAAACAACTAATACTAAACTTTCATTGGGTTATTTGTATGGAAATATGTTAATATAAATGTTTCAGACATTACATGAAATTTCTAAAAATCTTATATTTGTATTTGTATGGGAATATGTATGGATATATGTTAATATAAATGTTTCAGACATTACATGAAATTTCTAAAAATCTCATATGTTCTGGTATAATGTTATAAGTAATAATCCTAGTTATTACTTTAAAATGTATATCTCAGAAATAACTAATTTTCTTGTCAACTGCATTATTATGAACATTCATCAAATCTTTAATCGTGGTCATTTTTAAGTCTTTTGTCATTTACAGACAGTTCTGGGTGTACTCTGATGATTTTGCAAATATGTTCCTATAAAAGGGTTACATCTTCAAGAAATTCATGGAAAAGACTCTGACAAGTACAGGTTTCTGGTAACTGACTGTACTGCTGAACTGAATGAATAAGCATTTTCAGAACTCTAATGAAAAACTGATGAACTCATAAAAGTGCTAACAAAAGATCAAGATGAAAAAAAAATTAATTACATGGGACTGAGTGAACTGATGAGGATGAGTATAATTTTTGTGACTTTCTGTCTGAATTAAAAAAAAAAATCCCACAAGGACTCAGAGGCAAAGAATATACAAATCAATTTTCACTGCAAAGTAAAGGAGCTGTTACAGTGGAGGATTACTGGACTGAATGTCAATATTATGACATAGTATGAGTGTGTTTCATGTTTGGTAATTGCAATCACAATTTCACAATTTGTATGGAAACACAAAAGACCCCGAACAGCCAAAGCAATCTTGAGAAGAAAAACAGAGCTGGAGGAATCAGGCTGCCTGACTTCAGACAATACTACAAAGCTACAGTAGTCAAGACAGTATGGTACTGGCACAAAGACAGAAATATAGAGCAGTGGAACAGGAGAGAAAGCCCAGACATAAACCCATACACATATGGTCACCTTATTTTTGATAAGGGAGGCAAGAATATACAATGGAGAAATCACAGCCTCTTCAATAAGTGGTGCTGGGAAAACTGGACAGCTACCGGTAAAAGAATGAAATTAGAAGACTCCCTAACACCATACACAAAAATAAACTCAAAAGGGATCAAAGACCTAAATGTAAGGCCAGACACTATCAAACTCTTAGAGGAAAACATAGGCAGAACACTCTATGACATCAATCACAGCAAGATCCTTTTTGACCCACCTCCTAGAAAACGGAAATTAAAAAGAAACATAAACAAATGAGACCTAAGGAGACTTAAAAGCTTTTGCACAGCAAAGGAAAACGTAAACAAGACGAAAAGGCCACCCTCAGAATGGGAGAAAATATTTGCCAACGAAGCAGCTGACAAAGGATTAATCTCCAAACGTTACAAGCAGCCCATGCAGCTCAATATCAAAAAAAACAAAAACAAACAACCCAATCCATAAATGGGCAGAAGACCTAAATAGACATTTCTCCAAAGAAGATATACAGATTGCCAACAAACACATGAAAGAATGCTCAACATCACTGATCATTAGAGAAATGCAACTCGAAATTACAATGAGGTATCACCACACACAGGTAAGAATGGCCATCATCAAAAAAATCTACAAACAATAAATGCTGCAGAGGTGTGGAAAAAAGGGAACCCTCTTGCACCGTTGGTGGGAGTGTAAATTGATACAGCCACTATCGAGAACGGTATCGAGGTTCTTTAAAAAACTAAAAATAGAACTACCATATGACACAGCAATCCCACTACTGGGCATATACCTGGAGAAAACCATAATTCAAAAAGAGTCATGTTCCACAATGTTCATTGCAGCTCTATTTGCAATAGCCAGGACATGGAAGCAACCTAAGTGTCCATCAACTGATGAATGGGTAAAAAAGATGTTGCACATCTTCAATATAAAATGGAATATTACTCAGCCATAAAAAGAAATGAAATTGAGTTATTTGTAGTGAGATGGATGGACCTAGAGTCTGTCCTACAGAGTGAAGTAAGTCAGAAAGAGAAAAACAAATACTGTATGCTAACACATATATGTGGAATCTAAAAAGAAAAGGAAAAGAAACGGTTGGGAAGAACCTAGGGACAGGACAGGAATAAAGACGCAGACATAGAGAATGGACTTGAGGCCATGGGGAGGGGGAAGGGTAAGCTGGGACGAAGTGAGAGAGTGGCATGGACTTATATATACTACCAAATGTAAAATAGCTAGCTAGTAGGAAACAGCTGCATAGAAGAGGGAGATCAGCTCAGTGCTTTATGACCACTTAGAGGGGTGGGATAGGGAGGGAGGGAGGGAGACGCAACAGGGAGGAGATATGGGGATATATGGATATGTATATCTGATTCACTTTGTTCTAAAGCAGAGACTAACACACCATTGTAAAGCAATTATAGTCCAATAAAGATGTTAAAATTAAATACATAAATAAATGAATAATTTCTGCCCCCCCCCCAAATTAAATCTTTTTTAAAAATAAATTAAAAAAAAGAGCACTCAATGACATGGAACGCTAAACCTAAGTATTTTCAGTACTATAGTAAATGTAAATGGATTAATATCTCCTATTAAAGTGTAATTTTTTATATTATGTGCAATTAAATTTTTTTCACAATATACAGGTAAAATAAAAGAATTACATTAGAAAGGAGAAAACATTCCATGTATTTAAAAACAATAAAACAATAAGCATAGAATATGCATCTTAGATTTAAGTAGTCTTTAAGTTCAGAACAATTTGTCATTATTGTAATTAGTATTATTATACCAATTTCTTTAAAACATTTCAATACTTGTTGTATTTGAAAAAAATACTTTAATATTTTTTCTTCTCTCTTTTGTGGTCTAATACATGGTAAGTATTTAGCTGCTAACATAACTTAAAAATATATTTTGTTTTTTTTACAGCCGAACAAAACTGAATCAAGAAGAAATAGATAACTTGAACATACTGATCACTAAAAGCAAAATAGAGGGCTTCCCTGGTGGCGCGGTGGTTGAGAATCTGCCTGCCAATGCAGGGGACACGGGTTCGAGCCCTGGTTTAGGAAGATCCCACATGCTGCAGAGCAACTGGGCCCGTGAGCCACAACTACTGAGCCTGAGCGTCTGGAGCCCGTGCTCCACAACAAGAGAGGTCACGATAGTGAGAGGCCCACGCACCGTGATGAAGAGTGGCCCCCACTCGCTGCAACTAGAGAAAGCCCTCGCACAGAAACGAAGACCCAACACAGCCAAAATAAATAAATAGAATTAAAAAAAACATAGAATCTGTAATTTAAAAAAACTCCCTAGCAACAGAAGTCCAGGATCAGATGGTTTCACAGGCAAATTCTACCAAATATAAAAAGCAGAACTTACACTGATTCTTCTCAAACTCTTCGAAAAGATTGAAGAGTAAGGAATACTTCCAAAGACATTCTATGAAGCCACTATCACGCTGATATCAAAAACAGATGGGGAGGGGGGACTTCCCTGGTGGCACAGTGGTTAAGAATCTGTCTGCCACTGCAGGGGACATAGGTTCGAGACCTGGTCTGGAAAGATCCCACGTGCCATGGAGCAACTAAGCCTGTGTGCCACAACTACTGAGCCTGCGCTCTACAGCCCACGAGCCACAACTACTGAGCCTGATAGCCACAACTGCTGAAGCCCACGCACCTAGAGCCCATGATCTGCAACAAAAGAAGCCACCACAATGAACAGCCTGCACACCACAACGAAGAGTAGCCCCTGCTCACCGCAACTAGAGAGAGCCCGAGCACAGCAACGAATGCCCAATGCATCCAAAAATAAAGAAAGAAAGAAATTTACTTAAAAAAAAAACAAATAAAACAGATGGGGACTTTTCTGGTGGTCCAGCAGTTAAGATTTCGCCTTCCAGTGCAGGGGGTGCGGGTTCGATCCCTGGTTTTGGAGCTAAGATCCCACATGCCTCACAAACAAGAAACCGAAACATAAAACAGAAGCAATATTGGAACAAATTCAATAAAGACTTTTAAAAAACACACAGAGAAAGACACTACCAAAAAAGAAAACTGCAGGCCAATATCGTTGATAAATATAGATGCAAAAATTCTCAACTGAATATTAGAAAACCGAATCCAACAACACATAAGAGGATCATACACCATGACCAAATTTGATTCACCCCAGTGTCACAAAGCTGTTTCAACATATGCAAATCAATCAACATAACATGATACACCCCATCGACAAAGGAAAAACAAGAAACAAACGATCATCTCAATAGATGGCGAAAAAGCATTTGAAAAGCTTCAACATCCATTCATGGTAAAAACACTTACCAACGTGGGTACAGAGGAAACATATCTCAACATAATAAAAGCTATTTATGACAAACCCACAGCCAATATAATACTCAACGTTCATAAGCTGAAAGCCTTCCCGCTAAAATCTGGAACAAGACAAGGATGCCCACTCTCACGTCTTCTCTTCAACATAGTACTGGCAGTCCTAGCCACAACAATCAGACAAGAAAAAGAAATATAATCTAACCAAATTGGAAGGGAAGAGGTAAAGTTGTCATTATATGCAGATGACATGATAATATATATAAAGGAAACCCTAAAAATTCCACACAAACACTACTAGAACTGATAAACAAATTCAGCAAAGTAGCAGGATACAAGATTAACATATATAAATTGGTTGCATTTCCTGGTTTTTCTTTCTTTTTTTTTTTAAATTTATTTTGGCTGCATTGGGTCTTCATTGCTGTGCACGGGCTTTCTCTAGTTGTGGCCAGTGGGGACTAGACTTTCTTGTGGTGCGCAGGCTTCTCGTTGCAGTGGCTTCTCTTGTTGTGGAGCACGGGCTCTAGGCATGCAGGCTTAAGTAGTTGTGGCACATGGGCTCAGTATTTGTGGCTCACTGGCTCTAGAGTGCAGGCTAAGTAGTTGTGGCACACAGGTTTAGTTGCTCTACGGCATGTGAGATCTTCCTGCATCAGGGCTCAAACCCGTGTCCCCTGTATTGGCAGGCGGATTCTCAACCACCGAGCCACCAGGGAAGTCCCTGGTTGCATTTCTTTACACTAACAATGAAATATCAGAAAGGAAATGTAAACAAGCAATCCTTTTTTTAATGGCATCAAAAAAATAAAATGCTTAGGAATAAACCTCACCAAGGAGGTGAAAGACTTATATACTGAGAACTACAAAACATTAGTAAAGGAAGCTGAAGATGATTCAAAGAAATGGAAAGACATCCCACGCTCTTGGATGGGAGGAATTAATACTGTTAAAATGGCTATACTACCCAAAGCAATCTACAGATTGAATGTGATCCCTATCAAATTACCCATGACATTTTCCCCAGAACTACAACAAATAATCCTAAAATGTATCTGGAACCATAAAAAGTCAGAAATGTGAACACAATCCCCAGGAAAAAGAACAAAGCAGGAGGCATAACCCTCCTAAACTTCAGAAAATACTACAAAGTTACAGTAATCAAAGCCGCATGGTATTGGCACAGAAAGAGATACATGGATCAATGGAATAGAATAGAGAGCTAAGAAATAAACCCACACACCTATGGTCAATTAACCTTTGACAAAGGAGGCAAGAATATACAATGGGGAGAAGACAGTCTCTTCAGCAAGTGGTGTTTTGAAAGTTGGAGAGCCGTATGCAAATCAGTGAAGTCAGAACATACCCTCACACCATACACAAAAATAAACTCAAAACGGCTTATATGCTTAAATATAAGATAGGACACCTTATAACTCCTAGAAGAGAACATAAGCAAAACATTCTCTGACATAAGTCATACCAAAATTTTCCTAGGTAGTTCTCCCTAGGCAGTACAAATACAGTAAGTCACCTACATATGAACCTTCAAGTTGCAAACTTTCAAAGATGCAAACGTCCATTCGCATGTCCAATCATGTAAGTTAGTTCACGTGTCTGGCATACATTGTCACGTGCGTGCTTCCTCTATATGTGGTTGTGCTTTTGTGTACTTTACAGTACTGTATAGAGTACAGTAGTACAGTACCTTTATTTCAAGCCCCAGATGTCTGGAAGCAAGCGTAAAAGCAGAGGTGATGTAGCTGGTACTGTTAAGAAGCGCCAAGCGATAATGACGGAAACAAAAGTGAAAGTAATTGAGAGAGTGGAGCGAGGCAAAAAGATGTTAGACATCGCTCATTCTTATAACATGAATCATTCAATCATTGGCACGAATCTAAAGAACAAGGACAAGATCATGGAACATGTGAAGTCTGCTGTGCCGACGATGTTGACAAAATATCCAAGAAGCATGGAAAAGTGATGGAGGAGATGGAGAAACTTCTCAGTGTGCGGATGCAGGATCAACATCAGCACTGAGTCCTGCTCAACTTAACGCTGATTCAAGAGAAAGCTAAAAGCCTTTATGAAGACTTGAAGAAGAAACACGGCAAAGAATCAGAGGGCACATCTTTTAATGCCAGCCATGGCAGGTTTCATCGGTTCAAGGCTAGAGCCAGCCTTCACAATGTAAAAGTAAGTGGAGAGACAGCAAGTGCAGATAGGGTAGCTGTCCAGGAACTTCCAGAAACACTTTGAGATATTATTGATGATGGTGTGTATTTACCCAACCAGGTTTTTAATGTGGATGAGACACAACTGTACTGGAAGAGGATGCCAGACCGAAGTTACGTCAGTAAGGAGGAAAAGTTGATGCCGGGCTGTAAAGCAGCAAAGGATAGGCTAACTGTTGTTTGGTGGCAATGCTTCCAGTGAATTGAAGCTGAAACCTCTCTTAGTTTATCATTCACGGAACCCAAGAACCCTTAAAAACATAGCCAAGGGCTCTCTTCCTGTTGTGTGGAAGCGTAACCCCAAATCCCGGATTACACAGGCCATGTTCCAGGACTGGTTTTGCCACCACTTTATCCCAGATGTAGAGAAATATTGCTTGGAGGAGGACGTTCCAGCAAAACATTCTTTTGCTGCTCGACTATGCTCTAGGCCACCCCCCATTCATGGATGACTTTCATCCCAACGTCAAAGTACTGCATCTGTCACCAAATACTACGTTGCTCATCCAACCTATGGACCAGGGCGTTATAGCGACGTTCAAGAAATATTATTTATGTCACACTTTTTGTCAGGCAGTAAAGGTAAGTGACAAATCAGGAACAACCTAGGGACAACTTTGGGAGGACTATAACATCTACAAGACCATAAAAAAAACATTGACTTTGCATGGTGTGAGGGTATGGCGGTCACGATGAATGGGGTTTGGAAGAACCTTTGCCCACAGTTTGTTCATGATTTTTGTGGATTTGAGAAGGTAGATCAGAAGTCCGAAGAGGTCTTCAGCAACGTAGTGACCCTCAGCGAGAAGCTGGAGCTAGATCTGCAAGAGGACGATTTCGCTGAACTCCTTGCTGTGCAACATGAGGAGCTTACTGATGGAACTGGAGGCCCAGAGAAAGGATGAAGAGGGACAGGAGGAAGAAAAAGTAACTGAAGAACTGAAGAGATTCACGACACAGAAAATGGCAAGGGAATCTTCGTTATTTGAGGAAGCACTGTTAGTTTTTGAGGCACAGGACCCGAACCTAGAATGGGACCCAAAGGTGGCAGCAGCCATTCAGATTGCAATCCAGTGCTACCTTGTCATCTATGATGAGAAAAAAAGAGCTACTACCCAGACATCAATGGATCATTCTTTCAAGAGGGTAGATAGAATTAAATCCAGCAAGGAACCAGAACCTTTGCCATCAACGTCAGGTATGAGTGAAATTGCAGCTTGCTCTCTGTCTCCTGCTGCTGATAATCCTTCACCCCTACCATCTCCCACCTCCCCTCCCTCCTCCAATCAGTAACTCTGCTCGCCTGTTCCCTCGATGCCAGCCCGAGTATCCCAGCTGTTCTACTGTATTACTGTACTTTTCAAGTTACTGTACTGTAAGATTAAAAATGCTTTCTTTGTTTTTGTGCTTGTTTTTTATGTATTGTTTGCGTGAAAAGTATTATAAACCTATTACGGTACAGTACCATATAGCCGACTGTGTAAGTTGGGTACCTAGGCGAACTTTGTTGGACTTACAAACAAATTGAACTTACAAACGCACTCTTGGAACAGAACTTGTTCATATGTAGGGGATTTACTGTAAAAGCAAAAAAGAAACAGGAACTAATCAAACTTATAAGCTTTTGCACAGCAAAGGAAACCATAATCACAATGAAAATACAACCTATGGACTGGGAGAAAATATTAGCAAATGATGAGACCGACAAGGGCTTCATTTCCAAACTATACAAACAGCTCATACAACCCAATAACAAAATAACAAATAACTCAATGGAAAAATGGGTAGAAGACCTAAATAAACATTTCTCCAAAGAAGACATACAGAGTGCCAATAGGCACATGAAAAGATGCTCATCATCACTAATTATTAGATAAACGCAAATCCAAATTACAATGAGGTATCACTTCACACTGATCAGAATGGCCATCATTAAAAAAAAAAATCTACAATTAACAAATGCTGGAGTGGGTATGGAGAAAAGGGAACCCTTCTACACTGTCGGTGGCCATGTAAGTTGGTGCAGCCACTATGGAAAACAGTATGGAGGTTCCTCAAAAAAACTATAAAGAGAGTTGTCATATGATCTAGCAATCCCACTTGTGGACATATATCTAGACAAAACTATAATTCAAAAAGATACATGAAACCCTATGTTCATAGCAGCACTATTTATAATAGGCAAGACATGGAAACAACCTAAATGTTCATTGAAAAATGAATGTATAAAGAAGGTGTGGTATACGTATACAATAGATATTACTCAGACATAAAAAAGCATGAAATAATGCCATTTGCAGCAACATGGATGGACCTAGAGATAATGATACTAAGTGAAGTAAGTCAGAGAGAGAAAGACAAATACCATATAATATCACTTATATGTGGAATCGAAAACAGGACACAAATGAACATGTCAGTGAAACAGAAACAAACACACAGATATAGAAAAGAGACTTGTGGTTGCCAAGGAGAGAGTGAAGGAAAGATTGGGAGTTTTGGAATAGCAGAAGCAAACTATTCTACATACGATGGACAACCCACCACGACCTACTGTATAGCACAGGAAACTATATTCAATATCCTGTGATAAACCATAATGGAAAAGAATATATATAGATATATAGATACATAGATATAGATATATAGATATAGATAGATAGATAGATATAAAACTGAATCACTTTGCTGCACAGCAGAAATTAATACAACAATGTATAAAGGCTGCAGAGGGTGTGGAGAAAAGGGAACCCTCCTGAACTGTTGGTGGGAATGTAAACTGACACAGCCACTATGGAGAACAGTATGGAGATTCCTTAAAAGCTAAAAATAGAACTACCATATGACCCAGCAATCCCACTACTGGGCATATACCCGGAGAAAACCATAATTCAAAAAGATACATGTACCACAATGTTCACTGTAGCACTATTTACAATAGCCAGGACATAGAAGCAACCTAAATGTCCATCGACAGATGAATATATGAAGAAGATGTGGCACATCTATACAATGGAGTATTACTCAGCCATAAAAAGGAACAAAATTGAGTTATTTGCAGTGAGGTGGTTGGACCTAGAGTCTGTCATACAGAGTGAAGTAAGTCAGAAAGAGAAAAACCAATACCGTACGCTAACACATATATATGGAATCTAGAAAAATGGTACTGACGAACCTAGTGACAGGGCAGGAATAAAGACACAGAGGTAGAGAACGGACTTAAGGACACAGGGGGGGAAGGGGAGACAGGGACGTAGTGAGAGAGTAGCACTGACATATATACACTACCAAATGTAAAATAGCTAGTGGTAAGCTGCCGCATAGCACAGGGAGATCAGCTCGGTGCTTTATGTCCCCCAGAGGGGTGGGATAGGGAGTGTGGGAGGGAGGCTCCAGAGGGGGGGATATGGGGAATATATGTATACATATAGCTGAGTCACTTTGTTGTAAAGCAGAAACTAATACAGTGTTATAAGGTAAGTATACTCCAATAAACATGTATTTTAAAACCCCACAACATTGTAAATCAACTACACTTGAAAATATTTCTTAAGTGCAAACAATTTTCTGAATGTAAGTTTTACTGTGTGTGTGTACCACAGGTTCAATATATATGAATTATGTCAAATTGATTACATTGCTTTTCAAAATAAAGAATTTTTGATATTTTACATCAGCTTCATGTCATAAATGCAGAAAAACTATATTATTTTTTTCTAAAGTTCAGAAATAGCCATTTTGCTCATTCGGTATACTATAAACCATTAACTATTAAAAAGGGATTCGTGACCTCTTCCTTCCAAAGAAATATTTCTCCACTCACACAAGCTTAATAGAATGTTCCGCCATGAACTGACTTCCCACCTTAGAGACACGAGATTTGCATCCTGAAACCTCTTTCTTGCAAAAATGTCCAATTATCATCCTAGCATTACAGAAAAGAAATGCTTTTTTCCAGATCTCAAATTCCATACAACTTTAGTCAAGACATCATGTATGTTTTTTTTCACACACACACAGACTGTATTCTATTTTTACAAGAGATAAATCAACTGACACCAAGCACTGTAAATGGATGACCACAAGAAAAGCAACAATGATTGCAATTACCAAACACGAAACACACTCATACTATGTCATAACATTGACATTCAGTCCAGTAATCCTCCACTGTAACAGCTCCTTTACTTTGCAGTGAAAGACATCATGTATTTTTAAATAATCAGCACTCACCTGAGGTCTTTAAAACTCAACATAAACATAATTTTGTGTTCTCTTTCATTTACTCTGGTTCTAAGTGGTCATTTCTAAACGAAAGTATTTAAGTATGTTAACGTCATCTTATAACATCATATTTCAAATGACTACCGTGTCTCCAAAGATGAAATATGAGGAACTCACAATTAGGCTCTGCAAAGTTTTGCTCTCTGAATGTGTATGACCCTTCTGCTGAACTCCACACTGTTCATTATTCTCTGAGAATATTCTTTTTCTTGTATGGCCATCTCACATGCTCTTTCATTTCATGAAGTTTTTTCCTACAATGTTATGCCTAGTTTATTTCTGAGAATATGCATTATTTCAGAATGATATTTATAGACACAAAGACTTCTCTATAATTCCGGGAGAGTTTCAAGAACTCCTTCTTCTTTTTTTTTTTTTTTTAATACCTAGATTCTGAAGCTCTCCACAAAGCATTACTAAACTTGCATTTACATAAGTATCTACATATTAATCACACTTTAATGCATTCACAATTGTATTATGATTTATTGCTAATTTTGGAGCTGTCTTATTTACCACCCTCTTGGAAATCACTTTAATATTTGCACTTAGGACTTGAAAGAGAATGGATAAATAAAAACCTGAAGAATATGCAAATACAATTTATATATTTCTCATAAAATTAGGTGATTATCTAACCTTTATCCAGAAAAAAAGAAGAGCCCAGATACTCTGCAGGCATGATCCTCGAGAATGTGTGGTCTTCCAGCAGGAAAACATGCAGTAATCCATGTGGCAGAGTTTACCTGTGACCAGCTGGGGTTAGTGACCTATGCATTCCTTACATGCAACATATCAGGAGTGGAAAAAGGGAATTTGTCCGTTGTGGCAATAAGTATAATGAAGATTTGTAGCAGGTCATGCTCATATGTTCAACACAGGTACAATCAAAAGTTTGCTCAATTCTGGTAGATCTAAGTCTGTATCTGTTACCTTGTCTTTAACGAGGAAATGTCAGAACTGACTTACCAAAAAAAAAGTGTTTTGTTTGTTTGTTTGTTTTAATTAGAGTCACGGTGAGTAAGGCAGAGTTCAGAACAGCTAATGTGACTTAGTGATTCTCTCATCAGGAAATACAGTTTCTACTTCCCTGTTTATTCTCCACATCCTGTAGTAAGTAAAGTTTCAATGAAAGATAAATCTACAGCGTGAAAAGAAAAGAAAACTTACATGTGTTGATAAGGTCATTTTGACAGGTTTTACCACGTATGTCAGTGTTTCTGGGGATGGACACAAGCCAGAGCTCCCTACTCTGACATTTTCACTGCTGTCATTCCCCTTGATCCTCAATTTGAAAGTGGATAAAAATGTTTTCTATGCTTTCTTCTTTAAGAAATTAAATAAAGAATGCTTTCTAGACATGATCCTCTAATGATTTGCAGTCAGTGGTCATCAACAGAGGAAAAGCACAGAATCTCATCCCCACAGAAGGGTGACATTCAGTCAGGTAAGAAAATTCTCCCCGAAATCAGAGCTTCATCTTGAACATGCAATCAAAGGCTTTCACAGGTTCTTCATCACTCTGCACTCAGCCCTACCATAGGGGATTGGCTCTGAGAATCTCACATCAGGTGACTGACAAACATGTCATAGTACACTGATCTGGTACCAGATCCTGCCTCTCTTAATGATCTCCCACAGGGACATTGGGATATTCTAGGATATTTCCTGGAGCCCTCTATTCTACACAGGTACACTTCCAAGTAGAAACAGAAGCTTGGATTCTCACTGGGACCCCTGCTCTGTCCAACCAACCTCTCTAGAAATATGATGTTCTAATCTCTCCTGATTAGAACATTTCAAGGTCTCTCCCTGTGCTAATTTAATAAAGGTAAAAGAGAAACAAGAAAGAGCAAACTATGCAGGGAGCAATATATAAGATTCCTTTACTTAACGTATTTATCTGATATACCCAAATACTGAGAAATATAGATTCGTTTCATAATGTTCAAGAAAAGAGGAGGAGGAACCTCCATGCCAACAGTATATATAAAATGGAATCAATATTGCATAAGCTCCAGCTTAAGCTTAGCTACGAGGTACTAACCCTTCTCATAAAGAAGCAATAGTTCTCCATCATTTGAAGCACACTGAGGACTCAGACAGCTCGACACTGAAGGTGTAGCCTCCTCACTCGAATTCTGTACCTGCATCACAGAGCAGTGAAATATTCCCAAAGAATTATTAAGGATGAGGGGGGGGAGGCGAAATAAAAAAGATGAATCCATCGTCTGTCCTACCGTCTGTTCTGTTGGATATTACCACCATCTTGGCCCAATATGACCTTCCCACTTTTCTCTGGGTCTCCCTACTTTCCACCTCCATCCTCTCATTATATCTTACCTACACTTGGGAACGACTCTAGTTTTTCCACTTATCTTTATCAACAAGTAATCCAAATAGCAACTGTGTATATAACTCCTTAGAAACCTCAGGTCTGACTCAGTAATAATACATGACCTTCAAAGTCCAAAGTTTTCCTAATCCCCTTTATTATTATTATTTTTTTTTCTAATTTCCATGTACTTACACTCTTAAGACCTCCACTGTTCTCAGGTTCGTCTTCCCTGCAAAATCTGTCAACCTAGACATAGACTTAAGTACCACCCTCTAATTATCTCCTAGGGAATCCAGTTTTTAAAAAAGCCTCAGCAAGCCTTATGGACTTTATTAAAGACTCTTTAAGATAACCCATGGGAGATAGCAGCACACCCACAGATATCTATCTAATACACCCTCAGAGTAATTTCTTTTCTCTTTTATAAAGTCTCTTCTGGCCAATGAAGACTCTCAGCTCTTCTTCTTCAACATATGCAGTGTCTCACCCTTCTGATTACTCTCTGCTCTATCCCAGGTCCACTCCCTTTCCTGATATTACATTCTTTCGCAATTTTGTATGTTGGTAAAATCAAATAACATAAAATATAACATGTTAGTTATTATAAAGTGCACCGTTCAGTGATATTAAATGCATTCATATTATTGGGCGATCAACATCACCATTTATCTTTCTAATTCTTTTCTACGTTTTAAAACTGTAACTCCATATCCTTTAAATATAACTTTCCTTTTTGTTCCATAACCACCTGAAAAGCGTCATTACCCTCCCAATTTCTATGGTTTTGACTACACTAAGTACCCCCATATAATTGAAATAAGTAGTTGTATTGTTATGACTCACTAAAAGTCACAAAAATGGCATTTTTGGTAGCTAAATTTCCTCAAGATTCATCCATGTTGTAGCATATTCCTAGATCTTTTCCTTTTTAACACTGAATAATATTGTATTATATGGGTATACCACACTTTGCTTGTCCAGGAACTAGTGGATGAACACTTAGGTTGCTTTCATATTTTAGCTACTGTGATTATCACTGCTCTAAACACTGGAGTACAAATATTTCTTTAAGACCCTGATTTCAATACCTTTGGGTATACCTCATAGTAAAATTCCTGGATCATGTAGTAATTCTATTTTTCAATATCTGAAAAATTGCCATACTCTTTTGCAAAGCAGCTGTATCATTCTGCATTCCCTCTGACATAGCACAATGGTTCCAACTCCCTCACATCCTCACCAATAGTTGTTTTCTGCTTGTGTATGTGTGTGTGTGCTTGTGTGTATATGCATGCACACAAATATATAAACATGCATTTAGTGATATGGAGCATCTATTCAAGTGCTTAGTCATTTGTACATCTTTTTGAAGAACCATCTATTCAAGTCTTTTATCCATTTTTGAATCAGGGTGTTTGCCCTTTGTTTAGCTGTAGGAGTTCTCTGTATATGCTGAATAGAAATCTCTTGTCAGATAGATGGCTCTGAAATATTTTCTCCCATCTTGTGGGTTGCCATTTTATTCTGTTTACATTTCTTTGATACACATTTTTTTTTAACGTATGTACTGCAAATTGTTTATTTTTTTGTTAGCTGTACCTTTGTTGTTCCTTCGTTTCATATGGAGGAAAACACTGCCAAATCCAATATCATGAAGCTCTTGTCCTGTATCTTCTCCTAAGACTTTTTATATTATTAGGTCTTATATTTAGTTTCTTGATACGTTTTCATTAATTTTTGCATATGATGTTAGGTAAGGGTCCATCTTCCTTCTTTTGCATGTTGCCCACAAGACTTCTCAGCACCATGTGTTGAAAATACTATCCTTTCTACTTTGAAAAGTCTTGGCAAATTGTCAAAAATCATTTGGCCATATATCAGGGTTTATTTCTGGGTGTTGTATTCTATTCTATTCTATTGGTCTTGAATAAGGGAGAAAATAGTATAACCTATCCAGGTTGATGAAGAACATAAAGAAAGACCAGGACTGAGAATTAGGAGGGCAATATAAAACAGCAGGGAGTAAAAGACAGTGTGAGAGAAGATCTTGTATTTGCGAGTTCATGGAAATAGGATCATGCTAAAACCACTAAACGCCTGACTTTGAACAATACGGTAAATGTGCCAGCAAGAAACATAACACTTACCCATCTCTGGGAAATATAGTATGGGCATAAAGATACACTACACATAAATATATTAAAAAGGGAAGGGTTTTCATGGTGTGAGAATATTGTGGCATTTGAAATACAATTCACTTCTGTTCTACCATTGTCTCTAAAATTTATCAAAGTGTATATACAAGCAATTCCAATTCTGGTAATGTGCTTGACAGGTTTATCTATGAACTTCAGTGGAGCAGTAAATGTACATTCATAGTAGGACTGTTCCCTAAACCAAAAAACAAAACACAAAAACTGCAAAGACTAGAGTTCACTTTGTCAACACACATACAGATGCAATGATGGTCAACGGTCCGAAAACAGAAGGTGAGCATGGGTGAAAGAGGTTAATCCCCAGGCTGGGGTGGGGTGCAGAGTTTGAGGGTAACACAAGTAGAAAAGGCTTTTGTCCTATCCTTGATTTTTGAGGTATGGAAATTCACAGGTCACTACCTTCATTTCAAACTGAATGAATGCACTATTCAATTTTTTTAAACAGGTGAAGTAAACATGAGTGATAATAAATTTCAAACTGTCGCTAATCAAATAAGATACTAAGAAAACTTAAATAATATGATTTAAGAATGAAGTAGAGAGATTGTCCAACATGGTAGCATTCAAAGACCCAGAGCTTGATGCCTCTCATGGGCACACCAAAGTCACAACTGTTTACAGAACAGCAATTGATGAAAAAGGCCGGGACCTACCATAAAAGATGTTTTACAGCTAAAGATATAAGGAAGGCACCTCGACAAGACAGAAAGGAAGGGCAAAATCTCAATAGAGTCAAGACCCATACCACCAAGTGGGTGGCCCACAAATGGGAGAATAATTACAATTTCAGAGGTGCTCCCAGGTAGCAAGGGGTATGAAGCCAACATCAGGCTCCCAAGCCCAGGGATCCTGTTGTGGAAAGAAGAGTTCCTAGAAAGTTGGGCTTTGAAGACCAGTAGTGCTTATTTTCCAGAGAGCCAGAGGGTTGTGGGAAATAGAGATTCCACTCTTAAAAGATGCTCACAAAATCCCACATGATCTGAGAATCAGAACAGAAGCAGTCATTTGAAAGGATCCCGGGTCACACCTACCTCCTGATCTTGGAGAGTCTCCCAGAGAGGCATGAGGCAACTACAGCACAGCCTCAGGGACAGAGACACTGGCAGCAGCCATTCGGGGGAGCTCCTTCTACTTCGTGGACGCTGGTACCAGCAAGCATAATTTCAGAATCCTCCCTGTAGCTTATCAGCCTCAGGACCGAGCCCCACCCATTTCCACCAGACTACAGACACAAGTACTAGGATGCTGCAGGCCAAGCAACTAACTGAGCAGGGGCATAGCCCCATCCACCAGAAAACAGGCTGCCTTCAGATCCTCTCAGTGCACAGCTGCCCCTGGACATGGGTCCAGCCAACAAAAGCCCCAGGACCAGCCTCCACACCTCAGTGGACAGGCACCAGCCCCAGAGTCCCTGGCCCCTCTGACAAGTGAGCCTGCTCTGGCCTTGGAGTCAGCCTCACCATGGGCAGGTGGTAACTGCACAGGGACTGGATGGAGCTTGGACCTACCCAACAGCAAACCTGCTTTAGCAGTGGGATCAGCCTCATACACCAACAGGCACACACCAGCTCCAGGAATACCACAGCCCAGCAGCCTGTGTAACCAGGCCACTTAATTGCAGGCCAGAAGCAGCCATGGACTCAGCTGGGTCCTGACCCCGCCCATCAGAATGCCAACACAAGATTAGGGATACCCCCGGCCCTGCAGAGAGCTGTGTCAGGAACAGTGATCCAACACCAACTCTGTGGCTCCTGGGCCCTGCAGCCAGAACGCAGAACCTGTCTCTTCCTCCCAGTAGGCAGCATAGCCCCAGAACCAGTGACTGGGCACTAGGCCTGATATCACCTGGACTGCAATTCTACCCATAAGTGAACCAGCACCAGATTTGGTGTCCCCCAGAGTTGTGCAGCCAGCTGCCTTATGATTTAGTCTCACCAAGCAGCACAGACAGCCTCCATACAAGGCAGAGCCTGGCAAACAAGCAGTCTGGGGGCAGCCAAGCCTACCAGACTACCCACAGTAGTCAGCCCGCCACAGCAGAAGAGCCCAAGCAGCCCACATAGGGGGTACACCTAGAATATACAGCTCTAGTGACCAGGGGAGAGGGGGCTGCTGGGACCCATAGGACAGCTCCTACAAAAGGCCACTTCCCCAAGGTCAGGAAATGTAACGAACCTACTACACACATAGCAATAAAAACAGGAAGTTAAGAAAAATGAGGTGACACAGAAACACGATCCAAATGAAGGACCAAGATAAGAATTCAGAAGAAGATCTAAGTGAAGTGGAGATAGCCAATCTCCTCAACAAAGGGTTCAAGGTAATGACTGTAAAGATGATCAAAGAACTCAGGAGAAGAATGGACGACCAGAGCAAGAAGTTAGAATTTTTTTAAAAAGAGTTAGACCATTAAAGAACAACAAAACAGAGATGAGGAATACAATAACTGAAATGAAAAATACATTAAAGGAAACTACTGTAGACTAAATGTTACAGAGGAATGAATCAGAAAACTGAAGGACAGAGTACTGGCAATCACTGAAGATGAACGGTAAAACAATAGATTAAAATGAAATGAGGAAAGTTGAACAGACTTGTGAAACAACATCAAGTGTACTAATATTTGCATTATACTGGTCCCAGAAGCAAAAAGGAAAGACAAAGCAGTGTAGAACATACCTGAAGACATAAGAGTTGAAAACTTCCCTAACCTGGGAAAGAAAACAGACATCCAAGTCCAGTAAACACAGTAAGGCCAAAACAAGATCAACCCAAAGAGGACCACACCAAGACTCATTGTAATTAAAATGGAAAAAAAAAAAATAAAGATAAAAAGACACTATTAAAAGGAGCAAAGGAAAAGCAACAAGTTACAAACATGGGAAATTGCATAAAGTTATCTGCTGACTTTTCAGGATAACCTCTGCATGCCAGAAGGGAGTGGCATGGTATATTTAAAGTCATGAAAGGGAAAAGCCTATAAGCAAAAATACTCTACCCAGCAAGGCTCTCCTTCAGATTTGATGGTGAGATCTAAAGTTTTACAGAGAAGCAAAACTAAAAGAGCTCAGCATCGCCAAACCAGCTTTATGAGAAACCTCAAAGGGGTTTTTCTAAGTGAAAAAGAAAAGGTCACGATTGAAACATAAAAATTAGGAAAGGAAACTTACTAAAGGAAAAACCTCATTGGTTAAGGCAAATATTCAACAAAGGTAGTAAATCAACCATGGACACAGCTAATAGGAAGGATGAAAAAAAAAACAGTAATAAAATCATCTATATTCACAATAAGAAGTTAAGGGACACACAAAACAGGTAGATGTAAAATATAAGGTCAAATTCAGTAACTGTGGGGGAGCAGAGTAACAATGCAGGGTTGTTAGTGTCCATGTGAAATTAAGAGCTCAGCAACTTAAATAATCACACACACACACACACACACACACAAACAAAACTGAAAGAAATCCAAACATAATATTAAAGATAGTCCTCACATCACAGATGAAGGGAATAAAAGGGGAAGAAAGGAACACTGAAGAAATTAAAGAGGGATTCTAAAAATACCCAAGACAAATGAAAATGAACATACAATGATCCAAAATCTATGGGACACAGCCAACACAGTTCACAGGGGGAAGTTATAGTGATACAAGCTTATTCTTAGGAATCAAGAAAAATATCAAATAAACAACCTAACATTACACCTGAAGGAATTAGAAAAAGAAGAAAAAACAAAACTCAAAGCTGTCAGAGAGAAAAATTAAGAAAACTATACCATATGCAATGACATCAAAAAGAATAAGATACCTAGGAATAAACACACCTAAGCAGGTAAAAGACATGTGCTCAGAAATCTATCAGCCATTGGTGAAAGAAGTTGAAGACAACACAAAAAGATGGAAAAATATAGCATGTGCATCGACTGGAAGAATTAATACTGTTAAAATAACCATACTACCAAAGACAATCTACAGATTTAATGCAATCCCTATCAGAATACCAAAGCATTTTCACAGAACTTGAAAAAGTCATTTTAAAATTTGTATAGAAACACAAAGACCCCAAATAGCCAAACAATCTTGAGAAAGAACACAGCTGGAGGCATCACGCACCTTGACTTCAGACTATACTGCAAAGCGACAGTAATCAAAGAGAAAGGTACCAGAGCAAAAACAGACACAAAGATCACTGGAATAGAATAGAGATCCCAGAAATAAGCCCACACACTTATATTTAATTGATTTATGACAAAGCAGGCAATATGGAGAAAAAACTGTCTCTTCAATAAGTGGTACTGGGAAAACTGGTCAGCTACATGGGAAAGAATAAAATTAGATTATTTTAGCACACCATATATAAAATAAATGCAAAACTGAATAAAGATCTAAATGTAGGACCAGAAACCATAAAACCCCTAGAGGAAAATATAGAACATTCTTCAACATAAATGATAGCAACAGTTTTAGGTTCAGTCTACTAAGGCAAATGAAACAAAAGCAAAAATAAACAAATGGGACTTCACTAAACTTAAAAGATTTTGCACAGCAAAGGAAACCAAAGGCAAAATGAAAAGACAACCTGCTGAGGGAGAGACAATATTTGCACATGATAAGAGGTTAACATCAAAAAAGATGACCAAGCAAGGGTTCATACCTAAACTACAGAAACAGCACATACAACTCAATATCAAAAAAAAAAAACACCCAAAATCTTTTTTAAAAAAATGAGAAGACCTAAATAGACATTTTTTCCAAGGAAAAACTACATATAGACAGTCAGAACTCACAAAGATGCTAAACATAGCTAATCGGCAGTAAAATGCAAATCAAAACTATGAGATATATCACCTCAGTCTTGTCAGAATGGCTGTCATCCAAAAGATCACAAA
The DNA here is from genome assembly GCF_028023285.1 of Balaenoptera ricei. Classification (NCBI taxonomy): domain Eukaryota; kingdom Metazoa; phylum Chordata; class Mammalia; order Artiodactyla; family Balaenopteridae; genus Balaenoptera; species Balaenoptera ricei. The sequence continues at coordinate 24,814,437 of NC_082645.1, forward strand.
TAACAAAGGTTAGTGAGGATGTGGAGAAAGGGAAACTCTTGTACACTCTTGATGTGAATGTGAAGTAGTGCAGCTACTGTGGAAAGCAGAATGGAGGTTCCACAAAAACCTAAAAATAGAACTACCATAATATCCAGCAATTCCACTGTTGGGTATATCAGAAGGAAACAAAAACACTATTTCAAAAAAAAATAACTGCACACCAATGTTCATAACAGTGTTATTTGCCATAGCCAAGATATAGAGTCAAACTAAATGTTCATCAATAGCTTAGCGGATAAAAAAGATTTTTTATGATGACTTCAGCAAAAAAATGACATTTTGCCATTTGCAAGAACATGGATGGATTTGGAGGGTATTATGCTTAGTAAAATAAGCCACAGAGAAAACAAGCATGGCATGTTATGAGAAAAAAAGCATGGTATGTTATGAGAAAACAAGCATGGTGTGTTATCACTTACACGTGGCATCTAAAAAAATTGAATACAACAACAACAAAAAAAACAGACTCACAGATTAAAGAACAGACTAGTGGTTACCAGCAGGGAGAGATAGGGTGGAGGGGCAAAATAGTGGTAGGAGATTTTGAGGTACAATCCACTATGTATAAAATCAATAATCTACAGTGATGTACTGTATAGCATGGGGAATATAGCCACTCTTTTATAATAACTACAAATGGAGAAGAACCTAAACATTTATGAATCACTATGCTGTACCTCTGAAACTAATATAATAATGTAAATTAACTATAGATCAATAAAATATAAAGTAAGAAACAATAAAGGGGAGACACAGATTATTAGATAGAAATCAATTAAATAAACACAAGTTTTGGAAATCAAGGAATTAAAAAACAACACGTAAGACACAACATTGGCATTTAAAGTGTACAATCTATTCATTTAAAAGAAATCATTTAAGTGGTAAAAAATGGTACCCATTCTCACAATTTTGTATATCTAGGATAAATTATTATCTACAAAAATATGTTACAAATATTCACTCAAAAAGAAAGAGAAAATTGGGATAAACCCATTTTAGTATCCAAATTTAATATCAAAGTCTCTATGCAAAATTGATTTGAATAAGCTCTGTTAGCCACTTCTAGTTTCTTTGTGATGTAAAATCTTTTAAAGCATAAAAATCAGCCTTTCTACATTATTCCATTAGACATACATAGAAGTTAAAAGAAATGAGAAGACAGAACAATCCACCAGGAAGGCGAATTTACTGAGAAACAGTCATTCGTTCTCCCTCCTCCTTTTCTTTTCCTCCTTTTCCAGGTCTCTTTCGGTTCCGATCAAGAGAAATCTTGAGAGTTCTGAGAATATTTCTTTGAGGGCTTCAAATCACCATACCTACATCCTCTGCCACAACTACACACACGGGAACAAAAATAAACCTCTGCTATCTACTCACGTAGGAGGGATTCATTCAAAATAAACTCCTACATGGAGACCAACAGGTGAGTTTTCTACCTGTTCTTTCTAATGTCCTTCCATTATAGTAAATCCCACACATTATGAGGAAGAAACGGTTATGTGAGCTTTTCCTTGACGTCAAAAAACTTGCATTCATTTCAAGTACCTGGTGATCATAGGGTACAGCCAGGGAAGGTGCCATCCCCCTTGGGGGGAGGGGCGGTGGATGGGCTCCCGCACCCATGCACCTCCTGATGCACAGATTCTGGAGAAACAAAGGGCGGTCACACCGCAGTCAGCCTGTCAGGCTGTCGGGCCACTGGGCAACCCGACCAGCCTGGAAGTGCCCCATCAGTTTGCTGAAAGCAAAACCCTGTCCCCCCTGTGAAGCCAGGCAATTTGGGTCAGAGAGTCAGAGGAGACCGGTAATCAACTCCTCCTCTCTGCTCACCTCCTTGGGGTTACAGCAAGCCCATCTCCAAACCCAAATCTGACCCTGGAGTGCCAAACTGGGAGTGGCAGGTGGGCTCTGCCGGTGCTTCAGCGCCCCCTGGAGGTTGTCTGCTCTAATGGCAACTCTCAGCCCTTCCTCCTCCTCCTTCCCTAGTCCTGGGGGCTGCCTTGGCCTCCTGCAGCTGCTGGCCTGAATTCATTCTTCTTTTTTCTCCAATTACAATGAAGTGTCTTACAGAGGTTTGGAATCTCTTGAAGAAGGAAGATCTTTTAGCCAATACACCTTAACCGTGAGAAGTTGGTTTCAAGAATGAACCTGAAATACTGTATTTTTCTCCTGATGATTCCAAGGAGAGACAGCTCAAGTTTTCTAAATCATAAGAAAAACCAAGGTAAATATGATATTCTGAGCCAGAGATGAAAAAGCAGTTTTTAGCACCCCCTCCTCATGTCATATGACCGGGATTTAAATCAATCAACTGCCACTGGTTTTTAAATCAAGTGACCCAACTTTAAATCCATCAGCTGCTTCCCTGTAACTCACGTGACTTGGCTTTGAATAGTAAGAAATGCAGAGGTATAAAAATGATGTTCTGAACAATAAATGGAAAGACAACATTTTAGAAAGTTTTTTCCTTTTCGAATGGACCATTCATTGCCTACAGAATAAAGGATTCCCTTGTGGATTTCTTGAACTGTAAACACATACATTGTCTCCGTTGGCTTGATTGACGTAGATTTGGGGGTTTTTTGTTGTTGTTGTTGTTAACATCTTTATTGGAGTATAATTGCTTTACCTTGTTGTGTTATCTTCTGCTGTATAACAAAGTGAATCAACTCTTCGTATACATATATCCCCATATCCTCTCCCTCTTGTGTCTCCCTCCCACCTTCCCTATCCCACCCCTCTAGGTGGTCACAAAGCACTGAGCTGATCTCCCTGTGCTATATGCAGCTGCTTCCCAATAGCTATCCATTTCACCTTTGGTAGTGTATATATGTCCATGCCACTCTCTCACTTCATCCCAGCTTACCCTTCCCCCTCCCTGTGTCCTCAGGTCCGTTCTCTACATCTACGTCTTTATTCCTCTGCAGCGACTCCTGCTAGGGACGGATACTTCCTTTTATGCTCAGGGAAATCCCCTAGTTTGAATATGATTTGAGTCTGATCCTGTGAAACCATCAGAACTTCCCACCAGAGATAAATGAGGAGATTCTGGCCTTTATTAGTATGCATGATGAACACGGGTGTCCTGGCTGTACTTGCCAACCCTCCTATTTTACCCACCTATTTTTATCCACCTTCCTCCCTGTGAGTACCTTTGACCAACCCTGAGTTCAGACTCCTGACCTATTCCAGTGACTTTGTCAGCCTTTCTTTAAAAATGGACAGGTAATAAAACGAATTTAACCTAGAAGCAGCAGCTCAGTAAGGGAAATAAAATCATCAGAAGTTATCTAATCACAGCCACAGCCATCCAGGGCTCTGTCTTACCTGCTGGGTCATAAGAATGGGACCTTCCTAAACTTGAAGGGCATCCAATCAAATAAGTAAAGGTCTGCTCACCTCTGGCTCTTGGAGGGATTGCTAGGCACTCTACACAGTGTATACTAACTGCAAAACACTGTCATGGTTGTGAAACACCTATGTTCCAGGAAAGCTTTTTGGGGTGCATGGGGAAGGTTTCTTTTTGACATCAAGCAAAAAATAAATCACCAAGCTCTTTGAGCACAGGGGTTCTTAAGAGAGCAGTAGAAGGAAGGAATGGGCAGAAAAGATGATCTCCAGTGAAGTGAAGGCCGTTTTTCCAAAAGAGTAGGATTTAGTCTCAGTTTAAGGAGAACACTTTTAAATAGCTGGGACAGCTCCAAACTGCAGTTTAGGGAACGAGTGCTTCAAAAGAACAGTGCTTTAAAAGCCCTGGCAAGGCAGCAAGAGGATGAAGAGTTGGTTTTGCATAGTTTTGAACACAGGAGTAAAGAAGCAGAGGCATCTCTGACTAAAAGGCCCTGAGATCCTATGGCATCAATGGGTCAGTTGCAGGGGCAGGGGGTGTGGGGGGCGATATTTCTCTCTCAACGTCTCCCAGGGCAGCCACCCCTCCCGACCCCACCCCCCCACCCCCTTCACCCTTCCTCCCTCCACTGTTGGGTCCCCAGGGACAGCACTTTTCAAGCTGGAGCCCTCAGGCACCATCTCTGCTGTCTGGATTCTTCCTGGAGCCTGGCAAGTTCTGGGACAGGAAAGCAGGTCTGCAAGGCCGCTGCGGTGCAGTCGGACCTGGAGGCCTGGAGGGGAACTGGAGCCCTGAAGCCCACCCACGTCCTTGAAGCCGAGGGAGGAACACATCCTCCTAACAGTACTTCTCAGGGGTCAGCGTGCTCCCCACCCGACGGTGATCCATACTCACTTGAGGCAGCAAGGACTGCCTCTAACTGGCCCCCTCGATTCCTCCTTAAGGGTCCTCGCGCATGTGTGATAGCGCAGGCCCCGGATCTCTTTAGTCAGCTGAGGCCAGTGCTGCCGGCATCCCACCAGTCCCATCCCCCAGCCCCTCTCTCTGGGACTGTATCTAATAGAAGAAAGAGCACAGAGGAATTGGCTGAATCAAGGGACCTGGGAGCCTGGGGATGAGTTTGAAGACCGAGAACCTAAGGCGCAATTACATATTATTGGAAACTCTTGTGGAGTGTGTGTGGGGGAGGTTAGGAGGCTGAGAGGCTGAGTCGACCTGGTGAGTCCAGCCCCAGGACACCACACAGCCCTGTCCCCCTTTCCCTGCCATCAGACAAGCGGTGCCGCAACTCCAGACGGGACTCTGCACTTCCCCCTCCCTGATTCTCCAGAAGAGCAGGTGGCCCCCCTCTGAGGGCAGGGGCAAGACAACGGACCAAGTCCCCCTGCACAAAGGCGCTACTGGAATCTCTTCCTGAACAGCAGTGCTGGCTTGGAGCGAACCCGTGCACCGCCAAAGTTGGTCTCATCCTGCAGCTGAGGGACGCAGGCTTTAAGTCAGCTGCCTTGGCTTTAAATCAATCAGTCCCCCCTTTAAGTCAGGTGACCCGACTTTAAATCACTGTGTGCCCCTCAAGCCTGCCACTTCAAAAGTTGGGAACTTCACTTTGATCCCAGCACCTCACACAGCTGAATGCACACTGTAGTCACCCCAAGCCTGGCTTAGAGGCAGGATATAAGGTAAGGGGATGGGCTGCACACATGGTGAGAAGGGTACACTTCATGTACCAGAAGGGTCCAGGTACTCTGGGTACAGCAAGCAGTGCACGATACAGCAGCTCCCTGGCAAAGCTGCTGATGCACAGGGGGAGCAGGCACACCCAGGCACGCAGAGGTTCCAGGCAGGGAGCTGGGGCACAGCCAGCCGGGAGGGTGTGAAAGCCGAGGATCTGAGCCTTCTTGAGAAAGGCAGACACAGAGGATGGATGAGAAACAAAGACCAGATGAAACATGGATTTGAAAAGCACACCCTGCTCTTGAAATTGGGGTGGGGTCACCCCAGATTTGAGTCTTCTTACGCCCCTGTAACTAGTGCTTTGGCATTTGCCCAATTACTTGTGAAATGTGACTGATAATATCTAAACCATAGAATACTGCATTTGGAGTGGTTTTGCGTGTTTATGTTTCTATAGTGGAATAATCTTTCCTACAAGAAAAATGTACACAATCTGAAATAAATTCAAACCCCTCTTTAAAAAGTACTATATCGGACTTCCCTGGTGGGGCAGTGGTTAAGAATCTGCCTGCCAAGGCAGGGGACATGGGTTCGAGCCCTGGTCAGGGAAGATCCCACATGCCGCGGAGCAGCTAAGCCCATGGGCCACAACTACTGAGCCTGCAGACCACAACTACTGAAGCCCGCGCGCCTAGAACCGGTGCTCCACAACAAGCGCAGCAAGAGAAGCCACCGCAATGAGAAGCCCGCGCACCGCAACAAAGAGTAGCCCCCGCTTGCCGCAACTAGAGAAAGCCTGCGCATAGCAACGAAGACCCAACGCAGCCAAAAACAAATTAATTAATTAATTAATTAACTATTTTTAAAAAAAGTACTATATCCTTCTGTACAGCTTCTCTGGGAAGAACAGAGAGATGGCGTAGGAGAGTGAGAAAGACCAATATTTAGTGCACATCTCTCATGCAGGTGCTCTGCTGGCTCAGATAGATTTATCCCCACTTTACAAAGGAGGAAATAATCTCAGAGAGGTTTAGTAATTTTCCCAAAGCCAAACAGCTATGGAGTGGCAGAACCAAGATCTGAACCAAGTCTGTTACCTTCAAAGCCTAAGTCCTCATCACAACAAAACTCAATTAATATTTACATTTATCGAATTACATTGCAACCTGGGGAGTTCTTGGCACAATCCTGAATAAGAGTGAGAAAGAAAGAAATAGCATTGTTCCTACAGTCAACCCAAATTTTTGGAGCAGCTCCTAGATGCCTGGCCCTTTTTGGGGTTCAGCAGTGATCAAGACAGGAAGAGTCCTGCTTTCATGAACCACGTAGTGGGGAGGAGAGACGGGTGCAACTTGGGTGAGGGATTTCACCTTGCTGGACCTCTGTTTTGTCATCTGGAAAATGGGATGGGTGTTCCTCATTTTCTGGGATTGTCCAGCCCTCACATTCTCTGATTCCATAAGAAGCATTTGTTTTCCTGTTTCTTTAAAATTCATTCAGGCCGTGAGCTGTGATGAATGTTGTTAGCTGCTCCCCAAAGCACTCTATTCCCACCCTTTTCCTGTGATCAGGTCTTTCCCGAAACATGACTCACAGTCAGTCAGTCAAGTCACAGAACCTAAGGGGCACCCAGCAGAAAAATTCCAACCCTTGCTTCCCAGGAGCTCTGCGGTCTACCTGCCAGGTAAACTTAACTCACCTGGCACAAGGTGGCCATCCCTGGTTTCACATCAACATGATCTCAGGCACAAACCTCCTTGTTTTTCCATTTTGTCTTTAAGTTACTTGTTGAAACAACTGCACAAATATGACAAAGGTATAAAATCAGGCATCTTCTGCCCCCAGTGCCTACTAATAAATGATTTTCTGCCACTTTACTGATAAAGATAGAACATTTCAACATTCTGCTACCCTTATTATTTGCCATTTTTGTTGATATTTCTATTGAATACATCTTTCAATATTTTAACAATGGAACATTTATTTAGGTTGTTCCAGACCCAGCCTTTAGTGGTAAAGGTTTTGTTGTTATATTTCTATTATGTTTCCTTTAAAAATCATTATCCTATTTAAATGGATTAAGTCAATTCTATAGGCATTTATCTTATGATATTGATGGAATTGATACATAGAGGGCAGTAGTACAAGTTGATTGGACTTGAGAACCTCTATTAGCACAGTTAAGTATAAATATTGTCTATATGTAAACCAAAGTACATGCCGAGTGAGATTCTCCGACTTTTTTCACTGTCTGCCCCTCAAGCCTGTGGGAAATGGAATATTTCTTGCCCTATCAGTAAACAAAGGATGCCACAGTCTTCAGCACTTGCAGCCCTCCAATGTGAGCCGGCGGGCCCTGAGGCACTCAGGATATGCAAATACAGAATGCAGGCCCCAGAGAGCTGAGGTGCACATCAAAGGAAGGAATTCAGTGAGCCCATACAAAGAAAAGCGCCGCATTCCTCACCTTGGGAGAGCTGGTTTTCCTTAGTTAACAATCACCTTTTGATGTTCCCCATTACCTGCGCCAGTCCCCTGCCCTGTCCCCTCCCCCCAGTACTTTAGCTCAGGGAGGAAGGAGCGCAGAGGGACTCGGCTGAATAAGGGGCCTGCGCGCCTCGGGAGGAGTTTTCAGCCGCTTTCCCCGCAGTCGGGAGGAGGGGCGCTGACGCTGCAGCCGGACCCTGCGCCTCCCTTGCCCCGTTTCCCCTCAGGACGCTCAGGCCGACCCGCTCCCCACGCCCACCAGGCCTCGCGAGCCAGGCCGAGGGCAGGGGCGAGAGGAGGGACCGAAGTTCCCGGGGACCAGACGCTGGAGGCCGCTCTTTCTGCACAGCAGCGGCGGGTGGCAGCGAAACCCTGCCCCTCAGAAGCTGGTCTTGTGCTGCCGCCCGGGCACCGGACCAGGCGGAGGGTCGGCGCCCACTTACCCGGCCCGCCGTCCCCGCGACTGTCACGGCTTCGGCCGCCGGGGCACCTCCAGAGCCGGCAGCCTCAGTGAGGTGGCCCTCCCCTCGGGCTCCGGGGCAGTTCCGTGACGGCGGAGGGAAGAGACCCCGCCCGAGCCGGGAGTTCCAGCTCTGAGGAAACGCGGGCTCTGTTCAGCGCGCAGTGGGTGGGACCGCTCTGCCCCGAGGCCTTCCGGGAGGGAGCGGGGCGGCGGGGGAGGGAGCCGCCAGGAGCGCAGGGCCCCGTCGGGGGGTCCTGGAGGGGCGGCCCGGCCTGGGGGCCACGCCCACTGTGGCCGCAGCCCAGGTCTTTTTCCAGGAATCCTACACGAAAAAGTTAGAAAAAGACACAGTCTACAGTAAATATTCACAAATGATTGTTGCTGCTGTGCTCACTATTCTATTAAAGGTGTAAAATCCATAAAACACTTTAAGTTCAAAATTAAATATGAATTTTTACCTTTCTAATTATGTCTCTGATATTCACAGTTGTGGTTAATGAATCAGAGACTGTGGCATCACTAGTTAAAAATGAGCTTGTTAAAAAAATAGAACTCAGGCCCACCGGACCTACTGAATCACAATCTGCACTTTTACAATCTCCCCAGTGTACTTGTGTACCCATGAATAGTTGAAAGGTACATTTCTACCTCGACATGTCTTTTCTGTATGAGAAATACACACACTTTATCCAATTTGATATAAATAAAACACTCAAAAATGCATATGCCTGTGTTGAAACCATCATTTTATCATTTCTTTTCCAGACAAGTATAGTCTCTATACTGGTTTTGTGGATCACATGCCATACTCTTTTCTTGTAGTTAGAAATAAGGTAGAGAAAGTTACTTTGTAAAAAAAAAAATATCTATCTATCTATCTATATATATATATTAGTGGATAATTGAAGACACTCTTCTAAATTAAAAGCAGTTCTCTTAACTTGCTGTTTTCTTCTTGGGTCGCATTATGAACTCTTCCCGTGGCCACATGGCATGTGTACTTTGAATTTCAGGGACTGCTGACATTCCAGGATGTGGCCATAGATTTCTCTCAAGAGGAGTGAGAATGCCTGGACCAAGATCAATGGGAATTGTACAGGGATATGATGTTAGAGAAGTATAGGAACCTGCTCTCCTTGGGTGAGGATACCTTCCTTCCAGAATTCCTTATCCAACCACAGGGTTTGGAGTCCTTCATTTGTAGAATGTCTCCTGAAATCTTCTGCTTCCTACAATAGGGTTTCAGATTGCAACGTTTCAGGAAAGATTGGGAGTTTGTGGGTATAATTTTTCTTATTCTTTTAAAATTGCAGCCTCCCTTTTAATATACTTTGTAACTGCTTGGGATGTGTCTCTATGAACTGTGTACTATATGCTTCTGTTATAGTCCTTACAATATTTTATTGTCTTATTTTCTGTAACCATTTTCCATGGATTCTTTGGGCTTAAGGTATAGTAAAAGGGAGACTGCGATTCTCCCTTTAAAAGGGGACTTATTAAAAGGGGACTTCCCTGGTGATGCAGTGATTAAGAATTCGCCTGCCAATGCAGGGGACCCGCTTCGATCCCCGGCCCGGGAAGATCTCACGTGCCACGGAACAACTAAGCCAGTGGGCCACAACTACTGAGTCTGCACGCCACAACTACTGAAGCCGGTGTGTCTTGAGCCCGTGCGCCATTTATTTTTTGGAGAATAAAACCACTTCTGAGTGATTAAAATTTAGGCCAGCTAGTCAAAATGCTTTATCACCTGTTCTTCTAAAACACTGATCAATGGAACAAGTTTTACTAGGGATAACAGTGTAATTGTATTCTGGAGTTCATATGGGCAATATGGTTTATGACCTTGATGCTGGATCACGACATTTCAATGGTATAACTGCTATTAATTGTCTGTTTGTTCAACGATTAAAGTCTCACGTGATCTGAGCTCAGACTGGAGTCATCCTGGTTGGTTTCTGTCTATTGCAGATTTCTTCCAGTATGAAAGGACAAGAGCAATACGGCTTACTTTACAAAATGTCTTCAAACTAAATGATGATATAATCTACCTTCAATTAATTTATACATACCCTACTGTAGAACAGGGTTCGTTACGGTGGCAGAGCCCGGTAATTATGTAAAACTGAAACTTTTTCTGCACTGGTTCAAGTCCTCTTCCTAAGAATATGTTTATAATCAACATTCTTTCACAAATTACCCAACTTAATTCACCAGAGCATTCCTCATATTAACTAAATGGAAAATCCTAGGCTATATACAAATCCAGAAAGGGCCAAAAATCATCAGCCCCCATGGATGATCACAACCCATTGCTGAGGCATTCAAATTACTTATTAAAGAACCACTATGTCCATCAACATCATCAATTTATATATTATTGCCCCAGTGCTAGCCTTAACCCTGGCTCTCACAACATGAATTCCTCTTCCCATATCTTATCCACTAATTAATATAAATGTAGGCATATTATTTCTATTAGCCATATCACACCTAGCCATTTATTCCATCCTCAGATCTGGATGAACTTCACATTCAAAATACTCACTCACTGGAGCTCTAGGAACAAGAGCACAGACAATCATCTCATATGAAGTAATGTAGCAGTTATTCCATTCTCAGTCTTACTGATAAATGGATCATTTACACTTTCAACAGTAATTATTACACAAGAACACCTATGACTAATTTTCTCCTGACCCCTACCCAGAATTTGATTATCTCCGCAGTAGCAGAAATCCAATGAAGCCCCACTTGATTCAACAGAAGTAGAATCAAAACCCGTATATGTCTTCAATGTAGAAAATGTAGCAGGCCCATTCACCCCGTCCCTCCTAGAGAATGTGTCAATTTCTCTATAATAAACATTTCCACAGCAATCTATTTTTAGGAGCATTCGACAATCCCTAGGTGCCAGAATTATATACAGCCCAAGTCATCATGAAAACACATCTAACAATCTCCTTTCTATGAATTTGAGCCTCCCACCTACAATTTTGATATGATCAACGCATACGTCTCTTATAAAAAGTTTTTTTACGACTAACATTAACCCTATGTATATGAGAGTTTTCACTACGTGTCATCATACCAGGCAACCCACCACAAATTTAAGAAATATGTCTGACAAAAGAGTTACTTTGATAGAGTAAATCACAGAGGTTTCAATGCTCTTATTCCTGGAATTGAATTCTTCCTAATAATTTTACATTCTCCATGCTACGTACCACATTACACCACATGCTATATAGTAAAGTTCTCTAAGTAAGCTTCAGGCCCATACCCCAAAATATTTTTGTATATCCTCCCTGTGCTAATAAACTCTCATTGTTTTTACCATCATTCCACTGACCATTTTCTCAGGAAATATAATTGTATAACAAGCTCACACTGGTTAATGGTATCCCCATTCTAATAAAAAACATGAACCCATAAGCTACAGAAGCATCCAACAAATATTTCCTAAAACAGTCCACCGCATCAATACTACTTATAATGGCTATTATCATTAATCTAATATACTCTGGTCAAAGAGCACAATGAATAACAAAAATCTTTAATCCAGCAGCATCCACCCTCATGACAATCGCCCTTGTCACAAAAGTAGGACTTTCCCCATTTCACTTCTGAGTGCCTGAAGTCACACAAGGCATCCCATGAACAGCAGACCTGATGCTATCAACATGACAAAATTGCACCCCTATCAGTTTTATACCACATGTCACCATCCATCAACCTAAATATACTATTAATCATAGTGATATTATAAATCATAGCTGGAGGCTGAGGCAGACTTCGCCATACTCACCTGGAAAATATTACACCCTCCTCATCAATTGCCCATATAGGATGAATAACAGCTATTATAATGTATATTCAGATTATAACAATCCTAAACATACTAATTTATATCATAACAAGACTATCTTCTTCTTATTTATGCCCAGATCATGTACTACAAGAGTATCATTATCACACACATGAGATAAAACACCTCCCATCACAATCATTTCCCTCACCATTATAGTATCATTAGGACATCGCCCATCACTATCAGGGTTTCTACCCAAATGAATAATTATCCAAGAGATAACAAAAATGACAACATCATTCTACCAACACTAATAGCCATCATAGCAGTCCTCAGCATACATTTCTACTTGCAGCTAACATACTCCACATCACTAACTCTATTCCCTTCATTAAACAACACAAACACAAAACAATTTGAACATACAAAGAAATAACCTTCCTATCATTACCAATCACAATACCCACACGATTACTACACACAACACCCATTCTATCGGTGCTGGACTAGGAATTTAGGTTAGTTCAGACCAAGAGCTTTCAAAACCCTAAACAAGTGAAATTTACTTAATTCCTAAAAATAAGGATTGCAAGACTTTATTCTACATCAATTGAATGTAAAGCAAACACAGTATTTAAGCCAAATCTTTACGAGATTGATGAGTTTTAACCCCAGGAAACTTTAGTTAACAGGCAAATCCTCTAGTCAACTGGCTTCAGTCTACTTCTTCTTCATTTGAGAAAGAAAAAAAGAAAAAAAAAGGCAGGAAAATCACTGGCAGAATTGAAGCTGCTTCTCTGAAGTTACAATTCAATTTGTTGATTCACCACAGGGTTTGCCAGAAAGAGGGTTCAATCTCTGTCTTTAGATTTACAGTCTGATGCTAACTCAGTCATTTTACCTCTGTTCATACACTGCTGATTCTTTTCAACCAATCACAAAGATATTGGCATTTTATATTTCCTATTTGGTGCTTGAGCTGGAGTAGCAGGCAGCACCTTAATTATATTAATCCAGGCTGAGCTATGCTGACCTGGACTGCTACTTGGAGATGCCCAAATCTGTAAGGTAGTCATAACAGTCCCTGCACTTGTAATAATTTTCTTTATAGCTGTACCCGTTATGATTGCAGGCTTTGAAAACTGACTTGGGCCACTAATAACTCAGACACCTGAAGTAGCATTTCCCCCAATAAATCATATAAACTTTTGACTACTTCCCCCATCATTCTTACTCCTACTCATATCACCAATAGTAGAAGCTGGTTCTGGTACCAGTGGAACCGTGTATTCAGCTCTAGCCTGCAATCTGGCCCATGCAGGAGCCTCTGTCGACCTAACTGTTTTCTCCTTACATTCAGCAGGTGTCTCCTCAATTCCTGGTATTATTACTTTTATTACTATAGTCTTTAATACAAAACCAGCAGTCATATCCCAATACCAAACACCATTATTTGTTTAATCTTCCCCAACTATAGCCATATTACTATAATTACCAATCTCAGTCCAAGCAGCCAGAATTGCCATGCTGTTAAGAGATAGAAATCTAAACACTACTTTCTTTGACCCTGCAGGAGGAGACCGAATCCTATACCAACACCTATTTTGATACTTCGCTCACCCTGAAGTCTGTATTCATGGCCTAACAGGGTTTGTTATAAACTCACATATCATTACATACTATTTAGGACAAAAATTGCCTTTCAGCTATCTGGGAATAGTATGAGTCATGCCCACTGGTTTTTTAGGAGTTCTCTTGTGGGCCCATCATATGTTTACCATAGGGATAGCTGTGGACTCAGGAGGATACTTTGCATCAGCTACCGTAATTACTTCTATCCCTACAGGAGTAAAAGTATCTAGCTGATTAGCAACTCTTTATTTAATGTTTCTTTTTCTTTTCATTTTTTTTTTTTTGGCTGAGTTGGGTCTTGGTTGCTGCGCATGGGCTTTCTCTGGTTGCGGTGAGCGGCAGCTACTCTTCGTTGCGGTGTGCGGTCCTTTCATTGCAGTGGCTTCCCTTGTTGCAGAGCACGGCCTCTAGGTGCGTGGGCTTCAGTAGTTGTGGCTTGCGGGCTCTAGAGGGCAGGCTCAGTAGTTGTGGCACACGGGCTTTTTGCTCCGCAGCATGTGGAATCTTCCCAGACAAGGGCTCGAACCCGTGTCCCCTGCATTGGCAGGCAAATTCTTAACCACTGCGTCACCAGGGAAGTCCCTGGTTAGCAACTGTTCATGGAGGTAATACTATATGACCTTCCACTATATTATGAGTTTTAGGCTTTAGTTTTTCTTCTTACAGTAGGTGGTTAGACAAGAATCATCTTAGCCAACTCATCCCCAGACATTGTCCTCCAGGATACATACTATGTAGTAGCACACTTCCATGACCTAATGTCCATGGGAGCAGTCTTCACTATTATAGGAGGCTTCCTACACTGATTCCCACTATTCTCAGGTTATACTGTTAACTCAGCATGAGCAAAAATTCACTTCACAAGTATATTTGTAGTAGTAAATATGTCTTCCTGCAGCATTTTCGTGGCCTCTCAGGGATGTCACTATGTTAGTCTGAGTACCCTGAGGCACACACAACATGAAATATTTTGTCTTTAGGCTCATTCATCTCAGTAGCAGCAGTAATGCTAATAATCTTCATACTTTGAAAAGCATTTGTGTCTAAACAAGAAGTCTTAGCAGTGGAAATTGCTACTCCTAACCTAGAATGGTTACACGGATGTCCGCCACCATATCCTATGTTTCAAGATCCTACCTACGTAAATGTAAAATAAGGAAGGACTCAAGTCCTTTTCAACCAGTTTCAAGCCAACACCATAACAATTATGTCTTCCTCAATAAATGAGATAAAAGTAAAAAGTGATGTAGCTTTGTCAAAGTTAAATGATAGGCTAAAATCCTGTATATCACTAAGGCATATCAATTTCATCTAGGCTCTCAAGATACAACATCACCGATTATGGAAGAACTTTTACATTTTCATCATCACACATTAATAGTGATTTTTAAAATAAGTTCTCTAGTCCTCTATATCATTTCACTAATATTGACATCTAAACTCATATGCATACAATAGATGCACAGGTAGAGAAAATGTGAACAATTTACTAGCTATTATTGTAATCTTAATTGCCCTATCATCATTGTGAATGCTTTACATGATACATGAAATCAATAACTCTTCCCAAACCATAAAAAAACTATGGGTCAGTAATGATACTGAAGCTACAAATACACAGATTATGAAGATTTAAATGTTGACTCCTCTGTAATCCCCACATCAGAGCTAAAACCAGGAGAATAATGACTAATAGAAGTCAACAACCGAGTAGTTAGGGATAGTCATTGAATATTAGTTTCATCTGAAATTGTTGTACACTCCGGAGTTGTTCCTTCTCAGGCCTAAAAGGAGCTGCTATCCCAGGACGCCTAACTTAAAGAATCCTAATATCAACAGGACCAGGCCTATGTTGTGGACAAGAGAGCTCGTTTTCCTGAGTTCAAAGACAGGACAGAGGGATATGGCTGAGATATGGTGTGAATCTGGAGCCCATGGGGAGGCACTCTCCAAGCTTCAGTATAGAAATGGGGCCTCTAGGGTCCCAGGCCACCCACCACGCCGTCTCGAGCAGGATCTGGGCAACATTCCCTGTCAGTGATGAGGCAGCCCTAGCACTTGTCACGCCCCGATGTCGTGTCCTATGTGGGCCCCATGCTCTTGGGACCACACCCCACACTCTGCAGGTCCATGCTACAGGGTCCTTCATGCCTCAGGAGTAGAGACCACACAGCAAGCAGTTCCCTCCCCGACCAGCAGGAGGAGGGGAGGAGAGCAGGGGCACCAGGGGAATCTCACTCAGACAACAACACCCCAGCGGTGCCAGCGGGGACAGTGAGGATGCAGATGAGGCACAGACCAAGAGATGGGACCAGAGGACCCAAAAGGCAGCTGCTCAGGTCCTGGCTCACCTGTACCCCGGACACCTTTGTCCCGCATACACCCCCTTCCTCATACACCCTCTCCTTAAATGCATATTCTTCAGATGCAAACAGGCAGAGCTTCAGACTGAAAGTCAGCTCTTCCAAAATGACCCGTCAGCAAACACTGCAGGATTCCACTCCAGTGGGTGCCCTGGAGTCGACAACTCAGGGACTGAAGTGGATATCGGTGCCAGGGGCAGTGGAAGGGAATGGGGAATGAGACTTTCATGGTTGTGGAATTTTGGTTTTGCAAGATGAAAAGTTCTAGGGATGGTGGTGATGGCTCCACGAGAAAGTGAATATATCTGATGCCTCAGAAACGTGCACTTAAAATGGTGATGATGGTAAAGGGTATGTGACGTGTGTTTTATTTCACTTAAAATACATTCTTAAAATAATGTCTTGTTAATTGAGATTCCATTTCGACTCCCCTTCATCACAAATGTCGGAGGCCCGGACACAGTCCCCTACCTTAGGGGCCATCACGGTACCCTCACAGAGCACGGGGGAGACCATTCTTAGGGGGGGCTAGTCTGTGCTCACCTGACCTCTGTCCAGGGGGACCCAGGCAGTGGTGACCCCCATAGATTAGACATATGATATGCTATAGTATTAATATGATACCACCAAGTGTTGTCACTCACCGGAACACAGAGCAGCAACCCACTCAAACATGCCTGGCCTCATATGATTATGACAAGATTAAGAGAAGAAAAGGAACCACAGGTTAATCAGGACAACACCCTTAATGCAGAGGTTGGAAATCTCAAAGGGGACAGGACACACTGCAGGCAAAGAGCACATATGCGGTCTCCCCATACATGTGAGCCTGACCCATGCAGGTATGGTGAGACCCACACAGTCCCCGCACCCTATACCTGGGGCCACACATCCACACTCACCAGGGTGACCCACCTCCCCAGACCCCTCCACCTGGGTCACATGTCCACAGTCCCAGGGTGACCTCACCTCCCCAGACCCTGCACCTGGGGTCACACGTCCCCTTGGTCAGGACACCATGGCTCTGCAGGGGGCTCCCCCAATGTGGAAACAAGCTGGGTCCCTGGGACCTCCTGGGATGGGAAAAAGTGTCAGGCGGGTCTCCTTTCCCCACACTTGTCCCAGAGGAGTCCTCCTCTTCTCACTTTGGTTCTGTGTGATTTTAACTGTTTTTAAAGCTTTCATACTAGAGTTGAACACACGACCTTGGTGCTGGCATGCTCAGTCCTTTCTCGTCTCACTTACATGTTGAGAAAACTCACAGGACAGCAGGGCTGAAAGCCGAGGGGCAGCTCTGGACTCTGCTGAGTAGGGACGGTAGACTGGAGGGAGAGCTCAGCAGCAGCCTCAGCTGTCACCCATCGGCCTTTTGCCCGATCTGCGTGCCCTGCAATCAATTCACCAGCTAAACCTGCTTCCCTATGCACCATGCACGTGCTGGTAAATTGGAATTATTGCCAGGTAGTCCTCCTGAGGATTCTCCATGAGCCCCAGGGAAGGTGAACCTTGCAGGGATTAAGACTAAGGCCCCGACCATAGCACTGACCCTTGGGAGGACCAGGTCACCACACTCAGAAGAGAGGCTGTTACGTAGACAAGCCCACCTCAGCTCCAGACCCCAGACATCTAAGCACTGACATTCAGATGCAGGCACGGAGCTTCCCAGTACGGAGGCCAGGCCGGGTCTCTACCCAGGTCCCCATAGTCCTAGCGTACACAGAGCATGGTCAGGTCTAAATCTTCTTATTATAGACAACACATGGTCAGCTCTAAACATAATCAGTAGACAGGACATGCAGAGGTCTAAATCTACCATGTAGACAGAACTTGATCATGTTTAAACTAGCTTAGGGCTGATCTCATAGGAGGTACAGATCACACACATGGGTCTCTCATCTTTGGACACCCACATCAGGAAACTGAACAAAATCTTTGTCATTAAACATTTCAACAGGCAAAACAGAAATGTTCCCAATTTCTCTGGCCACCTGATGGTCAGGATCCACGGGCGAGCCACGAACTTCTTAGAGTGCAGCCCAGTCTGCTGCCAGGACAGACAAGAAGTGGCCTGATTCCAGCCTCCCAGGCTTCCAGAAGGAGGCGGCCACACTGGAAGCCCAGGCAGGAGAGTCCTGCATGGTCCGGGCCGGGAGATCCGGTCTGTCCATTCGGCTGGCTGATTCCGGGCGGGGCGCTCAGGGCCGCTGAGAGCCCTGCACTCAGGTCCTGCTTCCCTGCAGCGTGTGCGTGTGCGTGTGCGTGCGCGTGCGCGCGTGTGTGTGTGTGTGTGTGTGTGTAGAGGGGGCGGTGGCTGACGGCTCCCATGGCTCCCGTCCCGGGCACCGCGCTGTCTTCAAGAGGAGGCACGGGGAGAGGTAGGGGCACAGAAGCCGTTGGAGAGGAGAACCCACCGCGGAACTCCTTGCACACTGGCTCGCCCCATCCGGAAACCCGCCTGCCCATCGTGGGCCGCATGTCACCCCCAAGCCCCCCACCCCCGAGGGCAGGGTGCCTGCTCTTTCAACAGCACAGGGTCTCACATGAAGGAGACCCAGTGGGGACTGTCACACACCCCCCCACTCCTGATGCTGTGTTTGGGGAGAATGAACCCCCTTGACTGGGCGATGGGACCCTGTGTGGAAAGAGGTGGCGGCCCCATCCAAATCGGGGCCTGGCTGAGAGATGGGAACACAGGAGCCAAGTGCAGGGCCTGGAGGCCAGGCCAACAGGAGGGGCACCCCCAGCCTTGGCCGGGCTCTCCAACGGTGACATTGTTGCTTTAGGGGACCTGGGGCAGGTGACTGAATGTAAAGGGAGTCTAAACTGGACCCTGAATGGGGCTTAAAGAAGGTGTGAAGGATGTTACTGAGACAGTGACAGTCATTGGAAGACACACTCTGTGTCAGGATATCCTGCTCCATCCATTTAAATCCCTGAGATCTGTGACCTTTACGTGGCTACGCAGGATTGTTAGAGCAGCTGCGTGCGGATATATCTGGGGCACAATTCAGTCTGCAACCAACTTGCAAGTGGTTCCAGCAAACACACAGGTGTGCGCACAGGCAGGCACAGCACACACACAAACATATGCATGTGCACAGCGCAACTATATTCACACACTAGCATGTGAACACACATGCACGCATATGCCCATGCACACACTAATGTGTGCAAGTGCACGTACCTATGCACATGCACAGCATATGTATGCAAACAGGCACATGCACACGCATAGCACACACACAGGGAATAAAGTGAATCCGTAAAGCATTAATTCCTGAACACAAGTGAAGCTGACATGTATTTTTCCCTTTTCTTAGCCTTGATGTTTTTCACAACAAAAAGTTTAAGAAAAAAGTTAATGGCAAATGACTTTTGATTCATAGGACTTTCTGATGTTATTCCACAAATATTATGACAGGAGAAATGAATGTAGCTATTACATGTGTCCACTAATGGATGAATGGAGAAGAGAAACACGGTCCATCAATACAAGGGAATGCTATTCAGCCTAAAAAGGAAGGCAATTCTGACACAGGCTGCAGCAGGGATGAACCTTGAGGGCATTATGCTCAGTGATGTAAGCTAGACACAAAAAAACAAAGAGTGCTTGATCCACTCATACAAGGCCCCTAGAGCAGTCGGAAACCTAGAGACATAAAGTAGGATGTTGAGTGCCAGGGGCTGAGGGAGGGACAATGGGGAGTGAGTGTTTAATGGGGACTGTTTCAATTTTGCAAGATGAAAAAGTTCTGGAGGATGATGGTGGTCAGGTTTGCACAACAGTGTGAATTACTTCTTGACCCTGAAATGTGCACTTAAAAATGGTTAAGATAGTAAATTTTATGTTATGTATATCTGACCACAATTTTTTAAACTTTTTAAAAAACAACAGGAAATAGTCCATGAATACCACAAGATGCACAACTTCACTAACAACAGAGGGATTAAAGCCATAAGAAAAATACTGTGCATACACCTACCAGAATGGCAGACATGAAAGACATAGTATCAAATATCAGCCGGATGTGGAGCAATGGAAAGCCTGGTACGCAACGGGGGGATGCAACCACTTCTGAAACAATCGGGCCTCAGATAGCGAAGTCCCTGCACAGAGACCCACAGTGCTCCTCCCAGTTGAACACAAACCCACCAGCCCTGCACCAGGACACACGGACATGGACTCGCAGCCACAGGAGCCAAACCTGAAAGAACCTGAAGGCCATCACAGGCGGATGCAGAAATGAACCATGCACGCTCCTATGAAGGAATATTCCACAGCAATGGAGTACATTTTGTTTAAAGGCAGTAAAACTATAAAAATTACTTTTTAAAAAAACTATATTTACACGATGAAAGAATCTATAATTCTGGCACCTAGGGATTGTCGAATGCTCCTAAAAATAGATTGCTGTGGAAATGTTTATTATAGGGAAATTGACATATTGTCTAGGAGGGACGGGGTGAATGGGCCTGCTACATTTTCTACATTGAAGACATATACGGGTTTTGATTCTACTTCTGTTAAATCAAGTGGGGCTTCATTGGATTTCTGCTACTGCGGAGATAATCAAATTCTGGGTAGGGGTCAGGAGAAAATTAGTCATAGGTGTTCTTGTGTAATAATTACTGTTGAAAGTGTAAATGATCCATTTATCAGTAAGACTGAGAATGGAATAACTGCTACATTACTTCATATGAGATGATTGTCTGTGCTCTTGTTCCTAGAGCTCCAGTGAGTGAGTATTTTGAATGTGAAGTTCATCCAGATCTGAGGATGGAATAAATGGCTAGGTGTGATATGGCTAATAGAAATAATATGCCTACACTTATATTAATTAGTGGATAAGATATGGGAAGAGGAATTCATGTTGTGAGAGCCAGGGTTAAGGCTAGCACTGGGGCAATAATATATAAATTGATGATGTTGATGGACATAGTGGTTCTTTAATAAGTAATTTGAATGCCTCAGCAATGGGTTGTGATCATCCATGGGGGCTGATGATTTTTGGCCCTTTCTGGATTTGTATATAGCCTAGGATTTTCCATTTAGTTAATATGAGGAATGCTCTGGTGAATTAAGTTGGGTAATTTGTGAAAGAATGTTGATTATAAACATATTCTTAGGAAGAGGACTTGAACCAGTGCAGAAAAAGTTTCAGTTTTACATAATTACCGGGCTCTGCCACCGTAACGAACCCTGTTCTACAGTAGGGTATGTATAAATTAATTGAAGGTAGATTATATCATCATTTAGTTTGAAGACATTTTGTAAAGTAAGCCGTATTGCTCTTGTCCTTTCATACTGGAAGAAATCTGCAATAGACAGAAACCAACCAGGATGACTCCAGTCTGAGCTCAGATCACGTGAGACTTTAATCGTTGAACAAACAGACAATTAATAGCAGTTATACCATTGAAATGTCGTGATCCAGCATCAAGGTCATAAACCATATTGCCCATATGAACTCCAGAATACAATTACACTGTTATCCCTAGTAAAACTTGTTCCATTGATCAGTGTTTTAGAAGAACAGGTGATAAAGCATTTTGACTAGCTGGCCTAAATTTTAATCACTCAGAAGTGGTTTTATTCTCCAAAAAATAAATGGCGCACGGGCTCAAGACACACCGGCTTCAGTAGTTGTGGCGTGCAGACTCAGTAGTTGTGGCCCACTGGCTTAGTTGTTCCGTGGCACGTGAGATCTTCCCGGGCCGGGGATCGAAGCGGGTCCCCTGCATTGGCAGGCGAATTCTTAATCACTGCATCACCAGGGAAGTCCCCTTTTAATAAGTCCCCTTTTAAAGGGAGAATCGCAGTCTCCCTTTTACTATACCTTAAGCCCAAAGAATCCATGGAAAATGGTTACAGAAAATAAGACAATAAAATATTGTAAGGACTATAACAGAAGCATATAGTACACAGTTCATAGAGACACATCCCAAGCAGTTACAAAGTATATTAAAAGGGAGGCTGCAATTTTAAAAGAATAAGAAAAATTATACCCACAAACTCCCAATCTTTCCTGAAACGTTGCAATCTGAAACCCTATTGTAGGAAGCAGAAGATTTCAGGAGACATTCTACAAATGAAGGACTCCAAACCCTGTGGTTGGATAAGGAATTCTGGAAGGAAGGTATCCTCACCCAAGGAGAGCAGGTTCCTATACTTCTCTAACATCATATCCCTGTACAATTCCCATTGATCTTGGTCCAGGCATTCTCACTCCTCTTGAGAGAAATCTATGGCCACATCCTGGAATGTCAGCAGTCCCTGAAATTCAAAGTACACATGCCATGTGGCCACGGGAAGAGTTCATAATGCGACCCAAGAAGAAAACAGCAAGTTAAGAGAACTGCTTTTAATTTAGAAGAGTGTCTTCAATTATCCACTAATATATATATATAGATAGATAGATAGATATTTTTTTTTTTACAAAGTAACTTTCTCTACCTTATTTCTAACTACAAGAAAAGAGTATGGCATGTGATCCACAAAACCAGTATAGAGACTATACTTGTCTGGAAAAGAAATGATAAAATGATGGTTTCAACACAGGCATATGCATTTTTGAGTGTTTTATTTATATCAAATTGGATAAAGTGTGTGTATTTCTCATACAGAAAAGACATGTCGAGGTAGAAATGTACCTTTCAACTATTCATGGGTACACAAGTACACTGGGGAGATTGTAAAAGTGCAGATTGTGATTCAGTAGGTCCGGTGGGCCTGAGTTCTATTTTTTTAACAAGCTCATTTTTAACTAGTGATGCCACAGTCTCTGATTCATTAACCACAACTGTGAATATCAGAGACATAATTAGAAAGGTAAAAATTCATATTTAATTTTGAACTTAAAGTGTTTTATGGATTTTACACCTTTAATAGAATAGTGAGCACAGCAGCAACAATCATTTGTGAATATTTACTGTAGACTGTGTCTTTTTCTAACTTTTTCGTGTAGGATTCCTGGAAAAAGACCTGGGCTGCGGCCACAGTGGGCGTGGCCCCCAGGCCGGGCCGCCCCTCCAGGACCCCCCGACGGGGCCCTGCGCTCCTGGCGGCTCCCTCCCCCGCCGCCCCGCTCCCTCCCGGAAGGCCTCGGGGCAGAGCGGTCCCACCCACTGCGCGCTGAACAGAGCCCGCGTTTCCTCAGAGCTGGAACTCCCGGCTCGGGCGGGGTCTCTTCCCTCCGCCGTCACGGAACTGCCCCGGAGCCCGAGGGGAGGGCCACCTCACTGAGGCTGCCGGCTCTGGAGGTGCCCCGGCGGCCGAAGCCGTGACAGTCGCGGGGACGGCGGGCCGGGTAAGTGGGCGCCGACCCTCCGCCTGGTCCGGTGCCCGGGCGGCAGCACAAGACCAGCTTCTGAGGGGCAGGGTTTCGCTGCCACCCGCCGCTGCTGTGCAGAAAGAGCGGCCTCCAGCGTCTGGTCCCCGGGAACTTCGGTCCCTCCTCTCGCCCCTGCCCTCGGCCTGGCTCGCGAGGCCTGGTGGGCGTGGGGAGCGGGTCGGCCTGAGCGTCCTGAGGGGAAACGGGGCAAGGGAGGCGCAGGGTCCGGCTGCAGCGTCAGCGCCCCTCCTCCCGACTGCGGGGAAAGCGGCTGAAAACTCCTCCCGAGGCGCGCAGGCCCCTTATTCAGCCGAGTCCCTCTGCGCTCCTTCCTCCCTGAGCTAAAGTACCGGGGGGAGGGGACAGGGCAGGGGACTGGCGCAGGTAATGGGGAACATCAAAAGGTGATTGTTAACTAAGGAAAACCAGCTCTCCCAAGGTGAGGAATGCGGCGCTTTTCTTTGTATGGGCTCACTGAATTCCTTCCTTTGATGTGCACCTCAGCTCTCTGGGGCCTGCATTCTGTATTTGCATATCCTGAGTGCCTCAGGGCCCGCCGGCTCACATTGGAGGGCTGCAAGTGCTGAAGACTGTAGCATCCTTTGTTTACTGATAGGGCAAGAAATATTCCATTTCCCACAGGCTTGAGGGGCAGACAGTGAAAAAAGTCGGAGAATCTCACTCGGCATGTACTGTGGTTTACATATAGACAATATTTATACTTAACTGTGCTAATAGAGGTTCTCAAGTCCAATCAACTTGTACTACTGCCCTCTATGTATCAATTCCATCAATATCATAAGATAAATGCCTATAGAATTGACTTAATCCATTTAAATAGGATAATGATTTTTAAAGGAAACATAATAGAAATATAACAACAAAACCTTTACCACTAAAGGCTGGGTCTGGAACAACCTAAATAAATGTTCCATTGTTAAAATATTGAAAGATGTATTCAATAGAAATATCAACAAAAATGGCAAATAATAAGGGTAGCAGAATGTTGAAATGTTCTATCTTTATCAGTAAAGTGGCAGAAAATCATTTATTAGTAGGCACTGGGGGCAGAAGATGCCTGATTTTATACCTTTGTCATATTTGTGCAGTTGTTTCAACAAGTAACTTAAAGACAAAATGGAAAAACAAGGAGGTTTGTGCCTGAGATCATGTTGATGTGAAACCAGGGATGGCCACCTTGTGCCAGGTGAGTTAAGTTTACCTGGCAGGTAGACCGCAGAGCTCCTGGGAAGCAAGGGTTGGAATTTTTCTGCTGGGTGCCCCTTAGGTTCTGTGACTTGACTGACTGACTGTGAGTCATGTTTCGGGAAAGACCTGATCACAGGAAAAGGGTGGGAATAGAGTGCTTTGGGGAGCAGCTAACAACATTCATCACAGCTCACGGCCTGAATGAATTTTAAAGAAACAGGAAAACAAATGCTTCTTATGGAATCAGAGAATGTGAGGGCTGGACAATCCCAGAAAATGAGGAACACCCATCCCATTTTCCAGATGACAAAACAGAGGTCCAGCAAGGTGAAATCCCTCACCCAAGTTGCACCCGTCTCTCCTCCCCACTACGTGGTTCATGAAAGCAGGACTCTTCCTGTCTTGATCACTGCTGAACCCCAAAAAGGGCCAGGCATCTAGGAGCTGCTCCAAAAATTTGGGTTGACTGTAGGAACAATGCTATTTCTTTCTTTCTCACTCTTATTCAGGATTGTGCCAAGAACTCCCCAGGTTGCAATGTAATTCGATAAATGTAAATATTAATTGAGTTTTGTTGTGATGAGGACTTAGGCTTTGAAGGTAACAGACTTGGTTCAGATCTTGGTTCTGCCACTCCATAGCTGTTTGGCTTTGGGAAAATTACTAAACCTCTCTGAGATTATTTCCTCCTTTGTAAAGTGGGGATAAATCTATCTGAGCCAGCAGAGCACCTGCATGAGAGATGTGCACTAAATATTGGTCTTTCTCACTCTCCTACGCCATCTCTCTGTTCTTCCCAGAGAAGCTGTACAGAAGGATATAGTACTTTTTTTAAAAATAGTTAATTAATTAATTAATTAATTTGTTTTTGGCTGCGTTGGGTCTTCGTTGCTATGCGCAGGCTTTCTCTAGTTGCGGCAAGCGGGGGCTACTCTTTGTTGCGGTGCGCGGGCTTCTCATTGCGGTGGCTTCTCTTGCTGCGCTTGTTGTGGAGCACCGGTTCTAGGCGCGCGGGCTTCAGTAGTTGTGGTCTGCAGGCTCAGTAGTTGTGGCCCATGGGCTTAGCTGCTCCGCGGCATGTGGGATCTTCCCTGACCAGGGCTCGAACCCATGTCCCCTGCCTTGGCAGGCAGATTCTTAACCACTGCCCCACCAGGGAAGTCCGATATAGTACTTTTTAAAGAGGGGTTTGAATTTATTTCAGATTGTGTACATTTTTCTTGTAGGAAAGATTATTCCACTATAGAAACATAAACACGCAAAACCACTCCAAATGCAGTATTCTATGGTTTAGATATTATCAGTCACATTTCACAAGTAATTGGGCAAATGCCAAAGCACTAGTTACAGGGGCGTAAGAAGACTCAAATCTGGGGTGACCCCACCCCAATTTCAAGAGCAGGGTGTGCTTTTCAAATCCATGTTTCATCTGGTCTTTGTTTCTCATCCATCCTCTGTGTCTGCCTTTCTCAAGAAGGCTCAGATCCTCGGCTTTCACACCCTCCCGGCTGGCTGTGCCCCAGCTCCCTGCCTGGAACCTCTGCGTGCCTGGGTGTGCCTGCTCCCCCTGTGCATCAGCAGCTTTGCCAGGGAGCTGCTGTATCGTGCACTGCTTGCTGTACCCAGAGTACCTGGACCCTTCTGGTACATGAAGTGTACCCTTCTCACCATGTGTGCAGCCCATCCCCTTACCTTATATCCTGCCTCTAAGCCAGGCTTGGGGTGACTACAGTGTGCATTCAGCTGTGTGAGGTGCTGGGATCAAAGTGAAGTTCCCAACTTTTGAAGTGGCAGGCTTGAGGGGCACACAGTGATTTAAAGTCGGGTCACCTGACTTAAAGGGGGGACTGATTGATTTAAAGCCAAGGCAGCTGACTTAAAGCCTGCGTCCCTCAGCTGCAGGATGAGACCAACTTTGGCGGTGCACGGGTTCGCTCCAAGCCAGCACTGCTGTTCAGGAAGAGATTCCAGTAGCGCCTTTGTGCAGGGGGACTTGGTCCGTTGTCTTGCCCCTGCCCTCAGAGGGGGGCCACCTGCTCTTCTGGAGAATCAGGGAGGGGGAAGTGCAGAGTCCCGTCTGGAGTTGCGGCACCGCTTGTCTGATGGCAGGGAAAGGGGGACAGGGCTGTGTGGTGTCCTGGGGCTGGACTCACCAGGTCGACTCAGCCTCTCAGCCTCCTAACCTCCCCCACACACACTCCACAAGAGTTTCCAATAATATGTAATTGCGCCTTAGGTTCTCGGTCTTCAAACTCATCCCCAGGCTCCCAGGTCCCTTGATTCAGCCAATTCCTCTGTGCTCTTTCTTCTATTAGATACAGTCCCAGAGAGAGGGGCTGGGGGATGGGACTGGTGGGATGCCGGCAGCACTGGCCTCAGCTGACTAAAGAGATCCGGGGCCTGCGCTATCACACATGCGCGAGGACCCTTAAGGAGGAATCGAGGGGGCCAGTTAGAGGCAGTCCTTGCTGCCTCAAGTGAGTATGGATCACCGTCGGGTGGGGAGCACGCTGACCCCTGAGAAGTACTGTTAGGAGGATGTGTTCCTCCCTCGGCTTCAAGGACGTGGGTGGGCTTCAGGGCTCCAGTTCCCCTCCAGGCCTCCAGGTCCGACTGCACCGCAGCGGCCTTGCAGACCTGCTTTCCTGTCCCAGAACTTGCCAGGCTCCAGGAAGAATCCAGACAGCAGAGATGGTGCCTGAGGGCTCCAGCTTGAAAAGTGCTGTCCCTGGGGACCCAACAGTGGAGGGAGGAAGGGTGAAGGGGGTGGGGGGGTGGGGTCGGGAGGGGTGGCTGCCCTGGGAGACGTTGAGAGAGAAATATCGCCCCCCACACCCCCTGCCCCTGCAACTGACCCATTGATGCCATAGGATCTCAGGGCCTTTTAGTCAGAGATGCCTCTGCTTCTTTACTCCTGTGTTCAAAACTATGCAAAACCAACTCTTCATCCTCTTGCTGCCTTGCCAGGGCTTTTAAAGCACTGTTCTTTTGAAGCACTCGTTCCCTAAACTGCAGTTTGGAGCTGTCCCAGCTATTTAAAAGTGTTCTCCTTAAACTGAGACTAAATCCTACTCTTTTGGAAAAACGGCCTTCACTTCACTGGAGATCATCTTTTCTGCCCATTCCTTCCTTCTACTGCTCTCTTAAGAACCCCTGTGCTCAAAGAGCTTGGTGATTTATTTTTTGCTTGATGTCAAAAAGAAACCTTCCCCATGCACCCCAAAAAGCTTTCCTGGAACATAGGTGTTTCACAACCATGACAGTGTTTTGCAGTTAGTATACACTGTGTAGAGTGCCTAGCAATCCCTCCAAGAGCCAGAGGTGAGCAGACCTTTACTTATTTGATTGGATGCCCTTCAAGTTTAGGAAGGTCCCATTCTTATGACCCAGCAGGTAAGACAGAGCCCTGGATGGCTGTGGCTGTGATTAGATAACTTCTGATGATTTTATTTCCCTTACTGAGCTGCTGCTTCTAGGTTAAATTCGTTTTATTACCTGTCCATTTTTAAAGAAAGGCTGACAAAGTCACTGGAATAGGTCAGGAGTCTGAACTCAGGGTTGGTCAAAGGTACTCACAGGGAGGAAGGTGGATAAAAATAGGTGGGTAAAATAGGAGGGTTGGCAAGTACAGCCAGGACACCCGTGTTCATCATGCATACTAATAAAGGCCAGAATCTCCTCATTTATCTCTGGTGGGAAGTTCTGATGGTTTCACAGGATCAGACTCAAATCATATTCAAACTAGGGGATTTCCCTGAGCATAAAAGGAAGTATCCGTCCCTAGCAGGAGTCGCTGCAGAGGAATAAAGACGTAGATGTAGAGAACGGACCTGAGGACACAGGGAGGGGGAAGGGTAAGCTGGGATGAAGTGAGAGAGTGGCATGGACATATATACACTACCAAAGGTGAAATGGATAGCTATTGGGAAGCAGCTGCATATAGCACAGGGAGATCAGCTCAGTGCTTTGTGACCACCTAGAGGGGTGGGATAGGGAAGGTGGGAGGGAGACACAAGAGGGAGAGGATATGGGGATATATGTATACGAAGAGTTGATTCACTTTGTTATACAGCAGAAGATAACACAACAAGGTAAAGCAATTATACTCCAATAAAGATGTTAACAACAACAACAACAAAAAACCCCCAAATCTACGTCAATCAAGCCAACGGAGACAATGTATGTGTTTACAGTTCAAGAAATCCACAAGGGAATCCTTTATTCTGTAGGCAATGAATGGTCCATTCGAAAAGGAAAAAACTTTCTAAAATGTTGTCTTTCCATTTATTGTTCAGAACATCATTTTTATACCTCTGCATTTCTTACTATTCAAAGCCAAGTCACGTGAGTTACAGGGAAGCAGCTGATGGATTTAAAGTTGGGTCACTTGATTTAAAAACCAGTGGCAGTTGATTGATTTAAATCCCGGTCATATGACATGAGGAGGGGGTGCTAAAAACTGCTTTTTCATCTCTGGCTCAGAATATCATATTTACCTTGGTTTTTCTTATGATTTAGAAAACTTGAGCTGTCTCTCCTTGGAATCATCAGGAGAAAAATACAGTATTTCAGGTTCATTCTTGAAACCAACTTCTCACGGTTAAGGTGTATTGGCTAAAAGATCTTCCTTCTTCAAGAGATTCCAAACCTCTGTAAGACACTTCATTGTAATTGGAGAAAAAAGAAGAATGAATTCAGGCCAGCAGCTGCAGGAGGCCAAGGCAGCCCCCAGGACTAGGGAAGGAGGAGGAGGAAGGGCTGAGAGTTGCCATTAGAGCAGACAACCTCCAGGGGGCGCTGAAGCACCGGCAGAGCCCACCTGCCACTCCCAGTTTGGCACTCCAGGGTCAGATTTGGGTTTGGAGATGGGCTTGCTGTAACCCCAAGGAGGTGAGCAGAGAGGAGGAGTTGATTACCGGTCTCCTCTGACTCTCTGACCCAAATTGCCTGGCTTCACAGGGGGGACAGGGTTTTGCTTTCAGCAAACTGATGGGGCACTTCCAGGCTGGTCGGGTTGCCCAGTGGCCCGACAGCCTGACAGGCTGACTGCGGTGTGACCGCCCTTTGTTTCTCCAGAATCTGTGCATCAGGAGGTGCATGGGTGCGGGAGCCCATCCACCGCCCCTCCCCCCAAGGGGGATGGCACCTTCCCTGGCTGTACCCTATGATCACCAGGTACTTGAAATGAATGCAAGTTTTTTGACGTCAAGGAAAAGCTCACATAACCGTTTCTTCCTCATAATGTGTGGGATTTACTATAATGGAAGGACATTAGAAAGAACAGGTAGAAAACTCACCTGTTGGTCTCCATGTAGGAGTTTATTTTGAATGAATCCCTCCTACGTGAGTAGATAGCAGAGGTTTATTTTTGTTCCCGTGTGTGTAGTTGTGGCAGAGGATGTAGGTATGGTGATTTGAAGCCCTCAAAGAAATATTCTCAGAACTCTCAAGATTTCTCTTGATCGGAACCGAAAGAGACCTGGAAAAGGAGGAAAAGAAAAGGAGGAGGGAGAACGAATGACTGTTTCTCAGTAAATTCGCCTTCCTGGTGGATTGTTCTGTCTTCTCATTTCTTTTAACTTCTATGTATGTCTAATGGAATAATGTAGAAAGGCTGATTTTTATGCTTTAAAAGATTTTACATCACAAAGAAACTAGAAGTGGCTAACAGAGCTTATTCAAATCAATTTTGCATAGAGACTTTGATATTAAATTTGGATACTAAAATGGGTTTATCCCAATTTTCTCTTTCTTTTTGAGTGAATATTTGTAACATATTTTTGTAGATAATAATTTATCCTAGATATACAAAATTGTGAGAATGGGTACCATTTTTTACCACTTAAATGATTTCTTTTAAATGAATAGATTGTACACTTTAAATGCCAATGTTGTGTCTTACGTGTTGTTTTTTAATTCCTTGATTTCCAAAACTTGTGTTTATTTAATTGATTTCTATCTAATAATCTGTGTCTCCCCTTTATTGTTTCTTACTTTATATTTTATTGATCTATAGTTAATTTACATTATTATATTAGTTTCAGAGGTACAGCATAGTGATTCATAAATGTTTAGGTTCTTCTCCATTTGTAGTTATTATAAAAGAGTGGCTATATTCCCCATGCTATACAGTACATCACTGTAGATTATTGATTTTATACATAGTGGATTGTACCTCAAAATCTCCTACCACTATTTTGCCCCTCCACCCTATCTCTCCCTGCTGGTAACCACTAGTCTGTTCTTTAATCTGTGAGTCTGTTTTTTTTGTTGTTGTTGTATTCAATTTTTTTAGATGCCACGTGTAAGTGATAACACACCATGCTTGTTTTCTCATAACATACCATGCTTTTTTTCTCATAACATGCCATGCTTGTTTTCTCTGTGGCTTATTTTACTAAGCATAATACCCTCCAAATCCATCCATGTTCTTGCAAATGGCAAAATGTCATTTTTTTGCTGAAGTCATCATAAAAAATCTTTTTTATCCGCTAAGCTATTGATGAACATTTAGTTTGACTCTATATCTTGGCTATGGCAAATAACACTGTTATGAACATTGGTGTGCAGTTATTTTTTTTTGAAATAGTGTTTTTGTTTCCTTCTGATATACCCAACAGTGGAATTGCTGGATATTATGGTAGTTCTATTTTTAGGTTTTTGTGGAACCTCCATTCTGCTTTCCACAGTAGCTGCACTACTTCACATTCACATCAAGAGTGTACAAGAGTTTCCCTTTCTCCACATCCTCACTAACCTTTGTTATTTGTGATCTTTTGGATGACAGCCATTCTGACAAGACTGAGGTGATATATCTCATAGTTTTGATTTGCATTTTACTGCCGATTAGCTATGTTTAGCATCTTTGTGAGTTCTGACTGTCTATATGTAGTTTTTCCTTGGAAAAAATGTCTATTTAGGTCTTCTCATTTTTTTAAAAAAGATTTTGGGTGTTTTTTTTTTTGATATTGAGTTGTATGTGCTGTTTCTGTAGTTTAGGTATGAACCCTTGCTTGGTCATCTTTTTTGATGTTAACCTCTTATCATGTGCAAATATTGTCTCTCCCTCAGCAGGTTGTCTTTTCATTTTGCCTTTGGTTTCCTTTGCTGTGCAAAATCTTTTAAGTTTAGTGAAGTCCCATTTGTTTATTTTTGCTTTTGTTTCATTTGCCTTAGTAGACTGAACCTAAAACTGTTGCTATCATTTATGTTGAAGAATGTTCTATATTTTCCTCTAGGGGTTTTATGGTTTCTGGTCCTACATTTAGATCTTTATTCAGTTTTGCATTTATTTTATATATGGTGTGCTAAAATAATCTAATTTTATTCTTTCCCATGTAGCTGACCAGTTTTCCCAGTACCACTTATTGAAGAGACAGTTTTTTCTCCATATTGCCTGCTTTGTCATAAATCAATTAAATATAAGTGTGTGGGCTTATTTCTGGGATCTCTATTCTATTCCAGTGATCTTTGTGTCTGTTTTTGCTCTGGTACCTTTCTCTTTGATTACTGTCGCTTTGCAGTATAGTCTGAAGTCAAGGTGCGTGATGCCTCCAGCTGTGTTCTTTCTCAAGATTGTTTGGCTATTTGGGGTCTTTGTGTTTCTATACAAATTTTAAAATGACTTTTTCAAGTTCTGTGAAAATGCTTTGGTATTCTGATAGGGATTGCATTAAATCTGTAGATTGTCTTTGGTAGTATGGTTATTTTAACAGTATTAATTCTTCCAGTCGATGCACATGCTATATTTTTCCATCTTTTTGTGTTGTCTTCAACTTCTTTCACCAATGGCTGATAGATTTCTGAGCACATGTCTTTTACCTGCTTAGGTGTGTTTATTCCTAGGTATCTTATTCTTTTTGATGTCATTGCATATGGTATAGTTTTCTTAATTTTTCTCTCTGACAGCTTTGAGTTTTGTTTTTTCTTCTTTTTCTAATTCCTTCAGGTGTAATGTTAGGTTGTTTATTTGATATTTTTCTTGATTCCTAAGAATAAGCTTGTATCACTATAACTTCCCCCTGTGAACTGTGTTGGCTGTGTCCCATAGATTTTGGATCATTGTATGTTCATTTTCATTTGTCTTGGGTATTTTTAGAATCCCTCTTTAATTTCTTCAGTGTTCCTTTCTTCCCCTTTTATTCCCTTCATCTGTGATGTGAGGACTATCTTTAATATTATGTTTGGATTTCTTTCAGTTTTGTTTGTGTGTGTGTGTGTGTGTGTGTGTGATTATTTAAGTTGCTGAGCTCTTAATTTCACATGGACACTAACAACCCTGCATTGTTACTCTGCTCCCCCACAGTTACTGAATTTGACCTTATATTTTACATCTACCTGTTTTGTGTGTCCCTTAACTTCTTATTGTGAATATAGATGATTTTATTACTGTTTTTTTTTTCATCCTTCCTATTAGCTGTGTCCATGGTTGATTTACTACCTTTGTTGAATATTTGCCTTAACCAATGAGGTTTTTCCTTTAGTAAGTTTCCTTTCCTAATTTTTATGTTTCAATCGTGACCTTTTCTTTTTCACTTAGAAAAACCCCTTTGAGGTTTCTCATAAAGCTGGTTTGGCGATGCTGAGCTCTTTTAGTTTTGCTTCTCTGTAAAACTTTAGATCTCACCATCAAATCTGAAGGAGAGCCTTGCTGGGTAGAGTATTTTTGCTTATAGGCTTTTCCCTTTCATGACTTTAAATATACCATGCCACTCCCTTCTGGCATGCAGAGGTTATCCTGAAAAGTCAGCAGATAACTTTATGCAATTTCCCATGTTTGTAACTTGTTGCTTTTCCTTTGCTCCTTTTAATAGTGTCTTTTTATCTTTATTTTTTTTTTTTCCATTTTAATTACAATGAGTCTTGGTGTGGTCCTCTTTGGGTTGATCTTGTTTTGGCCTTACTGTGTTTACTGGACTTGGATGTCTGTTTTCTTTCCCAGGTTAGGGAAGTTTTCAACTCTTATGTCTTCAGGTATGTTCTACACTGCTTTGTCTTTCCTTTTTGCTTCTGGGACCAGTATAATGCAAATATTAGTACACTTGATGTTGTTTCACAAGTCTGTTCAACTTTCCTCATTTCATTTTAATCTATTGTTTTACCGTTCATCTTCAGTGATTGCCAGTACTCTGTCCTTCAGTTTTCTGATTCATTCCTCTGTAACATTTAGTCTACAGTAGTTTCCTTTAATGTATTTTTCATTTCAGTTATTGTATTCCTCATCTCTGTTTTGTTGTTCTTTAATGGTCTAACTCTTTTTAAAAAAATTCTAACTTCTTGCTCTGGTCGTCCATTCTTCTCCTGAGTTCTTTGATCATCTTTACAGTCATTACCTTGAACCCTTTGTTGAGGAGATTGGCTATCTCCACTTCACTTAGATCTTCTTCTGAATTCTTATCTTGGTCCTTCATTTGGATCGTGTTTCTGTGTCACCTCATTTTTCTTAACTTCCTGTTTTTATTGCTATGTGTGTAGTAGGTTCGTTACATTTCCTGACCTTGGGGAAGTGGCCTTTTGTAGGAGCTGTCCTATGGGTCCCAGCAGCCCCCTCTCCCCTGGTCACTAGAGCTGTATATTCTAGGTGTACCCCCTATGTGGGCTGCTTGGGCTCTTCTGCTGTGGCGGGCTGACTACTGTGGGTAGTCTGGTAGGCTTGGCTGCCCCCAGACTGCTTGTTTGCCAGGCTCTGCCTTGTATGGAGGCTGTCTGTGCTGCTTGGTGAGACTAAATCATAAGGCAGCTGGCTGCACAACTCTGGGGGACACCAAATCTGGTGCTGGTTCACTTATGGGTAGAATTGCAGTCCAGGTGATATCAGGCCTAGTGCCCAGTCACTGGTTCTGGGGCTATGCTGCCTACTGGGAGGAAGAGACAGGTTCTGCGTTCTGGCTGCAGGGCCCAGGAGCCACAGAGTTGGTGTTGGATCACTGTTCCTGACACAGCTCTCTGCAGGGCCGGGGGTATCCCTAATCTTGTGTTGGCATTCTGATGGGCGGGGTCAGGACCCAGCTGAGTCCATGGCTGCTTCTGGCCTGCAATTAAGTGGCCTGGTTACACAGGCTGCTGGGCTGTGGTATTCCTGGAGCTGGTGTGTGCCTGTTGGTGTATGAGGCTGATCCCACTGCTAAAGCAGGTTTGCTGTTGGGTAGGTCCAAGCTCCATCCAGTCCCTGTGCAGTTACCACCTGCCCATGGTGAGGCTGACTCCAAGGCCAGAGCAGGCTCACTTGTCAGAGGGGCCAGGGACTCTGGGGCTGGTGCCTGTCCACTGAGGTGTGGAGGCTGGTCCTGGGGCTTTTGGTGGCTGGACCCATGTCCAGGGGCAGCTGTGCACTGAGAGGATCTGAAGGCAGCCTGTTTGCTGGTGGATGGGGCTATGCCCCTGCTCAGTTAGTTGCTTGGCCTGCAGCATCCTAGTACTTGTGTCTGTAGTCTGGTGGAAATAGGTGGGGCTCGGTCCTGAGGCTGATAAGCTACAGGGAGGATTCTGAAATTATGCTTGCTGGTACCAGCGTCCACGAAGTAGAAGGAGCTCCCCCGAATGGCTGCTGCCAGTGTCTCTGTCCCTGAGGCTGTGCTGTAGTTGCCTCATGCCTCTCTGGGAGACTCTCCAAGATCAGGAGGTAGGTGTGACCCGGGATCCTTTCAAATGACTGCTTCTGTTCTGATTCTCAGATCATGTGGGATTTTGTGAGCATCTTTTAAGAGTGGAATCTCTATTTCCCACAACCCTCTGGCTCTCTGGAAAATAAGCACTACTGGTCTTCAAAGCCCAACTTTCTAGGAACTCTTCTTTCCACAACAGGATCCCTGGGCTTGGGAGCCTGATGTTGGCTTCATACCCCTTGCTACCTGGGAGCACCTCTGAAATTGTAATTATTCTCCCATTTGTGGGCCACCCACTTGGTGGTATGGGTCTTGACTCTATTGAGATTTTGCCCTTCCTTTCTGTCTTGTCGAGGTGCCTTCCTTATATCTTTAGCTGTAAAACATCTTTTATGGTAGGTCCCGGCCTTTTTCATCAATTGCTGTTCTGTAAACAGTTGTGACTTTGGTGTGCCCATGAGAGGCATCAAGCTCTGGGTCTTTGAATGCTACCATGTTGGACAATCTCTCTACTTCATTCTTAAATCATATTATTTAAGTTTTCTTAGTATCTTATTTGATTAGCGACAGTTTGAAATTTATTATCACTCATGTTTACTTCACCTGTTTAAAAAAATTGAATAGTGCATTCATTCAGTTTGAAATGAAGGTAGTGACCTGTGAATTTCCATACCTCAAAAATCAAGGATAGGACAAAAGCCTTTTCTACTTGTGTTACCCTCAAACTCTGCACCCCACCCCAGCCTGGGGATTAACCTCTTTCACCCATGCTCACCTTCTGTTTTCGGACCGTTGACCATCATTGCATCTGTATGTGTGTTGACAAAGTGAACTCTAGTCTTTGCAGTTTTTGTGTTTTGTTTTTTGGTTTAGGGAACAGTCCTACTATGAATGTACATTTACTGCTCCACTGAAGTTCATAGATAAACCTGTCAAGCACATTACCAGAATTGGAATTGCTTGTATATACACTTTGATAAATTTTAGAGACAATGGTAGAACAGAAGTGAATTGTATTTCAAATGCCACAATATTCTCACACCATGAAAACCCTTCCCTTTTTAATATATTTATGTGTAGTGTATCTTTATGCCCATACTATATTTCCCAGAGATGGGTAAGTGTTATGTTTCTTGCTGGCACATTTACCGTATTGTTCAAAGTCAGGCGTTTAGTGGTTTTAGCATGATCCTATTTCCATGAACTCGCAAATACAAGATCTTCTCTCACACTGTCTTTTACTCCCTGCTGTTTTATATTGCCCTCCTAATTCTCAGTCCTGGTCTTTCTTTATGTTCTTCATCAACCTGGATAGGTTATACTATTTTCTCCCTTATTCAAGACCAATAGAATAGAATAGAATACAACACCCAGAAATAAACCCTGATATATGGCCAAATGATTTTTGACAATTTGCCAAGACTTTTCAAAGTAGAAAGGATAGTATTTTCAACACATGGTGCTGAGAAGTCTTGTGGGCAACATGCAAAAGAAGGAAGATGGACCCTTACCTAACATCATATGCAAAAATTAATGAAAACGTATCAAGAAACTAAATATAAGACCTAATAATATAAAAAGTCTTAGGAGAAGATACAGGACAAGAGCTTCATGATATTGGATTTGGCAGTGTTTTCCTCCATATGAAACGAAGGAACAACAAAGGTACAGCTAACAAAAAAATAAACAATTTGCAGTACATACGTTAAAAAAAAATGTGTATCAAAGAAATGTAAACAGAATAAAATGGCAACCCACAAGATGGGAGAAAATATTTCAGAGCCATCTATCTGACAAGAGATTTCTATTCAGCATATACAGAGAACTCCTACAGCTAAACAAAGGGCAAACACCCTGATTCAAAAATGGATAAAAGACTTGAATAGATGGTTCTTCAAAAAGATGTACAAATGACTAAGCACTTGAATAGATGCTCCATATCACTAAATGCATGTTTATATATTTGTGTGCATGCATATACACACAAGCACACACACACATACACAAGCAGAAAACAACTATTGGTGAGGATGTGAGGGAGTTGGAACCATTGTGCTATGTCAGAGGGAATGCAGAATGATACAGCTGCTTTGCAAAAGAGTATGGCAATTTTTCAGATATTGAAAAATAGAATTACTACATGATCCAGGAATTTTACTATGAGGTATACCCAAAGGTATTGAAATCAGGGTCTTAAAGAAATATTTGTACTCCAGTGTTTAGAGCAGTGATAATCACAGTAGCTAAAATATGAAAGCAACCTAAGTGTTCATCCACTAGTTCCTGGACAAGCAAAGTGTGGTATACCCATATAATACAATATTATTCAGTGTTAAAAAGGAAAAGATCTAGGAATATGCTACAACATGGATG
The DNA here is from genome assembly GCF_028023285.1 of Balaenoptera ricei. Classification (NCBI taxonomy): domain Eukaryota; kingdom Metazoa; phylum Chordata; class Mammalia; order Artiodactyla; family Balaenopteridae; genus Balaenoptera; species Balaenoptera ricei. The sequence goes on from NC_082645.1 coordinate 24,851,778, forward strand.
AATCTTGAGGAAATTTAGCTACCAAAAATGCCATTTTTGTGACTTTTAGTGAGTCATAACAATACAACTACTTATTTCAATTATATGGGGGTACTTAGTGTAGTCAAAACCATAGAAATTGGGAGGGTAATGACGCTTTTCAGGTGGTTATGGAACAAAAAGGAAAGTTATATTTAAAGGATATGGAGTTACAGTTTTAAAACGTAGAAAAGAATTAGAAAGATAAATGGTGATGTTGATCGCCCAATAATATGAATGCATTTAATATCACTGAACGGTGCACTTTATAATAACTAACATGTTATATTTTATGTTATTTGATTTTACCAACATACAAAATTGCGAAAGAATGTAATATCAGGAAAGGGAGTGGACCTGGGATAGAGCAGAGAGTAATCAGAAGGGTGAGACACTGCATATGTTGAAGAAGAAGAGCTGAGAGTCTTCATTGGCCAGAAGAGACTTTATAAAAGAGAAAAGAAATTACTCTGAGGGTGTATTAGATAGATATCTGTGGGTGTGCTGCTATCTCCCATGGGTTATCTTAAAGAGTCTTTAATAAAGTCCATAAGGCTTGCTGAGGCTTTTTTAAAAACTGGATTCCCTAGGAGATAATTAGAGGGTGGTACTTAAGTCTATGTCTAGGTTGACAGATTTTGCAGGGAAGACGAACCTGAGAACAGTGGAGGTCTTAAGAGTGTAAGTACATGGAAATTAGAAAAAAAAAATAATAATAATAAAGGGGATTAGGAAAACTTTGGACTTTGAAGGTCATGTATTATTACTGAGTCAGACCTGAGGTTTCTAAGGAGTTATATACACAGTTGCTATTTGGATTACTTGTTGATAAAGATAAGTGGAAAAACTAGAGTCGTTCCCAAGTGTAGGTAAGATATAATGAGAGGATGGAGGTGGAAAGTAGGGAGACCCAGAGAAAAGTGGGAAGGTCATATTGGGCCAAGATGGTGGTAATATCCAACAGAACAGACGGTAGGACAGACGATGGATTCATCTTTTTTATTTCGCCTCCCCCCCCTCATCCTTAATAATTCTTTGGGAATATTTCACTGCTCTGTGATGCAGGTACAGAATTCGAGTGAGGAGGCTACACCTTCAGTGTCGAGCTGTCTGAGTCCTCAGTGTGCTTCAAATGATGGAGAACTATTGCTTCTTTATGAGAAGGGTTAGTACCTCGTAGCTAAGCTTAAGCTGGAGCTTATGCAATATTGATTCCATTTTATATATACTGTTGGCATGGAGGTTCCTCCTCCTCTTTTCTTGAACATTATGAAACGAATCTATATTTCTCAGTATTTGGGTATATCAGATAAATACGTTAAGTAAAGGAATCTTATATATTGCTCCCTGCATAGTTTGCTCTTTCTTGTTTCTCTTTTACCTTTATTAAATTAGCACAGGGAGAGACCTTGAAATGTTCTAATCAGGAGAGATTAGAACATCATATTTCTAGAGAGGTTGGTTGGACAGAGCAGGGGTCCCAGTGAGAATCCAAGCTTCTGTTTCTACTTGGAAGTGTACCTGTGTAGAATAGAGGGCTCCAGGAAATATCCTAGAATATCCCAATGTCCCTGTGGGAGATCATTAAGAGAGGCAGGATCTGGTACCAGATCAGTGTACTATGACATGTTTGTCAGTCACCTGATGTGAGATTCTCAGAGCCAATCCCCTATGGTAGGGCTGAGTGCAGAGTGATGAAGAACCTGTGAAAGCCTTTGATTGCATGTTCAAGATGAAGCTCTGATTTCGGGGAGAATTTTCTTACCTGACTGAATGTCACCCTTCTGTGGGGATGAGATTCTGTGCTTTTCCTCTGTTGATGACCACTGACTGCAAATCATTAGAGGATCATGTCTAGAAAGCATTCTTTATTTAATTTCTTAAAGAAGAAAGCATAGAAAACATTTTTATCCACTTTCAAATTGAGGATCAAGGGGAATGACAGCAGTGAAAATGTCAGAGTAGGGAGCTCTGGCTTGTGTCCATCCCCAGAAACACTGACATACGTGGTAAAACCTGTCAAAATGACCTTATCAACACATGTAAGTTTTCTTTTCTTTTCACGCTGTAGATTTATCTTTCATTGAAACTTTACTTACTACAGGATGTGGAGAATAAACAGGGAAGTAGAAACTGTATTTCCTGATGAGAGAATCACTAAGTCACATTAGCTGTTCTGAACTCTGCCTTACTCACCGTGACTCTAATTAAAACAAACAAACAAACAAAACACTTTTTTTTTGGTAAGTCAGTTCTGACATTTCCTCGTTAAAGACAAGGTAACAGATACAGACTTAGATCTACCAGAATTGAGCAAACTTTTGATTGTACCTGTGTTGAACATATGAGCATGACCTGCTACAAATCTTCATTATACTTATTGCCACAACGGACAAATTCCCTTTTTCCACTCCTGATATGTTGCATGTAAGGAATGCATAGGTCACTAACCCCAGCTGGTCACAGGTAAACTCTGCCACATGGATTACTGCATGTTTTCCTGCTGGAAGACCACACATTCTCGAGGATCATGCCTGCAGAGTATCTGGGCTCTTCTTTTTTTCTGGATAAAGGTTAGATAATCACCTAATTTTATGAGAAATATATAAATTGTATTTGCATATTCTTCAGGTTTTTATTTATCCATTCTCTTTCAAGTCCTAAGTGCAAATATTAAAGTGATTTCCAAGAGGGTGGTAAATAAGACAGCTCCAAAATTAGCAATAAATCATAATACAATTGTGAATGCATTAAAGTGTGATTAATATGTAGATACTTATGTAAATGCAAGTTTAGTAATGCTTTGTGGAGAGCTTCAGAATCTAGGTATTAAAAAAAAAAAAAAAAGAAGAAGGAGTTCTTGAAACTCTCCCGGAATTATAGAGAAGTCTTTGTGTCTATAAATATCATTCTGAAATAATGCATATTCTCAGAAATAAACTAGGCATAACATTGTAGGAAAAAACTTCATGAAATGAAAGAGCATGTGAGATGGCCATACAAGAAAAAGAATATTCTCAGAGAATAATGAACAGTGTGGAGTTCAGCAGAAGGGTCATACACATTCAGAGAGCAAAACTTTGCAGAGCCTAATTGTGAGTTCCTCATATTTCATCTTTGGAGACACGGTAGTCATTTGAAATATGATGTTATAAGATGACGTTAACATACTTAAATACTTTCGTTTAGAAATGACCACTTAGAACCAGAGTAAATGAAAGAGAACACAAAATTATGTTTATGTTGAGTTTTAAAGACCTCAGGTGAGTGCTGATTATTTAAAAATACATGATGTCTTTCACTGCAAAGTAAAGGAGCTGTTACAGTGGAGGATTACTGGACTGAATGTCAATGTTATGACATAGTATGAGTGTGTTTCGTGTTTGGTAATTGCAATCATTGTTGCTTTTCTTGTGGTCATCCATTTACAGTGCTTGGTGTCAGTTGATTTATCTCTTGTAAAAATAGAATACAGTCTGTGTGTGTGTGAAAAAAAACATACATGATGTCTTGACTAAAGTTGTATGGAATTTGAGATCTGGAAAAAAGCATTTCTTTTCTGTAATGCTAGGATGATAATTGGACATTTTTGCAAGAAAGAGGTTTCAGGATGCAAATCTCGTGTCTCTAAGGTGGGAAGTCAGTTCATGGCGGAACATTCTATTAAGCTTGTGTGAGTGGAGAAATATTTCTTTGGAAGGAAGAGGTCACGAATCCCTTTTTAATAGTTAATGGTTTATAGTATACCGAATGAGCAAAATGGCTATTTCTGAACTTTAGAAAAAAATAATATAGTTTTTCTGCATTTATGACATGAAGCTGATGTAAAATATCAAAAATTCTTTATTTTGAAAAGCAATGTAATCAATTTGACATAATTCATATATATTGAACCTGTGGTACACACACACAGTAAAACTTACATTCAGAAAATTGTTTGCACTTAAGAAATATTTTCAAGTGTAGTTGATTTACAATGTTGTGGGGTTTTAAAATACATGTTTATTGGAGTATACTTACCTTATAACACTGTATTAGTTTCTGCTTTACAACAAAGTGACTCAGCTATATGTATACATATATTCCCCATATCCCCCCCTCTGGAGCCTCCCTCCCACACTCCCTATCCCACCCCTCTGGGGGACATAAAGCACCGAGCTGATCTCCCTGTGCTATGCGGCAGCTTACCACTAGCTATTTTACATTTGGTAGTGTATATATGTCAGTGCTACTCTCTCACTACGTCCCTGTCTCCCCTTCCCCCCCTGTGTCCTTAAGTCCGTTCTCTACCTCTGTGTCTTTATTCCTGCCCTGTCACTAGGTTCGTCAGTACCATTTTTCTAGATTCCATATATATGTGTTAGCGTACGGTATTGGTTTTTCTCTTTCTGACTTACTTCACTCTGTATGACAGACTCTAGGTCCAACCACCTCACTGCAAATAACTCAATTTTGTTCCTTTTTATGGCTGAGTAATACTCCATTGTATAGATGTGCCACATCTTCTTCATATATTCATCTGTCGATGGACATTTAGGTTGCTTCTATGTCCTGGCTATTGTAAATAGTGCTACAGTGAACATTGTGGTACATGTATCTTTTTGAATTATGGTTTTCTCCGGGTATATGCCCAGTAGTGGGATTGCTGGGTCATATGGTAGTTCTATTTTTAGCTTTTAAGGAATCTCCATACTGTTCTCCATAGTGGCTGTGTCAGTTTACATTCCCACCAACAGTTCAGGAGGGTTCCCTTTTCTCCACACCCTCTGCAGCCTTTATACATTGTTGTATTAATTTCTGCTGTGCAGCAAAGTGATTCAGTTTTATATCTATCTATCTATCTATATCTATATATCTATATCTATGTATCTATATATCTATATATATTCTTTTCCATTATGGTTTATCACAGGATATTGAATATAGTTTCCTGTGCTATACAGTAGGTCGTGGTGGGTTGTCCATCGTATGTAGAATAGTTTGCTTCTGCTATTCCAAAACTCCCAATCTTTCCTTCACTCTCTCCTTGGCAACCACAAGTCTCTTTTCTATATCTGTGTGTTTGTTTCTGTTTCACTGACATGTTCATTTGTGTCCTGTTTTCGATTCCACATATAAGTGATATTATATGGTATTTGTCTTTCTCTCTCTGACTTACTTCACTTAGTATCATTATCTCTAGGTCCATCCATGTTGCTGCAAATGGCATTATTTCATGCTTTTTTATGTCTGAGTAATATCTATTGTATACGTATACCACACCTTCTTTATACATTCATTTTTCAATGAACATTTAGGTTGTTTCCATGTCTTGCCTATTATAAATAGTGCTGCTATGAACATAGGGTTTCATGTATCTTTTTGAATTATAGTTTTGTCTAGATATATGTCCACAAGTGGGATTGCTAGATCATATGACAACTCTCTTTATAGTTTTTTTGAGGAACCTCCATACTGTTTTCCATAGTGGCTGCACCAACTTACATGGCCACCGACAGTGTAGAAGGGTTCCCTTTTCTCCATACCCACTCCAGCATTTGTTAATTGTAGATTTTTTTTTTTAATGATGGCCATTCTGATCAGTGTGAAGTGATACCTCATTGTAATTTGGATTTGCGTTTATCTAATAATTAGTGATGATGAGCATCTTTTCATGTGCCTATTGGCACTCTGTATGTCTTCTTTGGAGAAATGTTTATTTAGGTCTTCTACCCATTTTTCCATTGAGTTATTTGTTATTTTGTTATTGGGTTGTATGAGCTGTTTGTATAGTTTGGAAATGAAGCCCTTGTCGGTCTCATCATTTGCTAATATTTTCTCCCAGTCCATAGGTTGTATTTTCATTGTGATTATGGTTTCCTTTGCTGTGCAAAAGCTTATAAGTTTGATTAGTTCCTGTTTCTTTTTTGCTTTTACAGTAAATCCCCTACATATGAACAAGTTCTGTTCCAAGAGTGCGTTTGTAAGTTCAATTTGTTTGTAAGTCCAACAAAGTTCGCCTAGGTACCCAACTTACACAGTCGGCTATATGGTATTGTACCGTAATAGGTTTATAATACTTTTCACGCAAACAATACATAAAAAACAAGCACAAAAACAAAGAAAGCATTTTTAATCTTACAGTACAGTAACTTGAAAAGTACAGTAATACAGTAGAACAGCTGGGATACTCGGGCTGGCATCGAGGGAACAGGCGAGCAGAGTTACTGATTGGAGGAGGGAGGGGAGGTGGGAGATGGTAGGGGTGAAGGATTATCAGCAGCAGGAGACAGAGAGCAAGCTGCAATTTCACTCATACCTGACGTTGATGGCAAAGGTTCTGGTTCCTTGCTGGATTTAATTCTATCTACCCTCTTGAAAGAATGATCCATTGATGTCTGGGTAGTAGCTCTTTTTTTCTCATCATAGATGACAAGGTAGCACTGGATTGCAATCTGAATGGCTGCTGCCACCTTTGGGTCCCATTCTAGGTTCGGGTCCTGTGCCTCAAAAACTAACAGTGCTTCCTCAAATAACGAAGATTCCCTTGCCATTTTCTGTGTCGTGAATCTCTTCAGTTCTTCAGTTACTTTTTCTTCCTCCTGTCCCTCTTCATCCTTTCTCTGGGCCTCCAGTTCCATCAGTAAGCTCCTCATGTTGCACAGCAAGGAGTTCAGCGAAATCGTCCTCTTGCAGATCTAGCTCCAGCTTCTCGCTGAGGGTCACTACGTTGCTGAAGACCTCTTCGGACTTCTGATCTACCTTCTCAAATCCACAAAAATCATGAACAAACTGTGGGCAAAGGTTCTTCCAAACCCCATTCATCGTGACCGCCATACCCTCACACCATGCAAAGTCAATGTTTTTTTTATGGTCTTGTAGATGTTATAGTCCTCCCAAAGTTGTCCCTAGGTTGTTCCTGATTTGTCACTTACCTTTACTGCCTGACAAAAAGTGTGACATAAATAATATTTCTTGAACGTCGCTATAACGCCCTGGTCCATAGGTTGGATGAGCAACGTAGTATTTGGTGACAGATGCAGTACTTTGACGTTGGGATGAAAGTCATCCATGAATGGGGGGTGGCCTAGAGCATAGTCGAGCAGCAAAAGAATGTTTTGCTGGAACGTCCTCCTCCAAGCAATATTTCTCTACATCTGGGATAAAGTGGTGGCAAAACCAGTCCTGGAACATGGCCTGTGTAATCCGGGATTTGGGGTTACGCTTCCACACAACAGGAAGAGAGCCCTTGGCTATGTTTTTAAGGGTTCTTGGGTTCCGTGAATGATAAACTAAGAGAGGTTTCAGCTTCAATTCACTGGAAGCATTGCCACCAAACAACAGTTAGCCTATCCTTTGCTGCTTTACAGCCCGGCATCAACTTTTCCTCCTTACTGACGTAACTTCGGTCTGGCATCCTCTTCCAGTACAGTTGTGTCTCATCCACATTAAAAACCTGGTTGGGTAAATACACACCATCATCAATAATATCTCAAAGTGTTTCTGGAAGTTCCTGGACAGCTACCCTATCTGCACTTGCTGTCTCTCCACTTACTTTTACATTGTGAAGGCTGGCTCTAGCCTTGAACCGATGAAACCTGCCATGGCTGGCATTAAAAGATGTGCCCTCTGATTCTTTGCCGTGTTTCTTCTTCAAGTCTTCATAAAGGCTTTTAGCTTTCTCTTGAATCAGCGTTAAGTTGAGCAGGACTCAGTGCTGATGTTGATCCTGCATCCGCACACTGAGAAGTTTCTCCATCTCCTCCATCACTTTTCCATGCTTCTTGGATATTTTGTCAACATCGTCGGCACAGCAGACTTCACATGTTCCATGATCTTGTCCTTGTTCTTTAGATTCGTGCCAATGATTGAATGATTCATGTTATAAGAATGAGCGATGTCTAACATCTTTTTGCCTCGCTCCACTCTCTCAATTACTTTCACTTTTGTTTCCGTCATTATCGCTTGGCGCTTCTTAACAGTACCAGCTACATCACCTCTGCTTTTACGCTTGCTTCCAGACATCTGGGGCTTGAAATAAAGGTACTGTACTACTGTACTCTATACAGTACTGTAAAGTACACAAAAGCACAACCACATATAGAGGAAGCACGCACGTGACAATGTATGCCAGACACGTGAACTAACTTACATGATTGGACATGCGAATGGACGTTTGCATCTTTGAAAGTTTGCAACTTGAAGGTTCATATGTAGGTGACTTACTGTATTTGTACTGCCTAGGGAGAACTACCTAGGAAAATTTTGGTATGACTTATGTCAGAGAATGTTTTGCTTATGTTCTCTTCTAGGAGTTATAAGGTGTCCTATCTTATATTTAAGCATATAAGCCGTTTTGAGTTTATTTTTGTGTATGGTGTGAGGGTATGTTCTGACTTCACTGATTTGCATACGGCTCTCCAACTTTCAAAACACCACTTGCTGAAGAGACTGTCTTCTCCCCATTGTATATTCTTGCCTCCTTTGTCAAAGGTTAATTGACCATAGGTGTGTGGGTTTATTTCTTAGCTCTCTATTCTATTCCATTGATCCATGTATCTCTTTCTGTGCCAATACCATGCGGCTTTGATTACTGTAACTTTGTAGTATTTTCTGAAGTTTAGGAGGGTTATGCCTCCTGCTTTGTTCTTTTTCCTGGGGATTGTGTTCACATTTCTGACTTTTTATGGTTCCAGATACATTTTAGGATTATTTGTTGTAGTTCTGGGGAAAATGTCATGGGTAATTTGATAGGGATCACATTCAATCTGTAGATTGCTTTGGGTAGTATAGCCATTTTAACAGTATTAATTCCTCCCATCCAAGAGCGTGGGATGTCTTTCCATTTCTTTGAATCATCTTCAGCTTCCTTTACTAATGTTTTGTAGTTCTCAGTATATAAGTCTTTCACCTCCTTGGTGAGGTTTATTCCTAAGCATTTTATTTTTTTGATGCCATTAAAAAAAGGATTGCTTGTTTACATTTCCTTTCTGATATTTCATTGTTAGTGTAAAGAAATGCAACCAGGGACTTCCCTGGTGGCTCGGTGGTTGAGAATCCGCCTGCCAATACAGGGGACACGGGTTTGAGCCCTGATGCAGGAAGATCTCACATGCCGTAGAGCAACTAAACCTGTGTGCCACAACTACTTAGCCTGCACTCTAGAGCCAGTGAGCCACAAATACTGAGCCCATGTGCCACAACTACTTAAGCCTGCATGCCTAGAGCCCGTGCTCCACAACAAGAGAAGCCACTGCAACGAGAAGCCTGCGCACCACAAGAAAGTCTAGTCCCCACTGGCCACAACTAGAGAAAGCCCGTGCACAGCAATGAAGACCCAATGCAGCCAAAATAAATTTAAAAAAAAAAAGAAAGAAAAACCAGGAAATGCAACCAATTTATATATGTTAATCTTGTATCCTGCTACTTTGCTGAATTTGTTTATCAGTTCTAGTAGTGTTTGTGTGGAATTTTTAGGGTTTCCTTTATATATATTATCATGTCATCTGCATATAATGACAACTTTACCTCTTCCCTTCCAATTTGGTTAGATTATATTTCTTTTTCTTGTCTGATTGTTGTGGCTAGGACTGCCAGTACTATGTTGAAGAGAAGACGTGAGAGTGGGCATCCTTGTCTTGTTCCAGATTTTAGCGGGAAGGCTTTCAGCTTATGAACGTTGAGTATTATATTGGCTGTGGGTTTGTCATAAATAGCTTTTATTATGTTGAGATATGTTTCCTCTGTACCCACGTTGGTAAGTGTTTTTACCATGAATGGATGTTGAAGCTTTTCAAATGCTTTTTCGCCATCTATTGAGATGATCGTTTGTTTCTTGTTTTTCCTTTGTCGATGGGGTGTATCATGTTATGTTGATTGATTTGCATATGTTGAAACAGCTTTGTGACACTGGGGTGAATCAAATTTGGTCATGGTGTATGATCCTCTTATGTGTTGTTGGATTCGGTTTTCTAATATTCAGTTGAGAATTTTTGCATCTATATTTATCAACGATATTGGCCTGCAGTTTTCTTTTTTGGTAGTGTCTTTCTCTGTGTGTTTTTTAAAAGTCTTTATTGAATTTGTTCCAATATTGCTTCTGTTTTATGTTTCGGTTTCTTGTTTGTGAGGCATGTGGGATCTTAGCTCCAAAACCAGGGATCGAACCCGCACCCCCTGCACTGGAAGGCGAAATCTTAACTGCTGGACCACCAGAAAAGTCCCCATCTGTTTTATTTGTTTTTTTTTTAAGTAAATTTCTTTCTTTCTTTATTTTTGGATGCATTGGGCATTCGTTGCTGTGCTCGGGCTCTCTCTAGTTGCGGTGAGCAGGGGCTACTCTTCGTTGTGGTGTGCAGGCTGTTCATTGTGGTGGCTTCTTTTGTTGCAGATCATGGGCTCTAGGTGCGTGGGCTTCAGCAGTTGTGGCTATCAGGCTCAGTAGTTGTGGCTCGTGGGCTGTAGAGCGCAGGCTCAGTAGTTGTGGCACACAGGCTTAGTTGCTCCATGGCACGTGGGATCTTTCCAGACCAGGTCTCGAACCTATGTCCCCTGCAGTGGCAGACAGATTCTTAACCACTGTGCCACCAGGGAAGTCCCCCCTCCCCATCTGTTTTTGATATCAGCGTGATAGTGGCTTCATAGAATGTCTTTGGAAGTATTCCTTACTCTTCAATCTTTTCGAAGAGTTTGAGAAGAATCAGTGTAAGTTCTGCTTTTTATATTTGGTAGAATTTGCCTGTGAAACCATCTGATCCTGGACTTCTGTTGCTAGGGAGTTTTTTTAAATTACAGATTCTATGTTTTTTTTAATTCTATTTATTTATTTTGGCTGTGTTGGGTCTTCGTTTCTGTGCGAGGGCTTTCTCTAGTTGCAGCGAGTGGGGGCCACTCTTCATCACGGTGCGTGGGCCTCTCACTATCGTGACCTCTCTTGTTGTGGAGCACGGGCTCCAGACGCTCAGGCTCAGTAGTTGTGGCTCACGGGCCCAGTTGCTCTGCAGCATGTGGGATCTTCCTAAACCAGGGCTCGAACCCGTGTCCCCTGCATTGGCAGGCAGATTCTCAACCACCGCGCCACCAGGGAAGCCCTCTATTTTGCTTTTAGTGATCAGTATGTTCAAGTTATCTATTTCTTCTTGATTCAGTTTTGTTCGGCTGTAAAAAAAACAAAATATATTTTTAAGTTATGTTAGCAGCTAAATACTTACCATGTATTAGACCACAAAAGAGAGAAGAAAAAATATTAAAGTATTTTTTTCAAATACAACAAGTATTGAAATGTTTTAAAGAAATTGGTATAATAATACTAATTACAATAATGACAAATTGTTCTGAACTTAAAGACTACTTAAATCTAAGATGCATATTCTATGCTTATTGTTTTATTGTTTTTAAATACATGGAATGTTTTCTCCTTTCTAATGTAATTCTTTTATTTTACCTGTATATTGTGAAAAAAATTTAATTGCACATAATATAAAAAATTACACTTTAATAGGAGATATTAATCCATTTACATTTACTATAGTACTGAAAATACTTAGGTTTAGCGTTCCATGTCATTGAGTGCTCTTTTTTTTAATTTATTTTTAAAAAAGATTTAATTTGGGGGGGGGGCAGAAATTATTCATTTATTTATGTATTTAATTTTAACATCTTTATTGGACTATAATTGCTTTACAATGGTGTGTTAGTCTCTGCTTTAGAACAAAGTGAATCAGATATACATATCCATATATCCCCATATCTCCTCCCTGTTGCGTCTCCCTCCCTCCCTCCCTATCCCACCCCTCTAAGTGGTCATAAAGCACTGAGCTGATCTCCCTCTTCTATGCAGCTGTTTCCTACTAGCTAGCTATTTTACATTTGGTAGTATATATAAGTCCATGCCACTCTCTCACTTCGTCCCAGCTTACCCTTCCCCCTCCCCATGGCCTCAAGTCCATTCTCTATGTCTGCGTCTTTATTCCTGTCCTGTCCCTAGGTTCTTCCCAACCGTTTCTTTTCCTTTTCTTTTTAGATTCCACATATATGTGTTAGCATACAGTATTTGTTTTTCTCTTTCTGACTTACTTCACTCTGTAGGACAGACTCTAGGTCCATCCATCTCACTACAAATAACTCAATTTCATTTCTTTTTATGGCTGAGTAATATTCCATTTTATATTGAAGATGTGCAACATCTTTTTTACCCATTCATCAGTTGATGGACACTTAGGTTGCTTCCATGTCCTGGCTATTGCAAATAGAGCTGCAATGAACATTGTGGAACATGACTCTTTTTGAATTATGGTTTTCTCCAGGTATATGCCCAGTAGTGGGATTGCTGTGTCATATGGTAGTTCTATTTTTAGTTTTTTAAAGAACCTCGATACCGTTCTCGATAGTGGCTGTATCAATTTACACTCCCACCAACGGTGCAAGAGGGTTCCCTTTTTTCCACACCTCTGCAGCATTTATTGTTTGTAGATTTTTTTGATGATGGCCATTCTTACCTGTGTGTGGTGATACCTCATTGTAATTTCGAGTTGCATTTCTCTAATGATCAGTGATGTTGAGCATTCTTTCATGTGTTTGTTGGCAATCTGTATATCTTCTTTGGAGAAATGTCTATTTAGGTCTTCTGCCCATTTATGGATTGGGTTGTTTGTTTTTGTTTTTTTTGATATTGAGCTGCATGGGCTGCTTGTAACGTTTGGAGATTAATCCTTTGTCAGCTGCTTCGTTGGCAAATATTTTCTCCCATTCTGAGGGTGGCCTTTTCGTCTTGTTTACGTTTTCCTTTGCTGTGCAAAAGCTTTTAAGTCTCCTTAGGTCTCATTTGTTTATGTTTCTTTTTAATTTCCGTTTTCTAGGAGGTGGGTCAAAAAGGATCTTGCTGTGATTGATGTCATAGAGTGTTCTGCCTATGTTTTCCTCTAAGAGTTTGATAGTGTCTGGCCTTACATTTAGGTCTTTGATCCCTTTTGAGTTTATTTTTGTGTATGGTGTTAGGGAGTCTTCTAATTTCATTCTTTTACCGGTAGCTGTCCAGTTTTCCCAGCACCACTTATTGAAGAGGCTGTGATTTCTCCATTGTATATTCTTGCCTCCCTTATCAAAAATAAGGTGACCATATGTGTATGGGTTTATGTCTGGGCTTTCTCTCCTGTTCCACTGCTCTATATTTCTGTCTTTGTGCCAGTACCATACTGTCTTGACTACTGTAGCTTTGTAGTATTGTCTGAAGTCAGGCAGCCTGATTCCTCCAGCTCTGTTTTTCTTCTCAAGATTGCTTTGGCTGTTCGGGGTCTTTTGTGTTTCCATACAAATTGTGAAATTGTGATTGCAATTACCAAACATGAAACACACTCATACTATGTCATAATATTGACATTCAGTCCAGTAATCCTCCACTGTAACAGCTCCTTTACTTTGCAGTGAAAATTGATTTGTATATTCTTTGCCTCTGAGTCCTTGTGGGATTTTTTTTTTTAATTCAGACAGAAAGTCACAAAAATTATACTCATCCTCATCAGTTCACTCAGTCCCATGTAATTAATTTTTTTTTCATCTTGATCTTTTGTTAGCACTTTTATGAGTTCATCAGTTTTTCATTAGAGTTCTGAAAATGCTTATTCATTCAGTTCAGCAGTACAGTCAGTTACCAGAAACCTGTACTTGTCAGAGTCTTTTCCATGAATTTCTTGAAGATGTAACCCTTTTATAGGAACATATTTGCAAAATCATCAGAGTACACCCAGAACTGTCTGTAAATGACAAAAGACTTAAAAATGACCACGATTAAAGATTTGATGAATGTTCATAATAATGCAGTTGACAAGAAAATTAGTTATTTCTGAGATATACATTTTAAAGTAATAACTAGGATTATTACTTATAACATTATACCAGAACATATGAGATTTTTAGAAATTTCATGTAATGTCTGAAACATTTATATTAACATATATCCATACATATTCCCATACAAATACAAATATAAGATTTTTAGAAATTTCATGTAATGTCTGAAACATTTATATTAACATATTTCCATACAAATAACCCAATGAAAGTTTAGTATTAGTTGTTTTGTTTGTTTTTTTATACTGCAGGTTCTTATTAGGCATCAATTTTATACACATCAGTGTATACATGTCCATCCCAATCGCCCAATTCAGCACACCACCATCCCCACCCCACCGCACTTTTCCCCCCTTGGTGTCCATATGTTCATTCTCTACATCTGTGTCTCAACTTCTGCCCTGCAAACTGGCTCATCTGTACCATTTTTCTAGGTTCCACATACACGCATTAATATACGATATTTGTTTTTCTCTTTCTGACTTACTTCACTCTGTATGACAGTCTCTAGATCCATCCACGTCTCAACAAATGACTCAATTTCGTTCCTTTTTATGGCTGAGTAATATTCCATTGTATATATGTACCACAACTTCTTTATCCATTCGTCTGTTGATGGGCATTTAGGTTGCTTCCATGACCTGGCTATTGTAAATAGTGCTGCAATGAACATTCGGGTGCATGTGTCTTTTTGAATTACAGTTTTCTCTGGGTATATGCCCAGTAGTGGGATTGCTGGGTCATATGGTAATTCTATTTTTAGTTTTTTAAGGAACCTCCATATTGTTCTCCATAGTGGCTGTATCAATTTACATTCCCACCAACAGTGCAAGAGGTTTCCCTTTTCTCCACACCCTCTCCAGCATTTGTTGTTTGTAGATTTTCTGATGATGCCCATTCTAACAGGAGTGAGGTGATACCTCATTGTAGTTTTGATTTGCATTTCTCTAATAATTAGTGATGTTGAGCATCTTTTCATGTGCTTCGTGGCCGTCTGTATGTCTTCTTTGGAGAAATGTCTATTTAGGTCTTCTGCCCATTTTTGGATTGGGGTGTTTGTTTCTTTAATATTGAGCTGAATGAGCTGTTTATATATTTTGGAGATTAATCCTTTGTCCGTTGGTTCATTTGCAAATATTTTCGCCCATTCTGAGGGTTGTCTTTTCGTCTTGTTTATGGTTTCCTTTGCTGTGCAAAAGCTTTGAAGTTTCATTAGGTCCCACTTGTTTATTTTTGTTTTTTATTTCCATTACTCTAGGAGGTGGATCAAAAAAGATCTTGCTGTGATTTATGTCAAAGAGTGTTCTTCCTATGTTTTCCTCTAAGAGTTTTATAGTGTCCAGTCTTATATTTAGGTCTCTAATCCATTTTGAGTTTATTTTTGTGTATGGTGTTAGGGAGTATTCTAATTTCATTCTTTTACATGTAGCTGTCCAGTTTTCCCAACACCACTTATTGAAGAGGCTGTGATTTCTCCATTGTATATTCTTGCCTCCTTTATCAAAAATAAGGTGACCATATGTGTATGGGTTTATGTCTGGGCTTTCTCTCCTGTTCCATTGCTCTATATTTCTGTTTTTGTGCCAGTACCATACTGTCTTGACTACTGTAGCTTTGTAGTATTGTCTGAAGTCAGGGAGCCTGATTCCTCCAGCTCTGTTTTTCTTCTCAAGATTGCTTTGGCTGTTCGGGGTCTTTTGTGTTTCCATACAAATTGTGAAATTTTTTTGTTCTAGTTCTCTGAAAAATTCCATTGGTGGTTTCATAGGGATTGCATTGAATCTGTAGATTGCGTTGGGTAGTAGAGTCATTTTCACAATGTTGATTCTTCCAATCCAAGAACATGGTATATCTCTGTATCTGTTTGTGTCATCTTTGATTTCTTTCATCAGTGTCTTATAGTTTGTTGAGTAAACGTCTTTTGTCTCCTTAGGTAGGTTTATTCCTAGGTATTTTATTCTTTGTGTTGCAGTGGTAAATGGGAGTGTTTCCCTAATTTCTCTTTCAGAATTTTCATCTTTAGTGTATAGGAATGAAAGAGATATCTGTACATTAATTTTGTATCCTGCAACCTTACCAGTTCATTGATTAACTCTAGTAGGTTTCTGGTAGCATCTTTAGGATTCTCTATGTATAGTATCATGTCATCTGCAAACAGTGAGAGCTTAACTTCTTCTTTTCCGATTTGGATTCCTTTTATTTCTTTTTCTTCTCTGATTGCTGTAGCTAAAAATTCCAAAAGTGTGTGGAATAATAGTGGTGAGAGTGGGCAACCTTGTCTTGTTCCTGATCTTGGTGGAAATGGTTTCACTTTTTCACCATTGAGAACGATGCTGGCTGTGGGTTTGTCATATATGGCCTTTATTATGTTGAGGAAAGTTCCCTCTATGCCTACTTTCTGGAGGGTTTTTATGATAAATGGGTGTTTAATATTGTCGAAAGCATTTTCTGCATCTATTGAGATGACCATATGGTTTTTATCCTTCAGTTTTTTAATATGGTGTATCTCATTGATTTGCATGTATTAAAGAATCCTTGCATCCCTGGGATAAACCCCACTTGATCATGGTGTATGATCCTTTTAAGGCGCTGTTGGATTCTGTTTGCTAGTATTGTGCAGTGGATTTTTGCAGCTATGTTCATCAGTGATATTGACCTGTAGTTTTCTTTCTTTGTGACATCTTTGTCTGGTTTTGGTGTCAGGGAGATGGTGGTCTCATAGAATAAGTTTGGGAGAGTTCCTCCCTCTGCTATATTTTGGAAGAGTTTGAGAAGGATAGGTGTTAACTCTTCTCTAAATGTTTGATAGAATTTGCCTGTGAAGCCATCTGGTCCTGGGCTTTTGTTTGTTGGAAGATTTTTAATCACAGTCTCAAGTTCAGTGCTTGGGATTGGTTTGTTTGTAGTTTCTATTTCTTCCTGGTTCAGTCTTGGAAGGTTGTGCTTTTCTAAGCATTTGTCCATTTCTTCCAGGTTGTCCATTTTATTGGCATATAGTTGCTTGCAGTAATCTCTCATGATCCTTTGTATGTCTGCAGTGTCAGTTGTCACTTCTCCTTTTTCATTTGTAATTCTATTGATTTGAGTCGTCTCCCTTTTTTTCTTGATGAGTCTGGCTAATGCTTTATCAATTTTGTTTATCTTCTCAAAGAACCAGCTTTTAGTTTTTTTTTGATCTTTGCTGTTGTTTCCTTCATTTCTTTTTCATTTATTTCTGGTCTGATCTTTATGATGTCTTTCCTCTGCTGACTTTGTTTTTTTTTTTTTTTTTCTTTCTTTCTCTAATTGCTTTAGGT